>NC_037669.1:184256365-184556365 GCF_003255815.1 Theropithecus gelada
TAATAATATATTTTTATATATTAATATATAATATAATACAATATAACATATATTCAAAAAATATATATTGCATTTTTTGAATATAACTAAAGGAAAAAGTTGTTTATTTTTTATTTTTACAGAGGTGTTATAAAAGAGCAAGAACATCATACATACTAAAAACTTGTCTCTTTCATTTAACAGTTATGTGATCTTAGTCAAGTTTCTCAGATGCTTTGGGCTTTAGTTTCCTCATCTCTAAAATGGAGATAACAATGAAGAATTAAATGAGACCTTGAGAAATAAAATACTTATCCAGTCTCTGGCAAGTGCTCAGTAAATGTTTGTTAAGATGACAATAGTGATTCTTTTTTGTCTAGATGAAAGAAATGATATGATAATATTATAAGCTGTAAATTAACTCCCTCTCTTGTGGTAAGAGATCAGATATAAAAATCCAATAGAATATTTTAATTATTCATGCATTTATTATTCATAGATTATTTATTTAACTAAAGTATTTGAGAAGGCTTACAATAAAATAGTATAAACAATATTATAGTCAACATTTGGATTAGTAAAAACATAAGTCAATTATTGAAACTTAATATTTATATAGTCATTTACAGACTACCTGAGGTATTTCCAAACATTATTTTAATCCTTAATTTTCACAACAACTACGTTAGGGAGGTATTATCATTTATCCTATCTGAGAGGGAGTGAAGTGACTTGTCTTACTTCTCTCTGCTTATATGTGGTTAAGGATGCAGAAATGTTCAGGAGCCCAGGGTCACAGTGTTATCTCTCTCAAATAAAAGAGCTAGGACTCAATTATTCCTTGGTGTTCACTGAAACCACTGGGTTCTCTTTTCTAAGGTCAAGGCTATACTGAAAAGGGAATAAGGCAATAACCAACTGTGGCACTACATAGGTCTGATTTAAATCCTAGCCCTACTGCTGTCTAGGTGTTATGACCTGAGGCAAGTCACACAGTTCTCTGAGCTTTAGTCTACCAGTCTATTAGATAGAACAATGACACCTCACTGATTATTGGGAAGTTTAAATAAGACAGTGCTTACTATGGGGACAGACATGTAGTGCACTGGGCACTTGTGTATGTTGGGCTATTTACAAGTCCGACTTTGGCTTTGATGGCCCTGGGGCTAAAGAGTCTTGACTGTCAGAAGGTATGATGCCGAAAGAAGGTATGTGTGTTGGGAGACAGGGATGTCCGAAAGGAGGAAAACCAAGGTAAACAGAAAGAAGGGGAGCTTATGAAAGTGAATCGGAGTCCGTGGCTTCCCAGCCCATTGGACCTGGAAAGTAGACCACAGAGTATGGGAGAAGAATAGAATGGGAACCAGGAGATATGAGTTCTAGATATAGTGTTGCTAATTCAATCACGTGACAGCAGATTCCTCTGCTTTCTGAGCCTCAGTTTATTGTCCAAAAAAAAAAAAAGGTGGGGGCATCAGAGAATCTGATCTCTAAGGTTTCTTTCAGGTTTTATATTCTGTCACAAGTTCCAGGAAGCCAAGGTTTGGCAAGGGACATAAAAGGGCTGAACCCAGAAGTTGTGGGTGTGTCTATTTTGGTTCATAAATGCTAATTGATTTGAAATATTAAATACTTTACATTTTGTGTCTAAACAACTTTTTACCTTAGTTATATTCAAACCCTAAGACAATAAAGGTTATTATTTACCTTGATTCCATGCTATATCTTATGTATAGCAACAAACTGGAAAAAAATGTCATCTAAATCAGGCAAGAGTTGGATTTACCAGCAACTCTCAGTCTTCATGTGCCATAATAAGGGAACAAGTTGGATCAAAAGATTTCCAGCCGTGCTGTCACCTTAATGATCAGACTAGATCAGCTAATTATGAGAATGTCTCAGTGATAGACAGCAGGGCTCCTATCAAAACAAAGAGTGAAAAGAAAGAGAAGGAGCAAGAAGGAAAAGAGAGGAGGGGGTGAAGGAAGAAAAAGTAGACAGAAAAAGGGAAGAAGGAATTGACATGGATGGCAATTCAGGATTTACAAAGCACCTAAGCAAAGTAATATATCCCATCTTAATTCTCATAAACACCTCATAATTATTACACAATTGCAGAAGAGGAAAGAAAAGCCCGGAGAACTGAAGTGATTGCCATAGGCGAAATGAATTGACTCATTTTCTTTTGACATATCACCTTCTGTATTGTAAAAGAGTTCATGTGCATGGTCTCTGAGGATAAGACCTGTATTATATTCAGGCCTCTTCTCCCTGCAGAATCTGAGGTTCAAAATCCTACACATAGTAGGTGCTCAGTAGATGTGTTTTGGACAAATGAGCATATCTGCAGAAATAGATTTTTTTTTTTTGAGATAAAGTTTCACTCTGTCACCCAGGCTGGAGTACAGTGGTGTGATCTCAGCTCACTTCATCCTACATCTTCCGGGTTCAAGTGATTCTTTTGCCCCAGCCCCTCGAGTAGCTGGGATCACAGGCATACGCCACCATGCCTGGCCAAGTTTTTGTATTTTTAGTAGAGATAGGGTTTCTTCATGTTGACCAGGCTGGTCTTGAACTCCTGACCTCAGGTGATCCACCTGCCTCAGCCTCCCAAAGTGCTGGGATTACAGGTGTGAGCCACCGTGCCCGGCCCCAGAATATATCTTAAAGTCAGATGTTATAGAGCTGGAATTCTTTCTCCCCTGATTTCATTCTTTTGGTGATGGGCAGGATGTAGCTGGGACTGTCTATCTACCCAGACATGACCACTCATCTTTTCAGGAATCAGTCTAAGAACTCAGATAAAGGCTTTTAGTCATTTATTGAGCAATTTCATGGAGCTATTTTGAACCCCATGAGTTATGAGAATTAAGATGGGATATATTACTTTGCTTAGTTCATGAGAGTCACTTTGAGAAACTCTCAAACCGGTTATTTTCTGCCATGAGGTGGTTAGGCAGGAATTGTTTGTGACTCATATTCTGCAGAAGAGAAGACTGTGGTCTGAGGAAATTAAGTGGCTTGTTTGAGCTCACCCAGTGTGGAGTGGTTGAGCCTGGATTTGAAATCTTCCACTGAGGCTCTGGGCCCTGTTCCCAGAGTTCTTACTCTGTGTACATCTCTGGCACCTCCTGATATCTCAGCCAGCTAAATAGAAACGCTGCCTGCCTGAGCCGAGCCATCTGGTATTGTTAACACTCATAGAATCAGGATAATATAACAGCCTTACAATCTAAAGAAAATGCTTTACATCAGTGTAGTCACTGTTGGATGACATAGTTACTTAGCACCTCTGTCTGTAAAATTGTTTAAGTTTCTCAGGAGAAAAGGAAAGCCTAAGTCATTTGGACTCTACAACTTGGTAGAAATGGCCCCATGAGGGTGTGACAGGATGAGACTCCTCAATCTACTCTACTTTTTCCAGTTGACTGCTCTGTCAACCCTTTGGCAGTGCCCAGAAATTTGCCATGTTGACTATGATCTCAAGAGGATAGTTGATTTTTAAGGTCATTATTTTTATATCTGAGAAAACAATAAATGTTTCCTAATTTGAGTTATTCTATCAGAGAACATACATGTGTTGCCCCCCAAAATAAAATAATTATGTATAAAAATATACAATATTTGTCCTTTAAAAAATAAATGTTAAAGTGGACAAAAGATACATTCCAAAAATAGAGTCATCATGTGAGAAAAGCAGCTCACTCTGAATATCATTCAATAAATGTTTATTGAATGCCTACGATATATCACAGATACTTCTAAGCACTAGAGACAGAAAAGGGACAAGATCTCTGAACTCATAAAGCTTAATTCTAGTGAGAGGAAACACAAGAAAGACATGAATAGGAAATAGAACAGGGTCTGCTAAATGCTGTGCAGAATAGTTTAGGAAAAGGAGATAAAGAGCTACGGGACAGAGGGGATGATATTCAGTATATGTGATATTTGAGCTGAAATCTGAAGGATGGAGCACACCTGTGGCTATCTGGCAATAAGTGTCCCAGACAGAGGGAACACAGTTTGAAAAGGTCTTGTGGTTGGAGTAGGCTTGGGTGTCTTTAGAAGAGAAAGGAGGCCAGGGTGACTGGAGCAGAGAGTGGGAGGTGAGGGGCTGGAGGCAGCAAAAGGGCCTGTCGGGTCTCACGGGTCTAGATGGGACTGTGGCTCTGACGCTCGAGGAGGTGGGGAGCACTGGAGGGTTTCAATCTGATCACCGTGGCTGCTCTGTGGAGAACAGACTTGGAGGAGTGATCGGAGGAGGAGGGTGGGATGGGGTGAGGAGAAGGGAGATGGATTAATAGGCCAGTCCAAGAGTTTAAGCTGGAAACGACTGTGGATTGGACCATAATAGCCTGTACTATTGGCGCCAAATAAAGAGAAATCATTGGGATATGTTTAGGGGTAACTTAGAGTTAAAGGGTTGAATCATAAGAGAGAGAGTTTAAGGAAGTTTAAACTCAATTTAGTTATGTGATTGTTTCTACCACTCTAGAGTAATGCAAATAAACATTATCTTTGATAAATATATAGGCAATTTTTCCTTCCAGCTGTGGAAAATAATGTTCCATATGACTTCTTTTAGGTTTTTGTTTTGCTTTGTATGTTTTGTTTTTTGCTTTTTGTTTTTTGAGACAGGGTCTCACTCTGTTGCCAACGTGTGATCGCAGCTCACTGCAGCCTCGAACTCCTGAGCTCCAGGATCCTCCCACTTCAGCCAGTGTGCACCACTATACTCAGCTAACTTTTGTTTGTTTGTTTGTTTTTAACTTTTTGTGGAGACAGGCTCTTGCTTTGTTGTCCAGGCTGGTTTTGAATTCCTGGGCTCAAGCAATCCTTCTTCCTTGGTCTTCTAAAGTGCTGGGGTTACAGGCATGAGCCACTGCACCCGGCTGGCTTCTCTTAGTTCTTAATGACTTGAATCATTAAATGAGAGGCAAGCTAAATAATTTAGCTGATTCTTAAGTGTTAAGAGAAGCAAAAGAAAAAATCCTTAGGACTTCACAGAAGTTAATGGTAGAGTACATTACAATCAGAAAAGCTGAAATTCTCTCAGCCACATCAATATTACGGTCTTAACCTGTGAAAGAAGCAGAGGTTGTTAAACTTGGAAGAGATCCCACTTTGTAGGTGAAGAAACTGAGACACACAAGGGAGATACACTGTCCAAGTTACATGAAAGTTATTGAGTTTGGACCAGAATCTGATTCTCAGTTTCACATTTGCCTTCTCCATTAGAAGTTTTCTTCAAAAATACACAAGTTGAACAGCCCTAATATGAAAATCTGAAATCTGAAATGCTCCAAAATCCAAAAGTTTTTGAGCACTGACATGATGCCATGAGTGGAAAATCCAACACATCAGTGTTTAACACAAACTTTATTTCATGTGCAAAATTATTAAATATATTGCATAAATTACCTTTAGGCTATGTGTATAAACATAAATGAATTTTGCATTTAGAGTCGGGTCCCATCCCCAAGATAGCTCATTATGTATATGCAACTATTTCAAAATCTGAAGGAAAAAAATTTTAATCGAAAACACTCCTGGTCCCAAGCATTTTGGATAAGAAATACTCAACATGTGCTTTGTTTCTGATACATTAGAGGGTTTCAAGCATATCATTTAGAGCTGCTGGCATTAAGAATCACAATCTTCTCCATTTGTTTAGCACCTAACAAGGACTCCTATGCACCCTAGTCTGGTCTCACCATCCTGTTTCCTTGCACTCCTCTCTCTGTCTCACACATTGCCTTACACAGCCCCGTGGGAATGGAAGCTCTTCTGCTCTGTCTGCTTTTTCTTTTCTCTTCTTTTTTTTTTGTTTTTTTGTTTTGTTTTGTTTTGTTTTGTTTTTTTGAGATGGAGTCTCCTCTGTCACCCAGGCTGGAGTGCAGTGGTGCAATCTCGGCTCACTGCAACCTCCACCTCCTGGGTTCAAGCAATTCTCTGCCTCAGCCTCCTGAGTAGCTGGGACTACGGGCACACACCACCACACCAGCTAATTTTTTTTATTATTATTATTTTTAGTAGAGACGTGTTTCACCATGTTGGCCAGGATGGCTCAATCTCCTGACCTCTTGATCTGCCCGCCTTGGCCTCCCAGAGTGCTGGGATTACAGGTGTGAGCCACCGCGCCCTGCTTCTGTCTGCTCTTTCTTTGGGACTCTGCTTGATAGTTTTATCCCCTCACTTCCCAGAAATGGAGAAGCTAAGCAAATAATTTCTGGATGTTCTGATGGGTCAGGAGAACCCTCAAATTGTAATGTTTTATTTCCTCACAAAAAAGATTTACATTTTCAAATCTTGGAATTTCCAAATGTGATTTTATTCTATTATTTTATATTTTCTCATGCATTTATTTACTGAGGCAGGAATACAGTATATATTCAAATGTCAAAAATGCATAGGATTCTTTCTTATGTCTATGATAGCACAACTCTGAAATAAAAAGCATGAAAACAAAGATCAACTGCCTTGGAAAGGCACTAGCAAAGCTAGACCCAGCTCTAAAGCTCAGTGGCCTTGTCACCTCCATCAAGGCCATTTTCCTTCAGAGTCTCCACCTTTTAACCTGTGAAATGAAGGAAACAGGAGGTGAAGGCCCTAATGCCAGGATCTGATGGGGAATCTCAAAGACTCATTCCCATGCCAGATCTTTTTTCCACGACCTCAGGTCCTTTTCTAGTCCCTTCTTCATCCTACAATTCCAACACCCTCCTTCATAGTCTCAAATTCTGCAATTCCCATTCAGGTCAATAAATATTTACTGACCAATAAATATTTCTTTTTATTGCTTCTCAGTGCCCAGGACAGCACTGAGAAGTCCTGGGCACAGTGAAGCAATAAAAAAGAAACATAAGACATCATTTCTTTTCTTAAGAAAAACTAATTGAAAAGAGAGAACTGTTTGCATTAGTGAAAAGTTGGCATTATAGTTTTTTATAAAAACGCAGTTTTAGTGTCTTCGTGCACTTTTAGTAATTCAAAATAAGCCCACAAAGCACTGCTTAGGAAAGCACTTAGAGGAATGCTTTAATTAATCCACTGAAATTCTTTGAAATGAACAAATCAAGGGCTTCTTTGTAAATGGGAGGGATCAGAGACTTGGAAAACAATTGATTCTCTTAAATATTTGAAACATTTTTGTCATAGTTTCACAATATTAATTTGTCCTATTATAGAAGAAAAAGTTTTTTAAAAGTCTAGAAACTTTCTGAAGGATCACATTTTCAGAATGATTGGAATCCAAAATCTGAATGAAAAGTAGAATCCCTCCAGTGAAATGCTTTGTTGTTCATTTCTGCTTGTCAAAATTCTAACTATCTTTGATGGTCGAATTCTAATATTACCTCATTCACAATAATAATAGTAAGTCTCTTTAAGTTTGTGTGGCTGACCATCTGGCCTGCCTCAGAGCACTCATCACCTCTTTCCTTGCAATAACAATTTGTGTATCTGCCATCTTTTGCCCTGGGCTGGGCTCCCTGAGAGCTGGCAGCGTGTCTACATCACCTGCTAGGACTATGCCTTGTAAGTAGCAGGTTTTTGCTTTGATGTTAGAGCAGTGGTCAGGTTGCCATTCTGTGATAGATTACTCTATCCGTTAGAAAACAGATTCACCTGTTCTAACAGAGACCCAAAGTAAAAATGGCTGAAACAAGGTAGATATTGCTTTCTTGTTTACATTAAAAAATCACCCACCAGGAGACAAGGGCTCGTAGAGTAGCTCCGAAGTGTGGGGAAGCGAAGTTCCTCCTAACTCGTTGCTGTATGTGATCTACTTGATATAAAATGGACTCTCCACCATGTCTGTGTTCCAGTCCATTGGAAGGAGGACAAGGGGAAGTGGAGGCCTCCTCTTTCTACTTCAGGCACAACTGGGCAGTTGTATGCATTGCTTCTACTCACATCCCATGGAGAACTTTGTCTTACGGTTCTGCCTACCCAGTGGTGTGCTGAAGCCCTGTCCTAGGGTTGTGTGAGACTGGATTGTGAGTCATGTGATAGCTTGAAATCTGCCACGGGAGAATTAACACCATAGAATTGGCAAGTGCTACATCTTATTTTTCTTCCATGAGAGCTGGTTGTTAAACATCTATCAGCAATCCACTTCACCTAGCTGCAAAGTAAGTTGAAACATAGAGTTGTTGTTGTTTTATTCGGATACCTAGATATCTAGCTAACAATTCTGTATTTAGAAGCAACAGGTTGTACTTCTATACAAGAAGCTAATAATAGATATTTGCAAACAATTAGAAGTCTCTATAAACATGACATTATTTGGAAACAGAGAACATTGGAAAACCTATGCATTTTACCATGAGAGAACAGATATATCTATACCTATGTACACATGGAGATTAATTGCTGTTGTCATCCAGTTGTGAAGTCTGTGTTAGAGAAAAGTTAAGCTTAGTATATGTGGGCTCAAGGTACATACCTCTAGATAGAGGTTACATGAGCCAAATTCTGTTCCTTATTGACTATAAGCACCGTCTAGAAATGCAGCTTTGGTTCCTATCACTGCAGGTATCCACACAGGAACTGAATCATTTATGGTGTTTCCACAGAGGAGATTCATTCTTACTGAAGGTTACCCTTGCCATTTCCAAGTCTCTGTTTATCCTTCAGATTTCAAGGATGCTTTTCCTGACCTCTGAGATTCTTATGGCTTCCAGGACTTTCCTTTGCTCCACTTACCAGTTTGTAATTGTTAGGATAATGGTCCAATTAATGTCAGTCTCCTCAACTATACTGTAAAACCAGCAACTGTGTTGCTTTCTTACCGTTGTGTCTGTTGCACAGAGCAAAGTGTGTGACCACAGTGGGCACTCATTAAATATGCACTGAATGAAGGATGGTTGCTGTGAGAGAGCAGTGTGAAAGTCCTTGTAAACTGATCATGATAATTATTATATCTAAATTAGACATTTAGATATAAAACAGAACAGAAAACAGGTGAAGGAAGTGGCAGTAAATACCACCAGTCATCTAGGGGGAACTGAATTTGATACTAGGCTTCTTGGAAACTAAGCACAAAAAGAGAACATGTTGTTAGTAATTTGTTTTTCTAAAGGGATAAAACTTACGGAAATCATCTAAAGCAGTCAATTCCTGGTGATTTATTAAAATTAGATTATTGTTTGCTTCCAGTTAATATTTAATATGATTAAATATCTCTTAACTTGAAAGAAAGGGAGGAAGGGAAGGAAGGAAGGAAGGAAGGAGGGAGGGAGGGGGAGGTAAGGGAGGGAGGGAGGAACGAAGGAAGGAAGGAAGGAAGGAAGGAAGGAAGGAAGGAAAGGAAGGAAGGAAGAAAGATGAAAAAAAACCTTCCTCTACTGGCCTCCAGCAATTATCCTACTACCCAAATTCCTTCATACATTGTCTGTACTTACTCTGTCTACTTCCTTACCTCCTATTCATGTTTGTTTTGCTCCTATCTTCACCATTCTATCAGAGCTGCCGTCAAGAAGGGCAACGGTAAATTTGTCCTGGCTCTATCTCTGCTTCGATCTTTATTACAGTAGACATTTCTTAATTATTCGAAATTCTTGATCCTGACTAGATCATGTCCCTTAGTTCTGTCACATCAAATTTCACTGGTTCTCTTCTTGTTTTTCTGGATGTTCTTTCTCAGTCTCTTTTAAGGGCTGCTTGAGCTCTGTTATTCTACTGAATGTTGTTCCTCTGGTTTTAAAAATATTTTCTTTGACCCTTTCTCACTCTACAAGTTCTCTCTTAAAATGTTATATACTCTTTTGGTTTTAATTACTCTCTTGATTCTAATGACTCCCAACTTTAGATTTTTAGACTAGATTGTCCATCTGAATTTCAAACCTATGTGTATACCTTCCTCCTGGGTATCTCATAAGCACCTTGAATTCAGCATGCCCCAAGCACAGCCAATATTACCCCCTCTCCTTAACCTTTTATTCCTCCTGTGTTTCCATCTCAAGGAAGGGCCCTGCCTTCCCCCAGCCTGTCTCTCAAGGCAGAAACCTTGCTATTGTCTTTAACCCTCCCTCGCTGTGACTCTCCATCCCTAAGCACTCAGCCGCCAAGTCCTATCAACTCTACTTCCTAAATCTCTCTCAAATTTGTCTACTGAACCCTATCCCCAGTGTCACTGCCTAACTGCAGTTCCCAGGATTGCTGCCACAGCTCTTAACCCAGCTCCGAGCCCTGGGTTTGCTTTCCTTCTGATTTCCCACAAACCACCCCAAGTGGTCTTTCTAAAGCACACTCTAAACTTATATTTGTCCTGCTTAAAACTTTTTTTTTTTTACATGGCCTTCAGGATAAAGCCCTGACTCTACAGTGAGGCTTCGGTGGCCGTGCCTGATCTTATTTCTGCTCATTTTCCGGCCTTATCTTCTCCTTGTCCCAAACCTCACTCCTAACTTCACTCTCCCTGCAGCTGAACAGCATCTGCTTATCAGGACACCTGGACCTCTCTTGCCTCAGGTCATTGCATGTGCTGTATCCATCCCTCCACATTTGTTCTGGATTACTTCAATCATTCCTTCACTCTCATCTTAGAAGTAACATCATTTGTTTATTCATTCAGGAAATATTTACTGAGCAGCTACTATGTGTCAGGCACTTATAATACAACAGTGAGCGAGAAACACATGGTCTTTGCCCTAAGAGGCTTTCCTTGACTTTCTAAGACTGAGTTGTCTTCCACAGAACACTGTCCTTACCCCACATGGCACTGTCTCCAGTGTATTTTAATGACTTTTAAACCAGTGTCAACCAACATTTTATGTAAAGGGACAGATTAGGAATAGTCAACATTTTGGTCTTGCAGGACATAAGGTCTCTGTCAGAACTATTCAATTCTGCAGTTGTGGAGGAACAGTGGCTAACAGATCATACATAAATGAATTGGTATGGTGTATTCCAATAAAACTTTATTTACAAAACAAATGGTGATCCAGAGATGGCCCACTGGCCATAGTTTGCTGACCCCTGGTCTATACAGCTAAACTAGGATGTTTTTATTTACCTTTGCATCCACAGTGCAAACATAGTATTGGACCTAGGGGCTTCTCAATACAAGTTTGTTGGATGAATAAGTGAATGGTAAATGAAAAAATTAGGCTGGACCTGTTTGCTCTTTTTCCTCTGTGGCCATATCTTCTTGGTCACAATATGCTCCATATTTATTCTGTGTAGTCAGTGACACCCCCTCTCCTCACTTCAGATAGTTTTCATCTCCTGTGTTCATCTAAACATTTGTGTTAAGCAAATACCATATCAGAAATGTGGGTTACTTTGGTGGTAGTCATTGAGATTTAAAGCCTTTGTTACTACCCCTCAAGCATTCCCCACAGCATCGTGTTTGCTTTTCTTTTAGGTATGGTAGTTAAATTTTGTACTGTGTAGTTATGTTTCATGTATTGATTATAGACTTTAGTAATTCTGTGTGCATATAGACGTATTCATTCCTTTGTTGCATAAATATTTGTTTAAATTTACCTTAAATTCTTTCTGGAGCATGTAGGATATTATAAACAAACCTCACTTAAATCAATGTGTAAAGCACTTATTATGTACAAGGCATCAGGAGAAGTTTTAGTGTGCAGTGGGGACAAAGATAATTCACATAAAGTATTGTCACTAAGGGGCTTATCTAGTGGAAAGGAGGTAAGAATGTAAACAAATGATTATAATACAATGTAGAAAGTGTTAACCTCTTTAAGAAAGGAGTCAGAAAATCTTAGGAATTAAAATCATCTTGGGCCAAAGAGATCAAAAAAGGCTCAGAGGGAGAAGTATTTGATCTGGAAATGAAAAGGTAGGTATGGTGGGTATTCAGGATACTAATACGATACCAAAGGGTCTTCGAGACAGAGAAAAGTATAGGTACATCCACAAGTTACTAGAAAGCAAGTTTTAATGAAGCTACAACCAGGGACTGGCTGATAAAAGTGAAGCCAAATCCCTTCAAGAAGGTGCCAAGTCCATTCTGGTCTGGAATGCATTGATAATTGGGACATTATGCTCAGAGACTCCAAATTGACATTCTGTCGTCATCCCTCTTGGAATAGAAACTCTGATCCTTTAAAGTAATTAGCACCAATTTGGAGCGTGTGTGCAAAAATAAATCACCAGTGTCCAAAAACAGATACATTAGGTTCAATGGTTACGAAGCAAATGTTCTTATTAGCTCCGCCTACGTAAACAAAATCAGAAGTAATTAGCATTTAAAAATAGAAAAGACAAGAAGAGATCACAGTTCCCACTGGAAAATTATTATTTATATAAAGGTCCACAATGCTGACACACACGACTTGCCCTTCCTGGTCTCAGTCCTGTTTTTCAATGGCTACAGGATCAGTTTTCTTTCCCGAGGGAAAGGAGAAAAAACTGTGATTCTGTGCCTTTCAAACGTCTTGGTTGAAATTGAAAGGTGTGTGTTCTCCACCAAACAAAAAAGTATCTTTGCTCCGTCTCCTCCTCCCTACCTCTTCATTGTGCCTCATCCCATCCTCTTCTTGGGTGAGGAGTTTGCTGTGTCTCGAGATTGTGAGCAGAATCCGCCTCCAGATTGCAGGAAATACTATTGACCTTTGCACACAAGACACCTACCTGTTGGAGAAAGCGTCAGTAGCCCACATGGAAAGGCAGCAGCTCTCATTAACTCACCTGTGCACACTTCGAAGTGGCCCTTGACATCTTCTCCAGAACATGTTACATCTCTTCAAGGACGAAGCCTCACTGTTGGCGTCAGGTGTCAGAATGGGGAGGTGAAATGGCCATGGAGCTCCTGAGAAGCTGAGGAGGAGACATGGGCATGCTTAGCATAAGAAAAAGAGCACTGACCAATGGCCCAACAAGCCTCTGGGTCCCAGCTGTGCCACTGACATACTCTGTAACCTTGGTCAAGCCACGTGCTTTTTCTGTCTCAGTTTCCTTAGGGCTAAACTGGATCATCCTCTTCATCCTCTTGCTCTAGGATGCCATACAGATTTCTACCCTTTTAAAGACATAGCTTCAGTCTTTTATCTGCCTTTCTCCATCTGCTGTCTTGGAAAGATGTGGTGAATAGCGTGATTTGCGGTGGGGAGGGTAAGACTTGCACATTTCTCTAGTCCTCACTTATAAAATGTGTGAAAATATGCCCCACACTTCCTTCCCCAAAAGACTGTGGCTTTACTAACACAGGACAAATAAACCTGTTAGTTTATTTGTCCTCTTCGCGGGGTCATGGTAGAACCCAACAAATCACTCTCAGTCCTAGAAACAAACGTCACATTTAAAGCTGAGGAGAACTTGGAATATAATTGAGGACTAAAGAGAAAGGACTTTGCTCAAAGTAGCACGTTAAAGGCAGAACCATGTTTCAAACCTTTTGGTTCTAAATCATCTTTCTAGCATTTTGTTCTTCTGGCTTTTTTGGATGTCTAACCTCGAATTGGGGCTGAGGAATTGATTGGCATGCATCCACTTTAAGTAAAATTATCAGTGGCATTGGAATGTGAGAGTGGACCACTCCACTGGATGGATTAAATCTTTGACTCTTAGTTTTTGTTAGGGTTTAGTTCATTTTTGTGCCTTTTTTCCAAATTATTTGTGGTTTTTTTTCCTTTTAATTAATACCAGTCCCTCTGGCTATCTTACACACCTGCTAATGGTTGGGTCTTTTTGTTTGTGCAACAGTTGAAGACTTGGCTCAAATATCTCCTTCTCTGAGTATTTTACCGTCTTCCACAGCCAGTCTATATTCCATGGCACTTCATCCGTATTTTCCTTAATGATTACCTCAAGCTTTTCTAAGGTCCATCTCCTCTGTTAAGTTGTCAGCTCTCTGAGAACTGGGAACATCTTCGTGTCCTTGTTTCCAATGCCAGAAATGCTCTTCAGTTATGCTTATTGAATGAACGAATAGAAGAAATAAGAACTTCATCTGTAACCTGATTATACCCTGGGAGCCCCTCAGAGTGACAGCAAACATAGCAGTGGCCTCCACTTCATTCTTTATCAAGAATCAAGAAAGGTCAAAGAATGGCCAGCTCTGTCTTGGCTATATCTGATCTCTTATGTTGTTATACCTATGAATAAGTGGCACTCATCCGTGACTACCCAAGTGTAGGCTGAGTACACAGAGTGACCCGGCCTAGGCTCAAGAGGTGAAGGAAAAGAACAAAAAGACAACTTGCAAACTTTGGGTTGCCAGTCTCAGCATGAGGGCCTCCCAGAACTAACCCTCAACTGGCTTTGGCTACGGGCCCAGATCTGTTCTCTGGGCACCAGCACTGGTCAACTTGGTTATTGCGAGTGGAATGTGACAAGGGTCAGGCACCAGGGGTGGTACCTGAAACTGTTTTGGAAAGAGTGAAAGACAATGTGGTCTCTTTGCTCAGACACTTGAAGGAGGAGAGAAGGGGAAGATTATACAAAGAGCCATTTGAATTCTATCCAATATGGCAGGCAGAAAAGCAAAAGAGAGGGTTCGGAAATATCGGTGAAAGATTGGAGAAGGAGGGCGAATCCAGAGTGAGGGTGTTGGAATAAGGAAGACAGAGGTGAAAAAGACAGAACAAATAAACATGGGAAGGAAGAGGGAGGAAGTAAGGAGGAAGGGAGGAAGGAAAGAAGAAAGAGAGGAGGAAGGGAAGGAGGGAGGGAGGAAAGTAGGGAAGGAGGAAGGGAGAGAGGGAGAAAAAGGGAAGGAAGGGAGGGGGGAGGAAGGGAGGGGAGGAGGAAGGAAAGAAGGAAGGGAGGGAAGATGGAAAAGAGGGAGGGAGAGAAGAGAGAAGGAAAGAAGGAAAGGGGGAGGGAGGTCAGTCAGTTAAAATGAGAAAAAAGAAAAAAATCAGCTAGGGAGAGGGCGAGAGAAAAGTTTGGAGAGAAAAAAGAGAAGTGGAGAGCCATGAGGACAAGACTCAGGACAACTTAAAATGTGCCAGACCTGCTCAGCTCCAGAAACTTCCTTTTGTAAGCCTGGCACGGGGAAGATCTGTGCACAGAGGAAAATGTGCTGACTCCTGCCTAGGGCCTGTCAGAGGAGAGAAACAGATCAATTAACCTGGGTGGGGCTCTCCTGCCAGTGCTCAGGGCCTGGCCAAGTCAGAGCAAGCCAAGGACTCTCACGTGATCATTAGGCTATTAAAGGCCATCAGCTGCAGGCCAGAGTCAGCCTTTTGTCCTAAGAAAAATCCTGTTCGTGTACCAACATCATCTCTGCTGGCCTGGCCACCACCTCTTTGCCAGGCCCAGCTAGGGACACAGTTAGACCAGGCACTTGGCCTTGGAAAACAGACCATTTAGAATCTAAGCAGGTTTTGAGGAACCTCTGTGGCCAGCACAGCCTGATATAACCAATTGGTGGGATGATCTCGGGGCATATTTGTGGATCGAACAACAGGCATTTGGAGCAGAATGTTTCCATGGTTCTCAGACCACTGGATGCACATTGTACGGGGAAAGTTTTCAGCACCAGGAAGGCCTTTGAAATCAAAGCTAGGCTAAAGGTAGATTTATTAATTTACACATTCATTATTTTTCCAACACCTTTTTTTTTTTTTTTTGAGATGGAGTTTCGCTCTTGTTGCCCAGGCTGGAGTAGAATGGCTCAATGTCGATTCACCGCAACCTCCACCTCCTGGGTTCAAGAGATTCTCCTGCCTCAGCCTCCCGAGTAGCTGGGATTACAGGCATGTGCCACCACGCCCGGCTAATTTTTGTATTTTTAGTAGAGATGGGGTTTCGCCATATTGATTAGGCTCGTCTCGAACTCCTGACCTCTAGTGATCCACCCGACTTGGACTCCAAAAGTGCTGGGATTACGGGCGTACGCGACTGTACCCAGCCTTTTTCCAACAATTTTTAAGCATCTCCAGTGGTTGGGGCACCATGCTGGAGGCTCTGGATACAGAGATACCTAAACACATTTGGTACCTTCAGGAGAAAGCAAAGGCAGCACCACCTCCTCCATCCAACTCAACAGAAGGTACGCACAGAGTACGTGGGGGACTTGGGAGGGAACATAACTGGTTCTGTTTCAAGAATAAGTGAGGTTTCTAGAAAAGGGACATTTAAAGCACAGCCTTAAGACTGAGTAGGATCCATCAGGCAGAGAAAGGAGAACAATCCTCGGCAAAGAGAGGTACAGGTAAAAGCCAAAAGGTATAAAAGTGCACAGTTAGGCTCACCTGGAGGATGAGTGGTAGTGGTCTGGCAGACCTGGCAGGAGATATGGGTGAGAAGAAAATGTGGCCAGCTAAGGACAGGCAAATAAAAAGGCTCAGAGACACTTAAAAGTTTAGTTAGATGGGAACTTAGAGATCATCTAAGTCACCCTTGTCATTGTTTTGCTTAAATTTTTTTTGTTTGTGCATGTATTTGTATGAAATAGACTTTATTGGAGAGTGCCTGGGGTTGGGCACAGAGAAAGGGGTCATTACAGCAAGTCAAACATCGCACACTCAATGTGTTATTCCTCTTCTTCATGTGAATCCCACCAAAATGTTTTCACTGACGCCTTACCTTGGGTGGTGCCCTCCAGCTTCGTGCCTGCTCAGTGCTTTTTTCTACTGTTTCCCTCCCATCACTGTCCTCATCCATCCCTTCCAGACTGCCCCCTGAACTCCTCACCCCTGCATGGCAAACTTTGTCTGTTTGGAGACCCATCAGACTAATCTAAATAGTGGTAGGTAATGGAAGAACAATAGCCTCCTGTTTATCCAGATCCTTCTTTCTTAGAGGCAGGTGTTAGTTTATTTGCACTCAAAACGTTCTAAAAGCACAAAAAAGTAAAGATTAGCATTACGAGGTCTTTTAAAAAATTACTTAAAGAAGTGAAAGCTTCCTTCTCCAGACTGTTAGCATTTATCAATCAAGATATTTTCCTAAGTTAATTATAACTTTTAACTATGTATGTGAGCATCTACATCCATACACATTATTTATAGAAAATAAATTATGGCATTCATATTGATCTGTTCTTTTATTTAAAAATATATTGTGAAAAACTTTCCCAACTCCATATCTCATTTGCAGTCTGGCATTCCACTGACCAGATATGTTTTCAGCTATTTTTCTGTTGATAGACATTTATGATGGTTCAACTTGTTTGCTTTTACAAAGTGATGCTGCCACAAACATTCTTGCACATGAATCTTTACATATTCTTGCTATTATCTCTATAGGATAGATTTCTAGTGGTTAGGTTGTTTAATCAAAGAACATGCATATTTTAAAATCTCACTAGGCATTGCATCATTCCTGTTATAATGGTTGTACTAGTTTATACTCCAACCAACAATTGAATGAAGATGTCTCTTCCCCACTCGCCTTCCAACACTGGAACTCCCTCATCATTCAACAGATGAGGAAATGGCAAAGAGAGAATTAGTTTTCTAATAGCAACCACCTAGATATTGGCAACACTGGGACCAACACTCCAGGTCTGTCGTCACTATGCAATAAGATGTATGTATAGCACATGAAGCATCCAGGACAGTGCCTGCCATGAAGTAATGCTCAGTAAATGTTATGGCTATTATTAGAACACACTGGCACTATTGGGACTCTCAGAAGCGCTTAACAACTGGTTTAGTGTGGAAGATGAACTGGAGAGGAGAGAGAACAAAGGTGAGGAGATTCCTGATGGGTCCTCCCAGGCTGGGTTTCCTGCATCTTCTCTCTTTTCCCTCTCGAACTCTGTGCCTGCCTCCTGGCGACAGTGTTGCTTCATTGTCCACCGTAATGCTGTCCCCAGGGGACAAGAAAGTGAGAAGCTGTGTTCTCTGACATCAGAGATTGATGACCTGTAGGCTGAGATGCTGTCGTCGCCCACAGATACCCTCTCAAAATCTGATGTGATAAGCTTCCCAGGTTGAGATTCACTTAATCCATTTGTTGTTTAATGCCTGAAAGTTATCAAGGAAAAGAAACAATTGTTGCATCATAAACTACCGTGTGATTTTTTTCCCCCCCACATGAGTCTCATCTCCTTACTTAGAATAAGAACTCCTTAAAGGAAGAACTGTATCTTAAATTTATGTATCATCCTCTCCACTATGAAAACTAGAGTGCTGAAGGGCACATCGCAGGTACTCAATACACACAAAGTGTGAGAAAGTCAAGGGACTGGTTTTTGATGTGATTTAAGGAAATCAGTCCTTTGGTTTTAGATCCAAGTGATTTATCTAAAAGTAAATTTCCATGTAAATCACCACATGATTTATCTAAAAGTTAATTTCACCTTTGCAAGTGATGAACAACCCTTAGAACTACCTCTAGGCTAAAATTATGCCACCTTCTCTGCTGCACAAGTTCATCAGGCATGCTTCATCTTCTGCAAGTTGTGAATCTGGGTAGGCAAGAGAGAAATGTCTTGGAAAATGGGATTATAGAAGGTAACAGCCACTGGAAGAATTTGGCCCCAAAGCCGAGGACTTTTCAATCAATATGCATGACTTTTAGAATTCCTATTTTAATCAGAGAAACGGAAATGAAATTCCCAATGTAGCTTTTAGTTTAAAAAAAATAAATTACAAGTGGTATATGATATTCATGCATACCATTTCCTCTGAAATTCTTTTTAAGAATTGAAGAAAATAACTATATAACATACTGGAAAGAACACTAGCTTAGGAGTTTCATGCCCTAAATTTATCACCTGGTAGCTATGTGATCAAAAGCAGTCAGTTCTTGTCTTACCTCATTTCACTCATATATAGAATAACAGGGCTGATGATACGTAAGCTCCCCTGTAACCCCAATAATAAATGAGTCTATAATTCTCTGCTTATGTTGAAGACCCATCCATCCATCAATCCATCCATCCTCTCCACAAATATATATAGAATGCCTACTTGGGTAATGTCCTTGTCATTCAAGCCCTTCTGCTCTGAGTTGATAGGTTGATGGCATCATCACACTTCCAAGCACCCAGTCTCAGTATCTCTACCCTCTGCCTCCTTGCTTACCCATCTCACCTCCTACCTACTTTTTTTTTTTTTTTTTTTTGAGACAGAGTCTTGCTCTGTCACCCAGTCTGGAGTGCAGTGGTGTCATCTTGGCTCACTGTGACCTCCAACTGCCGGGTTCAAGTGATTCTTCTGCCTCAGCCTCCCGTGTCGCTGGGATTACAAGCATGCACCACGGCACCTAGCTAATATTTTTGTATTTTTAGTAGAGACCGGGTTTCACCATGTTGGCCAGGCTGGTCTTGAACTCCTGATCTCAAGTGATCCGCCTGCCTCGGCCTCCCAAAGTGCTGGGATTACAGGCGTGAGCCACTGCATCCAGCCCAATACCTACTCTTTATCTCTGTAGATCCTCGCCCTTCCGTGCCCACTCCACTGCACTTCTATGTCTAAAGTTATCTACAATCTCTTGTTTTTATCCACATTTTCTGAAGTTCTGTTGAATGACAGGCACTGTGCTGGGCTCTTGAGGAGCTGGGAGTCGAGAGAGGAAGACAGGCATTAACAGACCAGCACAAGGTGGCGGAGGAATGATCATGGTGTTAGGTTTCTTCTTTTCCTCTCTTAGAGCCTTCCTCCTTAATGGTTTCCTCTTTCAGGCTTTTAGCATCTCACTCATCACATCCTCTTACAGTTTGTTCTCTACCTTGTTCTTGACCAGATGGAGCAACTTGATAGCAGGAATCTCATCAATTCAAGCCATCCTTGTACTCAGAAACATTGAGTGTTTCCCTTTTGCTCTCAGAGGGAAGTCCAAACATTTGCACTGGACATTTCAAACCCTTAAGAATTTGATGCTGTTTTCCAATTAACTCTGCTAATAATCCCATACTTAATCCCACCCGTACCTCAAACCCTCTTCTTTCACACCTATTTTTTTTTTTTTTTTTTTTTTTTTTTTTTGAGACGGAGTCTCGCTCTGCCGCCCAGGCTGGAGTGCAGTGGCCGGATCTCTGCTCACTGCAAGCTCCGCCTCCCGGGTTCACGCCATTCTCCTGCCTCAGCCTTCCGAGTAGCTGGGACTACAGGCCTATTTTACCTCTAAAATCCCTCCAGTGACACAAAGGCTTAGCCACACCCAGTGCTCTCACATTCACTGCCTTTTGTGGGGTAAGCCATTTCCTCTTCTGGGCATGCCTAATACACTTTTTTTCCCCTCCCACTTCGCCTGCAGGGCTTGCGTCAAAGATCCTATCCTCTTTTCGTGCTCTAGCTTAAATTGTATCCTTTCTAAGAACCTTTGCAGATAATCAGCTCCACCCTGCAGAATTAATGTTCATCTGCTCTTCAATACTTTTTATAATAAATGTTCTAACATGTCGTGGTCTATCTTTTGCAGAGGTTTTGTGAACCTTTCTACTTGCTATATTATGAGCTCTGTAGGAGAAGTGCCCGTGTCACTTGAATTTTTGGATCCTCTGCAGCCAGAGAGCTTAGTGCCTGACACTTAGGCTAACTCTGTGCTGAGCAATTGCCATATGCCGGGTACTGCACAGGCTGTGCGATGCTCCATCCTCACAACGGGTGATGAAACTGGGCTCAGAGAGTCTAAGCAAACGACTCAAGGCACCAGCAGGTGATACAGTTTAGGTTTAAACGAGGGTGCCTCTTAATGAACAGCCTACACCGCTTTCCCGCAAGGGGCCACAGTACGTGCTGAATGGTTTTGTAACCATTTGGAGAAGAGGTTGAAGATGTACTGAACCAGCATTTTCCGATTACCTCAGGAGATTTCTAAAGGTGTTTGTGAGAGTTGGCATTTGCTTTTATCCCCGAAAACTGAATAGGAGTTTGACAAAGAAAAAAAGGTAAGGGTATTCTCCTAAGAGAATAAAATTTGAGTGCTCAGTCTTCCATACAGGGTAAGGGTTTTTTGTTTATTTTTAAGGGGTAGGTGAGAACTATTCACTGATTAATTTCCCCAGTCAGACTGTCAGCAATAGACGGAAGGAAGCATCTTCGTCTCGCTCAGGGTTGTTTCCCTGTTGCCTATGGCAGAGCCTAATACAGAGCATATGGTGGATAAATATTTTGTAGAAATTAACCTATTCAATAAATACTATCTAAGCAATTCTTGCATGCATATATTTTAAATTCACTCTTCGCCTAGAATGCTAAACCCTAATTGTCTTAATGAAGGCTTTAAAAGCCCAAACCAAAACTTTTAGACCTTGAAAGTGAAACCTTCAGTCCCTAGAAAGTTCACTGACCAACCCAGTTTCACCGACTGGCTGAGTGAAAAACAAACATTAAACCAACAGAACAAGCTATGAAAATCAAATAAGAAAAAAAAAATTGAAGTTCCAAGAAACTTAGATATTTTCAGTAATGTGCCTCCTGCAAGGAAACTTGAGGGCTTCGATGACGTCAGTTTCATTTCCAGTAGAGAGCTTTTACCTTTTATCTCTTCAAAAAGAGACTAAAAGCCCCTCCGTCCAGCAGCTGTGCCATGGGTGTGGGTGTAAAGACATCAAGGGAACTGAGGCAGAATCAACGAGGTTCTTCTCACATTGTATTGGTTTTTTTCACATCTCTTCGTATTTTTTTTTCACTTCTCCTCATTTTGTATGAGAATAAGCTATAAGCAAGTCTGTGTCAATGAGCATATTCAGATCACAGCATTTATTGAATCAGTGAGTCAGAAAATGGCTCAAAGCTTAGCATGATGAAGTAGAAAATGCATTCTCCTTAGGGCAGGAGAATGGGCCTGTTCTTTCTCCATCACTTATTAGCTGGGTGACCCAGAACAGTCACTTTGTTTATCTGGGCCTCAGTTTCCCCTTCCAGCTATGACATATTTAGCAGATCCTCCTTATGACAGGAGAAAAAATATGCTTGTAAAACATCTGTAGTCGATTTTAGAAATCAGACATTATGAAAAGCTTTCTAAGTGCATGGTGATCTGGGAATTGGAGGTAAGGTTTTGTTTTTCATCCAACAGTTTCCCCGCCTTGGCACTCTAGACATTTTGGCCTGAATAATTCTTTGTTATTGGAGGTGGGGGTGGTGGCCATCCTGTGCATCGTAGGATGTTTTGTAAAATCTCCAACCTTTAATCACTAAATACTAGGGACACCCACTCCCCTCTGCCCAGTTGTGACAACCCAAAATGTCTGCAGACATTGTTAAATGTCCCCCGGGGCAAAATTGCCCCCAGTTGAGAAACAGCACTTCTGTTGCATTTTCAACTAAAATTGATGGATTCCTTAGAAGAATGTAGCTGAAATTGGACTTCAGAAGGTATAGTAACCAAACAAAGAGGCTCCCTCCATTTCTGTTGACCTAAGGATGTGGTGTCCCTGGGAGCTCAAGAAAGTTAGAAGCGCATAAAGTCTGGAGGTAGGAAACCAGCATCTGAGTTCCTGTGTTATCCTTGATGGCCTGTGTGACCTTCATCATGTTTCTTGACCTCTCTGAGCCTCAGGGACCCCATGAATCTAGAGGATGTAATTCCTCTCCTCCATGAGCCTTCTTCATGTCATATCCCCTCTCGCACACACACATCACCACAAGGTTGTTAGGAGATCAAAAGTAATTTATGTGAAAAACACTGTAAGCTAAAAGGCACAGGAAAAACATGTGGTATCACTCTAAAGATTTTTCTTTTTCCTGAGAGACCAAAGAAAAGGAACTTTTATTCCAGGATAATTTTTCTGTCCATCGCAGTAATGGTGACATCGCAGGTGCCACCACAGCGGTATTCAAAATAAACAATGGGGAAGGTTCTCAGGGAATACGACCATGACACCAGCTGCAAGACTTGATTCCACTGGGCTATGACTTAACTTGCATTTCCCCAGTAAGAATGAGTCTCATCTAAAGAAGGCATCATGGCATTAAGCAAAGGTAACACTATTTTATTTGGCTTTTTCACATACCTGGAAGTATATTGGCCCTCTGCTGCCTCCCTTCAACAAGGTCATCAACCTGGAAGACGTCTAAGTGGCTCATGTCTTCAGCAGCTGAGAACTTTAGAACTGAGAGGGGCTTTTGAATGCTGGTGGTTTCCTCAGAGAGGAAATCAAGGAGCTCTGGTCACAGTCAGACCTAGGGTGAGTGGCCCTCCCAATGCGTCAAACCAGGCCACATCAGGCTGGGTCCTCCGGTTTGAATCCCACTCTTGAGTTCTGAGAGTGTTCACATCTAGAGTAACAGCCTGGAAATCAGACTAGACACCAGGTCAGCAGGCTACTGACTATCCAGGAAGCTCAGAAACAAACTAGAATTTTACATCAGAAACCTCTAGGGTCCAAGTGTCAGGTTTAGGTTAGAAGGAATAGTGTAATTTACACTAGTAAAAGTGGTTTATGGATGACTTTTTTATCCTTTGAGGGTACTATGGAATAGCAGTCAAGGGCTTTCCTTCCAAGCCCTGGATGTGTCTCCTGGCCCTGCTCCTGCTAGCTATGTGACTGTGGGCACCCAGTGGGTGTGACGTAAATATTAGCTGTGCTATTGGGGGCACTGCTTGATCCTCACAGCAACCTCTGGGGCCAGTGGTGCTATCAACTTCACATTGCAGCTATAGAATCTGAAGTTCAGAACAGTGCGTCGCTGCAGAGGAACCCACTTTCCTTTGCCATCCTCTTTCTTTCAGCTCACTCTTCCTTTGCTTTCTGCTATCTAAATGCCATCTGTCCCTCGAAGTCTGTTCAAATGCTACCTCCCCAAAGAATTCTGCCTCCGGAGTGGAGTTAATCTCAGCTTCCTCTAAGCCCCATAGCATTTTGCTGGTATCTCTATCACACTGCATACTCACTTGGGCCATAGTAGGTAAGAAAGGTCCAACACAAGGACATAACGCATTGCAGAGTGTGACAAAGGACATAGAGAGAAGCAAGGTGAAGAATGCAAAAAGTGTAAAGGAAGGAAAGTTTCCTCCCTGTTTCTCCCATCAGAGTCATTATATCCCATGCTACCTTTTAAAGGTATTCCCTGTTTCTCCCTCCTGATAGTCATATTGCATCACGATATCTTTGAAAGCACTCACCACTCTCTGTCTCCAGTCAAAGCTAACTCCGTATATGCTGTCTCCTGTCCAAGACTGAGCATCTTGGTGGGTGGAACAGTTTGGATTCACCTCCGCATGCCCCATAGCACGTGGCTCTAGGAGGGGCCCAAGGTTGCAGGTGCTTAAAAAATGCATATGGCACTGAACTGAGAAGAGCTTGCTGACAGTGGGTGATGGTGATGGATGACAGAAGATATGATCATGATTACAAGGAGGTTATCTGAACCGAAACCTAGCCGCTGAAACCTAGCCGTCACGAAGGGTGATGTACTCACGATGTTTCGCTATGACTGAGTGAACGACGAGAGATCCACGAATTAGACCTAGAAACAACCCACTCACTGGCAAACTGAAAAGAAACTGGAAAAGGAAAAAGGCATATGGGTGGAGACTGTTGTATCAGCTCGAGCCCTGATCTATAGATTAGTGTAGCAGTGGTATTTGAAAACACTGTTCTTCCCTATTGTTTTAAAAATGCAGTTTATTAACACAGGTACAGAAAACCAAACACCGCATGTTCTCACTCATAAGTGGGAGATGAACAGTGAGAACACATGAACACAGGGAGGGGAACATCACACAAGGGCAAGGGGAGGGAGAGCATTAGGACAAATACCTAATGCAGGCAGGGCTTAAAACCTGGATAATGGGTTGATGGGTGCAGCAAACCACCATGGCACATGTATTACTTATGTAACACATCTGCACGTTCTGCACATGTATCCCAGAACTTAAAGTAAAATTTTTTTAAAAATGTAGTTTATAAAATCATTGAGAAAGCCCTATTTATTATTATTATTAATAATTGAGGAGGATGTAGAAAATATCTAAAGGGAAAGATAAGAGAAACAATCTCATTACACGGAGTTGAGTGCTATTTAAATTTTACTGTAGTTTCCTTGTTGTATATGTCTGATTTTATGTAGTTGAAATCATGATTCTGTATATTACAAAATATATTTTGTTTATTT
Source organism: Theropithecus gelada (assembly GCF_003255815.1). Taxonomy (NCBI): domain Eukaryota; kingdom Metazoa; phylum Chordata; class Mammalia; order Primates; family Cercopithecidae; genus Theropithecus; species Theropithecus gelada. The sequence goes on from NC_037669.1 coordinate 184,281,277, forward strand.
TTATATAGATAACACACGCAGAAGGTACAAAATTCAAAAGACACAAAACGGTAGGCAACGGAAAGCCAGTTTCTCTCTTGCCCCTGCCTCCCACAAACAGACTTTCTCTTAAACGTCTCATAAATCCTTACAGGGGAGTCCTGTGCCTACCATTGTACATTTTGGAGTGAGTTAATAGCCCTTAAACCTTCAAGGTTCTCAGGAACCAACAATTGCTATGAGAAGGAAATACGTCCCTAATGCTATGTATCTGTGCTGAAAAAAGATGCAATTATACTACCTCTATGCCAGTTACATAAGCAAAATTATATAGAACAACTCTTTCTAAATAATGTTCTCAAATTGACAACAGTAGTTGGAGGTACTCAACCGAGACACACTCCCTTAACAGGCATCCATCCCAAAGATTCCCCAAAGAGGTCCTCAGTAACCAAAGTGATTCGAAAAGCTCAGAAACATAGAAATCAGAGTCTGCAGGTCTCGGCGGTGTAGCGACTAAGACATTAACCCCCATCCCAGGCTCCTAAAGGCAGGCTTTACCTTCTTCCAAGATCAGACCTGGCAAGGACTCTTCCTCATCTTGTTCTGCCCTAGGGTGCTGGGGGTGGGCAGGAAGCGTAGGAGGGGTGGGTGGGGGAATTCCAGTTCAAATGAAACAGTTTAAAGAAAGTCATTTCCATAAAATCTTGCTTAAAATAGAGAAAGCCATTCTATACTTACCGAAACTCTGTCCTCTTCAAACTCACCCCCAACCCACCCCCAACACATAAAGAAGAGGAGGAGCGGGATCCAGGGTTTCCCTCGAGGTCTTGGGCCGTGTGTGCTGCCCCATGGGCTTACACTGACACAGATCCTCCCACCTGAGTCTTCACCACCCACAGTCTCATCGTGGATCTTCTCCCCAGTAGGCAGTTTCAAGAGCTTTTGAGGAATCTGCTAGTTTGGAAGTTTATTTACCAGTGAAGTGAATTTCCCTGTCTGCTCTCCTTCCTCTCCTCTCAGTACCCATCTGATAAAGTTACAGAAGGCATCTCAGATTCACAACAACCCTCACCAGCCCCCCACTGAATAGCACATCGTCTGGCAACAGGAGGCGTTTGATTACATTTGGATGGAACGCCTGCATCAACTCCAGTTGTCCCTGAATTGGAACTGATGGGCCTCACGTGCTGCAGCCAACAGTTTGCCTTCACCCACTCCCCTCTCCGAAGGGAACCTTTCTTTGGGAAAACAAGAAACCTACGTGCCATCCTGGGTGAGAGACTAACAGGAGCTGTATCCCAGCATTGCCTTCCAGGCGAAGCAGACAAAAGTACACTCTCAGGGGTGTGCAACTGCAAGCCGTGCTTCAAGCATCCTAGAAAGAACCTCTAAACCAGGGGACCCAAATGCCCTTTTCAAACTACCTCTATGCCTCTATGTTCATTTCAACTCACAGGCACTGAGTTCTTACTACATGCAGTATAAGGCATTCTGTTGTTGTCTCCTTGGCAAACCCTCATAGCCTCCCCTCTCCCATTCTGACTTATTTACTCAGACACTATTCTGTAGGCAGAATAATGGCCCTACCAGAATGTACACGTCCTGTTCATGTCTTAATGCCCTGAACCTGTGAATATGTTATATTACATGGCAAGGGAGAATTAAGGTTGCAGATGAAATTAAGCTTGCTGCAACTCATCATAAAACAGGAAAAGTATCTAGGGTTATTCATGTGGCCCCAGTGCAGTCACAAAGACGCATAAGTAGGAAAGAGGGAAGCAGAAGAGTCAGAATTAGAGTGGTGGTATCTTGAGAAAGACTCAACCTGCCATTGCTGGCTTGGAAGATGGAAGAAGGGGCCAGGAACCAAAGAGTACAGGCAGCCTTTACAATCTGAAAAAGGCAAGAAAACAGATTTTTTCCCTATGGATTTCTTGATTTTAGCCCAGTGAAACCCATTGTAGATTTCTGACCTCCAGAACTGTAAAAGAATAAATTTGTGTTGTTACAGCAGCAGTGCATTCACTGTAGACTTCCTATGTGCCAGGCCTGATGCCTGGTGCTGAGAGGGCATTCTCACAGCAGAGAGGGCATTCTCACAGCAAGGGGTTTGTACTTTGTATCAGTCATCAGGGTCCCACTAGGGAAACTGAAGCTACTCTAAGTGTCTAAGCAGAGGGAGTTTAATGTAGGTCACTAGCTACACAGGTGGTGGAAGAAGTTAAGAAGCCAACCCAGACATTAGCAATAGCAGAAGTTATTATGCTGGTGCTGCTAGACTAGGCCAGAGAGATAAAGAAAGGAGGTCATGTTACTGGAAGCCAGGGTCACCTGGTAGAAACTGGACCATGGTGGGCCTGTCCAGTAGAAGCTGGAGCTATAGGTGGGGATAGAACCAGCCAGAGGGGCTGGCAGAGGCAGAAAGAGAGAGAAATAAACCCAGCTTCTTCCTGCCTCCTGCCCTTCTGCCTCCTGACAATGTCTCCCACTGGCTGTGTCCAGGGGGAAGCCAGCTGATGTGGGTACTTGAGATACACAAGGGTCATCCCTCTGCGGTTGCCAGCAGAACCAGGGAGGAGCAATGAATGGATTAATGAATCCGAGGATAGATTCCTTCATTCCTTTGTAGTTGGTGTGACTGAGTTCCAGCTAATGGAACGTGAGTGGAAATATATGTGCCACTTCCAGGCCTGGCTGTGAAAACCTCCGATGCACACTCCAGCATGGTTCCCCCTCCTGCCAGACTGGCATATATTCCTTCTCTGCGTTGGTTGCCATGAATCTTGAAATATAATTTATTATTTAAAATCCAAGTTTTTACCGTGGTTTCTAAGGCCCTTCATCATGTGGCCCTTGCCTAGCTTCCCACTCTCATTCTGTGTGTCCTGCCCTCATTCACACACTACCCTGGTCTTTGCTTTGCTCTCAACATGCCAGGCACGTCCCATCTCAGGGCCCTGCACTTGTAGCTTCTGCTGGACTCCTCTCCTCTTGTCTCTCTCTTAACTGATAACTGTTCATCATTTGGGTGTCAGCTCGACTGTTATTTAGTCAGACGACTGCTTTCTCCATCTAAGAAAGGCCCCCTTCACCTTAAATGACAATCACATTTCCTTATTTTATTTTCTTCATGGTACCCGAGGTGATCTTGGTTATGTGTTTATTTCGGTAGCATAACCTTCCCAAACCTGAGGATGGGAGCACGATCTTGTTATTTGCTACATCCTTGTATCAGTCAGTTAGATGTTCACCAAAATCTTTCTTTTTCTTGAAAATAGAGCAGGGCTCATTTCAGATTCCTTTGTAGTTAGGTGTGACTGAGTTCCAGCTAATGGAACATGTGTAGAAATACATGTGCCACTTCCAGGCCTGGCTGTGAAAACCTCCCATGCACACTCCAGCACGGTCCCCTCTCCTGCCAGATGATGACAAGGCCCCAGGGAATAGTGGAAGGATGAGATGAAAGAAACCTGGCCTCTTGAATGACTAAGTAAAGGAGAGTTGCCCCAGCAACCTACATTCTCCTCCAGGACTGTTATATGAGCAAGAAATAAGTTCTGGGTTGACTCATTACATGAGGCTACCCTAACTAAAACAATGCCCAATGCCAAGTACAGTACCTGGTCCGTAATTAGCCCTCAATGAATAGTGATTGAATGACTGACTGTTGCACACTTAATAATGATGTGTTCAGTGATGAAATGTCTTTTCCCAACACTCGTTCTTCATTTACTAAGCTCCCTGAGGACAAGGATGTTTCATCAATCTCTATACGCTCTGTGCTTTCCACTGTACCTAAACCTCAGTAGTCATTCAATGGATGTGTGTTGCATCGAGTTTCTAGGCAATATAAGGGAGACAACGACTGGCAAAGCATGGTCAAGATGCATGAGTATGAGGACTTGTTAGACATGACCGTGACCACCAATGCTGGTGCACTTCTTGCAAGCCTACCAAGGGCTCTTCACCTGCTTCTTATTTGTAACAATTGGAAAGGTAATAACTTTTACAATTCCCATTTTAGACACAATAAATCTGAGTTCACAGACGGATCTTACTCAAGATTTTACTTTTTAAAGTGATAAAGCTAGAATTAATTCCTTTTTTTTTTTTTTTTTTTTTGAGAGGGAGTATCACCCTGTCAACTAGGCTGGGGTGTGATCTCAGCTCACTGCAACCTCCACCTCCTGGGTTCCAGCAATTCTCCTGCCTCAGCCTGAGTAGCTGGGATTACAGACGCCCACCACCATGCCCAGCTAATTTTTGTATTTTTAGTAGAGACGGGATTTCACCATGTTGACCAGATTGGTCTCGAACTCCTAACTTCAAGTGATCCGCCCACCTCGGCCTCCCAAAGTGCTGGAATTACAGGTGTGAGCCACCGCACCCAGCCCAAGTCATTGTTTAGGAATACTTATTGAGTGCCTAAGATGGGCTAGTTCCCTGGCTGAAGCTTCTGTACCTAGTAGGGGCTTAGGAAATATGAGAACCCAAAGTTCTGAAGAAACTGGAATTACCTCCCAGAAGACAAAGGGGAGGCTCCAGGCTCCAGGCTCCAGCCGAGGACTGAGAAAACTGCCTGTGTCATGCAGCTGACGTGTTGAGCTGGCATGTCACTGCTGCTGCTGTGTGCCTTATGCAAGTTCCTGGGTGGTCTGCCAGACTCTCTGCAATCAACAACAATGCAGGGACCCCCTTCGTAGCTCTTCTACTTGCCCAGTCTAATGGCCCTGGCATTCTAAGTCTGCCCTTTTCCATACATTCTTTCCTCCTTTCTGTGCCAGGATTTCAGTAGATGATTTAGAGTGAGTTCCGGGCCATTTAGCTCAGTCAGAGATTTGGGTGAAAGTTTCCTCCCATCCATCCCAAGCCTCAGATAGCCCATCAGGATATGACCAGCTCCTGTGAAGGAAGGGGAAGAAAAGCTAGTGGAGATTTTCAGGCACAGAGTAGGAGAAGTTTCCTCAGCTGCTGCATTTGCCCACTTTAATCTGGCTGTACACGGCTTGTCAATAATAGATTGGATGGAAAATTTAGGACAAAAAAACTCAGGAAGAAGTAACTTGCCTACGCAGAGACTGCAAAGGCCCTGGAGGGTCGCTGGCAGGCTGGATGATATATCGCTGCAAAGAGGGCAGGCGCTGTTTTCTGAAGGGGTAGGTAGCCGAAGGGAAAGAGGAAGATTAGATGACCAGTTCTTCGCAGGGGCTCAGCCTTTCCCAGCCTGGAGACACTCCTCTCTGTGCTTGGGCGCCTCTCTCTGTAAATAAATCCAGGCTGCTCTTACAGGGCATGATGTCCCACATACCGTACATCTGAGGTGGGGTGAAATACAAATATGCCTTTTCATAATAGCTTTACACCTGGTGCAGCAGAGGGCCGGTTTATTACCTTGGTAAACAAAAGTTAGAATTCAAGCAAAGTACAAACTTTGCCGAAGGCACTTCTGACAGTGCACCTTGTGTTTGTGAAGTGAACTCGATATACATACGATGTGAAGCAATGGAGGGCTGGGTTTTTTCTTTCTTTCTTTCTTTTTTTTCACTTGTCTGATTTGCAGGGTTTAAAAGTTCGTGTGTGTTTGTGTGTGTTTGTGTGTGTGTGTGTGTGTGTGAGAGAGAGAGTGAGAGAGAGAGAGAGAGAGAGAGAGAGAGAGAGAAAGGTTGGAGGAATTTACTTTGGCTCTGGCTTTTTCCAGCATTTTGAAATCATGCTGTTTAGTGTGGAAAAAAATATGTAAACCGATTTATGTTGTTTTCCAGAGATAGTGTACTTCTTGCTGCCCTCAGAGTGACAATGAGAATTTTTGCATCAGAGACAGGGTAAACCAGTTTGGGCAACACACAAAGGAACCAGGATTTGCATTAAATCTTACTTAAATTAAACATTAAAAAATAAATATTTATTTAGTGCCTTTTTTTTTGCACCAAGCACAGAACCAAGAACTTTCATCACCATTATTTCATTTAGTCTTCTCAATCGCGTGAAGCAGGGATTCTTGATAAAAATGTCCATTTTGCAGGTGAGGAAACTGAAGCTACGGTTGCTCAAGCATTCAAGCTTGTGTGTTCTAATTCCAAATTCAGGTTTTCTTGCACATCCTCTGAGCTGTACACAGGATCACAGACTACATGGTGTCCTGTCACTTTGTTTCTCTTTCCTGAACCCCCGCATTTTTCTACCTTGTTCTCTGCCTGTACTTGGGGCAATGACTGATCTGCTCCATTCTGTGTTGTATTTCGCCCAGACGATTTCCATCCTGCTTACCCATCGCCTGGTCATTTGAGCTGCCGTACGACCAGCCAGCACCTTCATACATTCCAATACCAAGGATCTGAAACATGTGGATTAGATTTCCCCTCAAAACACACGTAAGCTGAAAAGCTAAGGCAGCAAGAACAAAGCAAGAACACATCTTACGTTTGGTTAGCTCCACAAATGCCTCTGCATTCTCCCATCCCCAGCTTGAATAAATCAGATAAGCTTCAGCAAAAGCATCTGAACTTTTTGGATTCTTTTCTAAAACAAGCCTTTGAACCTGAAGAACTTTGCCTATCTCCGCGTGTTCACTCCTCAAATGTTCAGCTGGGGCTTGCCCACTGCACAGCTCGAGCTGGTGAAATTTAACTCTTTCATCCACAGATTAATTTTCAACCCGTCTGAAGTGACAGTAAACTTATTAGGCTCATTTTAAAGAAGACTTGCTATGAACGTGCCAGCTTATGCCTGTCTCCACAGACGAAGGATTCCTTCAGGGAACATATTAAACTGAGACTAGTGAGAGGTGATGCCATTAAAGCATTGTCAGTTCGGCAGTTTTAGGGTACCAGAGCTGTAGCTGCTTGTCCTTAGCAGGATTTCAAGAGAAAGCCTTGTCTCCCTCCTCCAGATCCCCTGTTACCTCCACCCTCTACCATGGATGCATCTTTAATTGCAGTTCCTTGAGGAATGCCTTTGGCTTTATTTATTACAAGCTGTTAGAAAATTATTGGAACACAAATACTTATTACAGTGAACAGATTTCAGTTGCAAATGGATTCAACACAATTCCTGTGCCGAAGCCCCGGAGGGAACAGGAATGGAGATCTCTGGGCTGTGAAATGAAGCTTGGTCAAGAATGCTCCTTCAGAGACTCTGCTCTGAAAACCCAGGAGAGCCAAAAAGTGGAAGGCTAGCATTGAAATGAACTCTAAAGAGCATCTAACCAACCCCTTTGTCTTACAGAGGAGGAAATCGAGGTTCAGTGGAACCAGCAAGGCTGAGGCTAAAATAGCCAGCCAGCAATAGGCCTCTGCAACTTCCTGGCCAGGCTTTATAGCTCTCTTCTATGCTATCTTTTATACCCAGAGAAAGTGAGATTAAATAAAGCCAAAAAACTGACCCTAAACCCTGGCCTGGATCCATGTATCCTGGCTTTTCATTACAGCTTGTCAATACATGTCCATAGATTGAGTCCATAGAAAGATGCTCACCCCACGCCAGAAGAGAGACAAGAAACTTGGAATCCTTCTGAAACATTGACTGGAAATCTTACTCAACGTTAAGAGATCTTAGTGTATGTTTACATGGTACTACTTCTAGACCAGACAGGCAATGCTTAAAGAGAAATCTATACTCCTTTCCTACTTTAAATTTCATTCTCTGGCCGGGCGCGGTGGCTCAAGCCTGTAATCCCAGCACTTTGGGAGGCCGAGACGGGCGGATCACGAGGTCAGGAGATCGAGACCATCCTGGTGAACACGGTGAAACCCCGTCTCTACTAAAAAATACAAAAAAACTAGCCGGGCGAGGTGGCGGGCGCCTGTAGTCCCAGCTACTCCGGAGGCTGAGGCAGGAGAATGGCGGGAACCCGGGAGGCGGAGCTTGCAGTGAGCTGAGATCCGGCCACAGCACTCCAGCCTGGGTGACAGAGCAAGACTCCGTCTCAAAAAAAAAAAAAAAAAAAAAAAAAAATTTCATTCTCATTAGCTTTTTTGATTTTCTTCCTGGTTACTCTCAGCTGCTATGGATCCTTATCATTGGGAAGTGCAGTTAGTCCACGATGGAGTTCTCAATTGAAGTAACTGATAGCGCATGAGAATATTAGGGCTAGAAGAAAACTTAATGATACTCCGGACCATATTCTTCAGTTTCCAGTTGAGTACAGTGGGTCTGAGAGAGGTTAAGTGACTTCAGGCAGGGTCACTGGGTACACTATGGACTGCAAAACATTGAATTGCCCCACCATGTGAAAGGAGGTTCCTTCATCTGACAATGACAAACCATTTCCCTTTGTAATACTTAGGCGTCTTTTATGAATTATTAATGGATTGTGCCCAGTTTTACAGAGCCGAATGTGTATTGCAGCCTAGTCCTAAGAAATCCACTGACATCTGCATGAGGTATGGATCATGAGTTATCCTCAGCATCTTTTGTTTCACAGAAAGACCAGTAAACAGAAGTCAGGGGAATTTTCCAAGATTACATGATGAGTCAGCAAAGGCTCTGGGGCGACAAGCTGTTACTGGATGAGGAATCAGAAGATACAAATTCCAGTCTTCACACTGTCTCTAATCATGTGGGAGATCTTGGGCAAGCCCCTTCTGTCTCTGGGTCTCAGTTTCTTCACCCGTAGAAGGGCCTTTCAGGATGGCCTCTAAGAACCTTTCAGCTTGCTGTGGCCTATGGATCTAGAATACAAGGTTCAGAGCTATTTCACGTGTAAAACGTGATTGTGCAAAGCCACAATGATACACCCTCAGAATTCTTAAACTTTAAAGGTTAAATGGGTTTTGCCTCCAAAACTGGAAGTGGTTTAGCAATCTGTATGCAAATAACAATAGTAGTAACAATACCTTTTTTTCTTCAATTTTTTTCAAGCTCTTGGTGATTGCAGTACTTGTCTGCTTGCAAGGGCAATCATATAACACAATAAACTAATAACAGACAATGAGAGAACTCAGAAATATGATATCTTTATTATTTTTACTTTTTGAAAAATAATAAGCAAAATAAATGGTATTTATTAAAAACTTACCATATGCCATGCAGTTTATATGTACCATCTGTTTTAAGATATATAAACAGTGTTATCATGCCCTTTGTATAGACGATGAAACTGAGATTCAGTGATGAAATAATTCATCCATTACATATACAACTATTAACCAATAAAGCCCAGAGTTGAAACCAGCTTTCTTGACTCCAAAGCTTATGTTTCCTACAATTACAGGTTGCATACATAAAATAGTACTGCCTTGTTTGTTAGCAAAAGTGTTTTTCCATAAGAAAATAAAATTAAATACATGAACATTTTATTGGACATGACAAAGAACACCACCACAGCTTCCCTGGGCTGCAACATTTGAATATCTTTGAAAACAGACCAAAAACTTTGAGGTGTTAGTCTGGCTTTCCCCCAGTAATTTAGGAAGGATAGATACCTATGTCTAGAATTATTTCATTCAGAAATATTTACTAGTATGTCCATAAGATCTAGGGCCAGGTGGCCATTTCTTGTTTGGAATTTGCATAATTTCACATATGCACTAGGCCTTTGTCTTGACCCACTCCCCATTTATTCAATCCTGTAATTCTCCTAGGGATATAGGACAATATTAGAGTGGACTTGAAGAACCTGTTTCTGATTCACAGTCTCCCCTAAGAGGGAACGTGTGTATAGAGTCCCGTCAAAGTCATCCATACAAACAATCTCTAAGGCTATAGACCAATCCAGGACCAGATCCCATGTGTTCATTCATCCAACATTTCTTGACAACCTTGGATGATTCCAGCACAGTGAAAGACTAATACTTCCAAGACAAATAAGATTGAGCCTTGAGCTGACGTTGGACACCTAATCTAGGCCAGGCCTGGACACCTAATCTAGGCCAGGCCTAGACTCCAGGAAAAACCATGGGCAGCTCCATTTTACCAGCTTCCAAGGTCTAGAAATAAAAGTGAAGTGATGTGACAGAAAGCCCTGTATTTTCTGTTTGGGCTTTCACCAGAATGAAAATTACTGTGCCTCTTTTGCCATCGTATAATTGCCAAGAACCAGGTAATGTTAAAGTTGGAAGGGACACTAGAGATTTAGCTATCACTTCTGTTCCAATCTCTCCTTTTGGAGATTTCACTTCAGAGAGTGAAAAACTTGTCTAAAGTCGCCAACAGAGCATGGGGCAAGGCTAGGACTAAAACCCAGGTCTCCTGGCTCCAGGCTCGATGCTCCTTCCACTGCTATTGTTTAATTGCCTTGGTAATGGGAAAGACATTAGCCGAGAAGAAAAAGAAACCAGTCTTTGTTAATGAAAAAATGTGATTCAATGGACAGATAGATCTGTGCCTCCTCTAACTACCATGACTCATGGTTATGTTGGGCTAATTCCATGGCCTAGTAGCAAAATGCCTATGCTGCAGTCACTATGAATGTCCTGAATGCAGCAGACTTTTGCATAGCTCTAAACACCACCTTCCCTGGACCCAGAATATCCTCTCATTTGTCCTCATAGCAAACGATTACTCTTTTAGAACTCTTTCCATTGCTTCCTTTGTAGAGATGTAGTTAATTTATGCTGGGTCAACTTAGATAAGATGGAGCTACATTTCTCAGACCCCCTTCCCTGCAGAGTTCCATATTAGCGTTGCCCACAAGAGATATTTTGCACAATATTTGAAATATAGAAGTGAAGCGACTGTTTTAACATTTAGAAGGTTGGTGCAGGACGCCCCGTACTGTGGTGTCTTACACATGCGTCTCTGATCTGCTGGCTCACCTGGTCTAGGTGGGGCAGCAGCTGAGCCCTTGGCTTCTCCAGTTCCTACCTCTCTGAATGCTGGGCCAGCATGAATAGCTCTGTGAGGAAGGTCACCAGATTTTTCTCCAGGTCACCAACATTCTCTGCTAGAGGCAGTGAGAGACAGGAATAGGCGCTAGTGTGCCTGGCAAGGTCCAGACCATCATTGCTGTCTCCTGCTCCACTCGCATTTCTTTTTCTCCACTGCCTACCCTTAAAGTCCAGCACAAACTCAGAAGCAACAGCCAATTCCTACAGTTGTACTCAGTAAGGTCTGACAGTAAATTTCTTGTCCTGTGTCACACAAAGTGGTTCTGCTTGTCTGATAGAATACTAACTGGATCAGGAGTCTTCTGTGAATCCCTCAGAATTAATCATTTCCCTGCCACATACCTCTATTAAAGCATATAACACAACATGCTGTACTTTCATGATTGACAAGTGTCTCTCCCACTGATGGGGACAACTGACATGTATTGCATGCCTACTTTGTGTCAGGCACTATTCTCAGCACTATTTAATCCTTACAACAACCTGATGAAGTCAGAGTTGTTATTTTTCTTCCCATCTTATAGACGAGGCAACTCAACTGAGGACCAGACCAGTTAAAAGACTTGCCTGTGCTTTCACAACTAGGAAGGAGAGAATCCAGGATTCGGAAACAGACAGCCCAGCCCCAGAGCTAACGCCCTCACCCTCCCTAGGTGAGCTCGTGAAGGAGCAAGTCTTATCTGTGAAGGAAAGATCTGTATGCTAAGCTTGAAGAGAAAATGACTTTTCTACAAAGTTGAAGAGGGTTGATGGAAATGGAAGCTTGGGGGTCTAGGGTCCTAATGTACCCCGAATGACATGCTTCCCAGACTGGAAGTTGAGATTGTAAGTGCTCCATAGTCAATGCCTTGTTAGTGGACAAGAGACCTGCTTACATATCAGTTATGCATCACCTGAAAGCCATCAGTGTGCTCTCTGGGAGCTGTAGATACTAACACTGCCTCACACCACTGGATGAGCCTGCTTTTCTCCCTAGCCCAAGCAGATGCCCCACCCTGGGTGGAGCTCTCTCCTGTGGGTCTCCCTGAGTGGAGGGCTGAGGCTTCTGGAGGAAGAGTTCCCACACAGGTGCCTGGTATGCAATTAGTGTTTAACACCTCATTTTTATGTAATGGTGAAATATGAGTTCAAAACAATAGTTCGTGTATAGGAAATGTGGGCTGGGACTCATAATTTTTAATGTGGCCATCAACTTCTAAATATCAGACTAGAAAAAAAATTCAAGTTTGGATTTTAAATCAGAGTATCATGCTGTTCAACATGAAATTGAGCTTTCCTTATTCCCTTCTACATACGGGAAAATTTAAGGCCTTCATCTTATATGTAATACATCAAAGATAAATATACATACACACACAAATAAAAAAGAATAAATAAATAAAAGACAAAAGATAAAAAACAAAATATATAGAAAAAAATGGTTAGAAATAAAAATCAGTGCTACAACAGCAACATCAAATGCCTGTCTTGCTCTTCTAGGACACAGAAGGGAGGCAGGTCTGGAAGGTCTGGAGGCTTCGTGCCACTTAAAGTGTTCTACACAAGAGGAGAAAACCCAGCCAGGTGCAGTGGCTCACACCTATAATCTCAGCACTTTGGGAGACCTAGGCGGGTGGATCGTGAGGTCAAGAGTTCAAGACCAGCCTGGTCAACATGGTGAAACCCCGTCTCTACTAAAGATACAAAAAGTTAGCTGGGTGTAGTGGCATGCACCCATAATCCTGGCTACTCAGGAGGCTGGGCAGGAGAATCGCTTGAACCTGGGAGAGTTGGAGGTTGCAGTGAGCTGACATCACACCACTGCATTCCAGCCTGGGCAATAGGGTGAGACTCTGTCTCAAAAAAAAAAAAAAAAAAAAAAAGGAGAAAACCCATAACACATTCACTGCATCATCAATATTTGCTATCAATATTATGTAGATGTTCCACATAAGCCAATGATGAGAAAAACTTGTAAAAATTGAGTTCATGGCTTTTATTCATGACCAGACTTGGACTGGATCTCTGAATTTATCAAGTTCAAGCTTTCATTTCAAGATGAGAAAACTGAGGGCCTGTGAAGATAAATCCTCCAATTCAGACTGATACTAGCAGACTAGAGAACAGGCCCAGAAGAAAGGTTTGCTATCCAGGAAGCAGCAGGATCAGGTTGAGGAATTTCTCTGTATCTTATCGAGACATGGGAAGTGTTAGTGAGGAGAAGATATGTTTGGCGGGTGGAGTCAAAAGGATTTGGATATGGGGGATGAAATTTCTGTCTTTAACTTAACAAAAAAAATAGTCTACCTCAGAACTTTTGGCTGCTACCCATTTTGAATGCTCATTAACTGAAAAACAGTATATATTTATTATAGAAAATTTGGAAATTAAATAAAAAGAATTAAATTACTCATAATTCTGCCACCTAGAAAAAACCTTTGCCAATATTTTGATTTTCACTTTTTAAAAAAGTGTAATTACATGGCATGTTCTATTTGGTAATCTAATGTTGATTGTTTTTGTCGTTGTTGTTTGTTTGTTTTGAGACGAAGTCTCATTCTGTCACCCAGGCTAGAGTGCAATGGGGCTATCTCAGGTCACTGCAACCTCTGCCTTGCAGGTTCAAGCGATTCTCCTGCCTCAGCCTCCCGAGTAGCTGGGGATTACAGGCACCCGCCACCATGCCCAGCTAATTTTTTTTGTATTTTAGTAGAGACAGGGTTTCACTGTGTTGGCCAGGCTGGTCTTGAACTCCTGACCTCAAGTGATCCACTTGCCTCAGCCTCCCAAAGTGCTGGAATTACAGGCGTGAACCACGGCGCCTGGCAGTTTGTATGTTTTAATGAAACTCTTTTTCATAATGTTAAATACTCTTCCACTGTGAAATGTCCTTAGTGGCTGCCTAGTTATTTCACCCTATGACTAGAGTGATTCAATGTGTTTCTTACTATTGGACACTTCGGTAACTTCTCTTATTTCCCATCACAAATAATAATGAGATAAATGTCTTTGGGTCTCTGGTTATTCCTGAGTGAATTTTTAAAAATATAATTTCAACTTGTATTTTAGATTCAGGGGGTAAATGTGCAGGTTTGTTACCTGGATATACTGTGTGATGCTGAGGTTTGGAGTATGATTGATCCTTTCACCCAGGTACTGAGCATAGTGCTCAATAGTTTTTCAACCCTTGCCCCCCTGCCTCCCCCTCTGGTAGTCCCCAGTGTCTTTTGTTGCCATCTTTATGTCCATGAGTGTCCACTGTTTAGCTCCCACTTATGGATGAAAGCATGTGGTGTTTGATTTTCTGTTTCTGTGTTAATTCACTCAGGATAATGGCCTCCAGCTGCATCCATGTTGCTGCAAAGGACATTATTTCCTTCTTTTTTATGGCTGTATATATTCCATGTCATATATGTACCACATTTTCTTTATCCAATCCCCCAGTGATGGGCACCTAGGTTGATTCTTTATCTCTGCTGTTGCGAATAGTACATGATGAACATACAGGATACAGGTACATGTGTCTTTTTGGTAGAACAATTTATTTTCTTTTGGATACAGACCTAGTAATGGGACTGCTGAGTCAAATGGTAGTTCTAAGTTCTTTGAGAAGTCTCCAATCTGCTTTTCACATTGGCTGAACTGTGTACATTTCCACTAACAGTATTTAAGCACTCTCTTTTCTCCACAGTCTTGAGAGCATCTGTTGTTTTTTGACTTTTTAATAATAACCATTCTGACTGGTGTGAAATGGTACCTCATTGTGGTTTTGATTTGCATTTCTTTGATGATTAGTGATTTTAAGCATTTTTCATGTTTGTTGGTCATTTGTGTTGGTCTTTTGAGAAGTTATGGTTCATAGCATTTGTCTGTTTTTTTCATGAGATTGCTTTTTGCTTGTTGAATTGTTCAGGTTCCTTATAGATTCTAGATTTTAGACCTTTGTTGGATGCTTAGTTTGCAAATATTTTCTCCCATTCTGTAGGTTGTCTGTTTACTCTGTTGATAGTCTCTTTTGCTGTGCAGAAGCTCTTTAGTTTAATTAGGTCCCAGTTGTCTATTTTTGTTTTTGTTGAAATTGCTTTTGGATACTTAGTCATAAACTTTTCCCCAAAGGCAGTGTCCAGAATGGTGTTTCCTAGATTTTCTTCTAGGATTCCTATAGTTTGATGTCTTACATTTAAGTCCTTAATTCATCTTGAGTTAATTTTTGTTTATGGTGAAAGCTAGGGGTCCAGTGTCATTCTCCTGCATATGGCTAGCAAGCCATCACCATTCTATTTATTTGATAGGAAATCATTTCCCCATTGTTTGTTTTTGTCAACTTTGTTGAAGATCAGATGGCTGTATGTGTGGCTTTATTTCTGGGTTCTCTATGCTGTTCCATTGGTCTATGTGTCTATTTTTGTACCAGTACCGTGTTGTTTTGGTTACTCTAGCCTTGTAGTATAGTTTGTTCTTCTTCTTTTTTTTCTTAATAATCCAAATATTTCACCTGAATAGTATAGTTTGAAGTTGGGTAATGTGATTCCTCTGGCTTTGTTCTTTTTGCTTAGGATTGTTTTGGCTATCCAGGCTCTTTTTTGGTTCCATAAGAGTTTTAGAATAGTTTTTGCTAGTTCTGTGAGAAATGACATTAGTAACTGAATAGGAATATCATTGAATTTGTAGATTGTTTTGGACAGTGTGGCCATTTTGACAATATTTATTCTTTCAATCTATGGGCATGGACTGTTTTTCCATTTGCTTGTGTCATCTAGGATTTCTTCCAGCAGTATTTTATAGTTCTCCTTGTAGAGATTTTTGTTTTGTTTTGAGATGGAATCTTGCTCTTTCACCCAGGCTGGAATGCAGTGGTGCAATCTTGGCTCACTGCAAGCTCTGCCTCTCAGGTTCCAGCAATTCTCCTGCCTCAGTCTCATGAGTAGCTGGGACTACAGGTGCGTGCCACCATGCCTGGCTAATTTTTGTATTTTTAGTAGAGACGGTGTTTCACTGTTTTAGCCAGGATGATCTCGATCTCCTGACCTCATGATCCACCTGCCTTCACCTCCCAAAGTGCTGGGATTACAGGCATGAGCCACCATGCCCACAAGATTCTTAACATAGAATTGATGGAACTAAGTGAATGACACTTTTAAAATTTGACAAATGTATATCCAAGTCATGCATGGAGAACATAGATCTATTTACACTCCCAGCAATAGTGTAGTCTATGAATGTTTGCTTCATTATCGCCTTCTGCTACAACTGTCTGAAGTTCTGAGGAACTCTTCGAAATTATTATAATTATTGATGTGCAAGCATTTATTATTTCTACTTGGTTTCAATAAAAATGATAAAACTAAGTGATACTACAAAATAAATAACTTATAAGTAATTTCTATTTTACATTGCTTGAATTTTTATATTTCTTAATAAACATAAGTTTTCATAGAATTATAAGTAGGTATATATAGAACACAGCATTATTTTATATGAACATTTCTATAAAATGACATAATGTGCACACTTGACATTTTAAAACTAAAAAAATCTTTAAATCGATATAGTGATCCAGGATGTAGATATCTTGAGTTTGGTGAGCCAGGTCTCCATATATGAGTTGTTTTCAACGTGACTGGAATTAACCGGTTAGACAGTATGAACTCTTTCGGAGTTCCTACTACACGCTACTGTCTCACGTTTAGTGGTGCTTTGTATGTCATTGGGAGCAAAAACAACCTCCATTATTACTTTTGATGACAATTTTTACAAACACTTTAATTTTTACAGGAATTAACATCTCATTTTTTCTCAAACTCCCAAATCCCTATTTTTATAACTTACTGTGAAAGTCCAAAAGGAAATGAAAAGCTAAAGGATGTATTAAAAAATACAGTTGATTTTTGAACAACACAGGTTTGAACTGTATGGGTCCACTTATATGCAGATTTTTTTTTTTCAATAAAAGTTACACCCAGAATGCCTGCCTCTCCTGCCTCTCCCTCTACTTCTTCCACCTCTGCCACTACTGAGACAACAAGACCAATCCCTCCTCTTTTTCCTCCTTCCCAGCCTACTCACGTGAAGATAATGAGGATGAAGACCTTTACGGTGATCCACTTCCACTTAATAAATAGTAAACATGTTTTCTTTTTCTTATGATTTTCTTACTAACATTTTCTTGTATCTAGCTTACTTTATTGTAAGAATATAGTATATAATACATATAACATACAAAATGTATGTTAATTGACTGTTTATGTCATCAGTAAGGCTTTCTGTCAACAGTAGGCTCCTAGTAGTTAAATTTTATGGGAGTCAAAAGTTACACATGGAATTTTGACTGCAGGGCATCAGCGCCTCTAACCCCGACATTGTTCAAGGATCAATTGTTTAGTTGTATATTTATATGTACATTTTAAACTTTGATTATACAACTAACATATGTTGGATGTAAAAAATTACAGATTCGAAATTAAAAAGAAGAAAGTTTAAACAACTCCCTATTATATCATGCAGAGATAATGCTCTTTATTGAATAGTTTCCAGTCTTTTCTTTATGGAAATGTATACACACTGCCCATACTGCTTTTATAACTCACCATGATACATTGTGAACATAGTATCATGCCAATATGCTAACAAGTACATAATTTTAAATAGCTTTCTAGTATGTGCCAGGCACAGTAATATTCAATTATGAGGAAGATATGGCCTGGTCCTCAGGGATCAATTGGGGAGAGCAGGAAAGAACAGACGCTTTCTAAGCTCTGGTGTGGTGCTCTTTCTCCTGGTTTATTTTTATTACTAGGTAAAGCTTGACTCCTTAGCATTTTTGTTTTTACAGTCCCAGGACATTTAAATCTCAGTTTTCTTATACTTGCCTTTAGGTTACAGTGTCCTATTCATTTACTTTTGATCCATGGACAATTGAGAGTTTTTAGTATTCAGTGAGTCCCTGTATGGCATGGTAAAGCACAGTTCTCAGAAGTTGTGGAAGACAATCTTTCCAACAGCAGGTGCTCCAGTGGTGCTACAGGTAGAAATGGATCCTGGCTTTTGGGGACAATGGTCTCCCTTGTGCTTCAGTGTCCCTGTAGTAATAAGGGAACTCTCTCATTTCCCAGAGAGCTTTCTGCTCCTTAACACCTGCTGTGATCTGTGCAGACATCTGTGAGGCAATTTGGGTTCTATAGAGTAGTAAGGTTAGACTTAGGGAAACAAAGTATGTGACCGAAGCCCTGCCTAGAAGAAGCACAGCAGAGCCAGGATAAAGCCTAGGCTTTGTGATGCCAGTACAGCTCTCTTTCTATTCTTCCCCAGCTCCACTGAAGGCATGGCTGACGTGGCTGCAGAAGGTGAATGCGTCAAAGACATCAGTGCTCTCTGCTCTTCACATGCACACACACACATACACACACACACACACGAAACACATGTGTGAGTACCCTCACATGTAAACAGGCAATCTAACCAAAATGCTCCTAGGCATTCTGTAAGTACTCCCCACCTGGAAGGATCTGTCTTGTCTTGCAGTTCTTGCACCACTGTTTGGTGTCTTGACCACCCAAAGAAGAGGCCACCTCCAGACAAACCAGGATTCCTTTCCCTGGGATTTTCCAACCCTGCATCACATATGCCCCTGGGGCATGCTTTCCCCAAGCAGGCAGGGTCAAGAGACTCAGTGTGATGGATCTCAAATAACAAATGTACAGTGAGCACCTCTAACAAGCAAGATGCTGAGTTAGGCTGTGAAGAGAACTCTGCCATGATATAATATCTACCTGCCAGAAAGCACTCCGTAACAACTAGAATAATATTATGACACTAGATGTGTCTTGTACTTTATGATTCATAGGCATTGTCTCACCTGACCCTGACAACAGCCCTGTATGAGAGACATAGTCTTAATCACATTTAACAGATGAAGATGCAGAGGTTCAGAGAGGCTCACTGACTGGGCCTACATTAGATAGTGAATATTATACCTTGAACCTAAACTCCAGGTCTTCTGACTCCAAAACCAATGTCCTCACCCTCTCAGACATCGACCTCAATATATTATGTGATTCTTGGTTCTCAATGTGAACCATGAGGAGAGTTTGGTGAATGTCACTTAACAGGTGAGAAAACTGATCCAAGAGGTAAAGAGAATTAACCATGATCACCAGGGGCCTCTGGTTCCAAAACCTAGTCGTCCTTTCTCATCACTCGGTCCCTGCTGTGGAATAGCGCCCCAGAGAGCAGGGGAGTGTGAACAAAGAAAGACTAACGAAGATTCAAAGCAGACTGTGTGTCCCTAAGGGGGCTGCAGACAAACTCTTTGGGTACCTCTGTTAGAAACATCCTGGGGAGCCCCAGCTCCTGCCCAGCATGTAAGTGTAATGTGTGTTTTGAGGCCATGTCAACTTCCTGTGTGGTGTTGCTGTCTATGATCTTCCTTCTTGTCTAGGCCAGGATGCCATTTTTTTGTGACCAAGCATAGAGCCCGGCTTTAGAATGCCCAACTGTTGTTCAACAGTGTGGTTTCTTTAAAGGAAATGTGATGAGAATAAGGTGGGGAGGAAGTTGGTAAGAGAGGACAGAAACAAGCATACATACGGCCATTGTCTGTTGCTTGATCTTGAAAAAAATTATATAGCATTTTAGATGGATCCCAGCCTTGCTCCTTCCACTATGTACACAGCAGAGTCTCACCTTATACTCCTCATTTTAGAGACTGGTGGGAAATGAAAGACAGGCAGACCAGTTAGGCGACTATATTGCAGAAACTCAAATGAGATCCAATGGGGACTTGAAAGTGACATTAGGGTCAGGATATAGACATGTACTGAAGAACCACCCCAGAGGAAGACTCAACCAGTTGTACAGAATGGATGGTGGAGAGAAAGAAAGTGGAGGAGAGAAGCTTAGCATGGCCTCTGGGTTGCTCACTGAGGCATCTAGGCAGGTGAGCGTGTTATGGACAGAGCTAAAGACTACGGGCAAAGAGAAAGTTTGGGGAGAACACAATGAGCTTAATTTTTAATATATTGAGAGAGCACATCTGGACGACATTCTTATGAAGGTGACTACAGGGAAAAGTGCTCAGAAGTGAGGTCCTCCAACTCTACCCTAAAAATTCACAGACCATGGCTACGTCAACCATTAGTCACTGCAGGCCTAATCAGGAGAGATTTGGGAATGGGGAAAGAGTGGGCTGTGCTTATGGAACTCATAGGGAATAAAAGAAGGTTTTGAGAAAGAACAAATAGGCTTCCCTGCTTTTCTTATAGCCCATTATTTTCATGGATTGTTTGTTAGGCAGCCCCAGTGTCACATTGGAAGTGTCATACTGGAATGACTTGGAGATCTTGAGTTAAAAGACCTAAATTTGGTGCAGTAAATTATTAGTTGTATGATGTGGGGGAAAACACTTAACTCCCCTGATCTTCCTTCCTTATCTATAAAATGATTGTCTTGGGAAAATGCTGTGTAAATTATAGCAGGCTATTTATGGGTAAATTGTTACTTTAATATGTCATACCAATAAGCAACTAATTTTGCAACTAAATTAAATGCGTACCAATTTGAGAAGCTAAAGCTTTAAGAAGGAAGTATTAACAGACTGGAAAAACCCAGTGAATTTTTCAGACCAAATTATAGGAGACCCCTGGAGCTCCAGCATCCTGTAGAGATATCTTTAGGGAAAGGAAGAAGCAAGAATGGAATCAGGGGATATCCCACCAGCGTCTTCACCCCACCTCCAGTCACAAGCAGTGGTGATGTTTGTCTGTAACATGAATCGCTACACTCCTGTGGGTGCTATTTTTGCTGCTCTGGCACAGATATATGCCATATATTCTTGGGTCTTATATAGCGTTTAGTTTGTTACCTTCTTGGGCACCAGCTGCTTAGCATTCCTCAACGTATAATCACTTCAGCATCAACTCTTGATGTTACAAGAAAACACAGGTTACAGACTTCAATTGAACCCAAATGACTGTTGATTGAGTTCTTTAGACTTTCCAGGCATTAGACTAAACAATGGGGATACAATGCTGAAACAAATAGGCAAGGTCTCTGTCCACATAGAGCTTTTATGCTACCAAAATTCAGAAGTGGAAGAGATCTGGAAGAGATTTTCTAGCTCCCAGAATTTTTTGGAATGACATTTGACTTTGTCACTTGGAGCCTACACGATCTTGTTTTTTGTTTGTTTGTTGTTTTGTTTTTGAGATGGAGTCTTGCTCTGTCGCCCAGGTTGGACTGCAGTGGCATGATCTCTGCTCACTGTAACCTCCGCCTCCTGGGTTCAAACAATTCTCCTGCCTCAGCCTCCCGAGTAGCTGGGATTAAAGGTGCCCACCACCACACTCGTCTAATTTTTGTATTTTAGTAAAGATGGGGTTTCATCATGTTGCCCAAGCTGGTCTCAAACTCCTGTCCTCAGGAGGTCCACCCACCTCGGCCTCCGAAGTGCTGAGACTACCGGCATGAGCCACCGTACCCAGCCTAGAACCTACACAACCTTGAACAAGTTTATGTCACTGTAAAATGAGAATGATAATAAAAAGAAATAGCCACCCTCCTCATGCATACTGTGAAGAAACAAATGAGGATGTGCATTATGATTGACAAAGCACTAGACAAATCCAAGTTATTAACAGTGAAATATACTTAAAAAAAGAAAAGAAAGGAAATAAGGAAAAGTTATATTCAGTGCTTATGCACATATCTGGAAAAAATACTAACTGCTTATCAAAATATCTCATGATGTTTCTACCTAGTTTTGTCTCTGTTCACACTGGTATTCAATTACTAGACAACTAGACAATAAATCAGTTGAGATGATAATATTAAATTGTGCAACATAGGCCAATATTACTTTAAATAAAGGTGGAATATGCTTTCTGTTGGTGTGCACATTACAAAAAACCCACACAAAATACAAACACATATGCATTGGAGGTCATTGCTCTCATTTTTACTTTTATGAGCAAAGTACCCTAATGGGTACTAGTGGGTTTCCTATTATGTATATGTTTCATAAAGCTTCTGCAATATAGTCTCGAGTTCAGTGGAGAATTCTAATGTGAAAAGCCTGGGATCAGACTGAAAGGTGTGTGGAGATAAGGAGAGGCTACAAAACAAACAATAACATTTGTATTCAATGACGATCTGAAGTCAGATGGTAGTAACTACTCTGCCTTTCATGGACAAGGACGAGTAGTTGTTTCACGCAAAAAAAAAAAAAAAAAAAAAAAAAATGCACATGCGTAAATATATTTACAATAATTTTATTTCAAGTATCTGAAAAATAAAATGCATGCCTTTCCAACAAATAAATATGCCTTATTGAGAATATTATAAATAAGGACATGAATTTCAATAATTTTGCAGTCATATTACTAACATATATTTTTCCATTTTATGCTGACATTTCTGGTTTTGGAGATGAGAAATAAAATCTATAGGTATGTTGTTAAAAGCAAAGGGCAGGAGGCACTTGCCAAGTATGTTCTAGTGCCAGGCATGATGTGATACGTATCTCATTATCTCATTAGTCTTCACCACCATACTCTTTCTCGTCTAGATCTTCAGGCATGCAAATCCCTATGCCCAGCACATTTCCGTGGACCCCTTCTGCTCCCTTGACAATACTTGCTCCTTCCTACTCCACTCTTCACCTGGATGGCCCTTCCCTTCAGGATTCAGCTTGGGCCCAACTTCGCCTGGATTATCCTGCTCCTGTTTCCTCAGGAGCCAGCCGGTACTTTTCTGTGATGTGTTATTACAGAATAGAACAATAGACTGTGGTTTGTTTCTCATATTGAAAGGCAGGAGAAAGGGACTATGTTGCTTTTTCACTGTTACGAGCCCAGTATGCAGAGCAGTTCCCACAATATTGATTGAACGAACAAACGAATGAGTTGTTGAGTAAGCTAAGTATTATTAGCCCCAATTTTCTGATAAGAATATGAGACTCAGAGTAGGTTAGTATGGTATCAAACTGCTGGTATATGATAGATCTAGTAGGTCTGGGAGTTGAAACAATGATCTGACTTGCTGTCTCAATTACTATCAACAAGAGTGGGTGAACCCTGGAGTTCTAATGCTGGTCCTGTCTATCTCCACTTTGTCAGTCTGTAGTAAAACAAACAAAAAAGGACTACCAGAAAAAACAAAGGCCTTAAAGCAACCTATGGTGCAGGGACCAGAAAGTAACCTTGAGCCCAGGAGCGCCCAGAACCTCTACTAAGGACAAATCATTGAGTTCGATGAAATTCAACTTGGGCTTTCTGAACATCTTCTGTGTGTTTCACCCACGCTGCCAGTTTGTAGATGGGCAGACACATCCTGGCCCTCCGGCTGCTTACAGACTCTTCTAGGGTGTTGAGGTGATGCACCAACTGGTGAAATCGTCCTCCAAATCAGGGGAGACCAAAAGTGGCATAGAGAGGCCCTGGCCTGGGAATCAGAAGGGCTACCTCTGCTTTTCTCTGCCCACTACCTTTGGAGAGCCACTTGCTTCTCTGTGAGAGTTTTAGTTTCCATACCTATAAAATTTGCAAGTAGACTACATCACGGCAGTCAGCAGGTCAGATCTGACCCTCAGATTTCTTTTCATCCTGCCGTATGTTATGGATTGAACTGTTTCCCTGAAAAATTCATATGTGGAAGCCCAAACCTCTTGTACCTCAGAATATGACCTTATTTGGAGATGGGGAATATACACAGCTGATCGAGTTAAAATGAGGTCATTCGGATGGGTCCTAATCTAATATGACTGACGTCTTTATAAAAAGGGGAAATTGGAACATGGAAATGGGCAGGCTCACAGGGGGGAACACCGTGTGAACATGAACACCGTCTACAAGCCAAGGAAAGAGATGTAGAGCAGCTTCGCTCTTCCCAGCCCTCAGAAGGATTCCTGCCAACACCTTGATCTTGGGCTTCTAGTGTCCAGAACTATAAGACACTAAATTAAGCCATCCAGTCTGTGATACTTTGTTACGGTGGCCCCAGCAAATTAATACACAGTCGTGCTTCACCACATTCCTTGCCATTTTCTATTTTGTTCCACCCAGCTGCCTGGCCCATAGACCTTATCAGTGAGATTTTTAGACATTATCGTCTGTCATTTATGGATGAGACCACTCCAAAGGCCTCCTTGAGTGATGCATCATGACTGGTCCTGAATGTCTTTAATTAAATTAATTAATTAGTTAATTAATTAATTAGTTAATTAATTAATTTAAGACAGTCTTGCTCAGTTGCCCAGGCTAGAGTGCAGTGGCGCAGTCTTAGCTCACTGCAACCTCCACCTCCTGGGTTCAAGTGATTCTCGTACCTCAGCCACCCAGATAGCTGGGACTACAGATGTACATCACCACGCCCAGGTAATTTTTGTTTTTTTAATTGAGATGGGGTTTCACCATGTTGACCAGGCTGATCTTGAACTCCTGGCCTAAATGATCTGCCCACCTCGGCCTCCCAAAATGCTGGGATTGCAAGTGCAAGCTGCCGCACCTGGACCCTGAATATCTCAAATTCCACAAGAAGGTCTATTTCAGGACTTGGTAGACAGGACTGCATACCCCCAAGCCAGTGGTGTGCTGGAAAATGTTTCATTACCAGCTCTTGAGAGGATGGAGATCTCTCCTCTTGTGGTATTTGCTAATTTCCCACCACAGCCAATGTCAAGCTGCCGACATGACCTCACTGAAAGTAGATGGGAGGAGGGGAATGCCATTGGCTGTGGTAAGCTGGGAAGAGCAATTCTGGTACCACGGCCACCAGCAGTCCCAGTGCTCTATGGCGAAGTCCTGAGATCTTTGCACCTGATGGTCTTACGCCTGAGCACTTTACTTATTTATTTTATTTTGTTTTGTCTTTTGTCAGACCTGGTTAACAGGAAGTAATTGCCTGAGCTCTTTTAACCAACTGAGCTGAATATCAGGAAACTCGGAGTCCTAATCCAGTCCCTTTTATGACTGACTGAGTGAGCTGGGATAAAACTTTCTACCTCAAGGATCATCATGTGCCAAACAAAAAGGTTTAAAAAAATTAGGAGCTTATGGGGTTGGTATCTTGGACTCCAAATCTCTGAGGGTGGTTGGAGGACAATTAAAGTAGGACTCCTGACCCATCTTCAACCAAAGGTGCTTTGCCTGTGTATACTTTATATGCTGGGACTTCAGATCAGGTTCACTTGGGAGGTGAAAGAAAGAAGTTCCACTGATTATTAAACAAAGGAGTGAGCGCTGAGGCCCCTTCAGCTGAAATATTTTCTATTCCTCCATGATTCCAGAATAAAACTCTCAGCCCTACCCATACACTTTAAGAAGGAAGCACAGAAGAGGTGGTTGTGGGAAGGAGAGCTGGCAGGGTGACCAACCCCGAAGAACAAGACAAGGGAGCCGGACAGGCCAAGAGCGCTGGAAGGGCCCCTGGGATGCTGCACATTTCCTAGCATGCTTCTTCTAGAAGACTCCTCCAGCAATCTCTGTGAAAAGAGAAATATTTTTACCTGCCCTTGGATGGCATTTAGGTCTGGGGTAGAAGGTGGCAGCTGTTTAACAGCCCATGGTAACACTGCACAGCAATTAGGGCAGGAAGTGAAGAAGGCTGTATCACACAGAAACTGCCAAGGTGGAATTGAGGTCAAGAGATTGCAGCTCCTCCAAATTGAATTCACCCTTCTTCCCACCTGGATGGCCTCTACCAGTAACTGGGGGATCCAGGGGAGCAAGAGGTGGTTTTCTAGAGAAGAGGGTCCTTCATAAAGCTGTGATCCAGCATGAGTGCTGGTGGGCCAGGGCAGGACTTTTGAGAATGCCAGCACAGAGACCACTCCACTGCTCTTGGGAATCATGTGTCTAATGGCAATGTGGAGGGGAGGTTGAAGGGGAATCCCTGGGCTTGGGAGACCAAGTGGCAGATAAGAGGTGTTGCCTAAGTGACAGATCATACACCTGTCAATCAAGAACAGTGACAGGATGGACTTTGTTCTCGGGGGCCAGGTGTTTCATTAGGGAGTGCAATTTCACGCTTATACTTCTCTTTTTTGACATTTCTGACCTCTCCATAGTCACTGTGGGTTGGATCTGTGCTTGGCAGTTCCTCTGATTGAGGGAAAGATAACCTTTTCTTGCATGCTATATTTATACTCAGGCATGAGATAAGACTGAGCAAACGTCATCCCAGAAACCTCAGGCCACTTGAGAGAATTTCGATCTGTAAGTGTAAAAGTAGCACAATGTCTGTCTCTCTCTTCACACTTGGGCAGGGGGGTTTGAGGAGACGATGATGATATTGTAGTGCAGTCAAAGAATTTTAGGGCTAGAAAGGGCCTTGGAGATGAATTTTAGGTCAAAAAACTTAAAAGACTTATGTTGGCTCTACTTTTTTTTTTTTTTTTTTCTTGAGACAGAGTCTTGCTCTTGTTGCCCAGGTTGGAGTACAGTGGCACAATCTCGACTCACTGAAACCTCCACCTCCTGGGTTAAAGCAATTCTCATGACAGCCTCCCAAGTAGCTGGGATTACAGGTGCCCACCACCACTCCTAGCTAATTTTTTATATTTAGTAGAGATGGGGTTTCACCACTTTGGCCAGGTTGGTCTTGAACTCCTGACCTCAGGTGATCCACTCACCTCAGCTTCCCAAAGTGCTGAGATTACAGATGTGAGCCATCATGGCCAGCCGGCTCTACTTTTAAAGTATCCAGAATCTAATCATTTTTCCCCACCTGCAGCTATCCTTCTGATCCAAACTTCCAGCATTTCTTCCTGGAATATTGTGATCACTTACTACCTTCTTCAACCTTTGCTTCACTCTGGTTCAGCCCTGTGCCCCTTAGTATATTCTCAGCACAGTAGTAAAAATAATCCTCTTAAGATACGCATTGGATTATGTCACACCTCCACTCAAATCCTTGCCTTGGTATCCCATTACTCTTGGGAAAAAAACTCAAGTCCTCAAAATAGCCTACCAGGCCCTACAAGACTCACCCTGTATTGCCTCTTTGAACTTATCTCCCATTGCTCTCCCAGGTACCCCAGTAGCTGACCACACTGCTCCAGCCACACTGGCCTCCTTGTTTCTAGGATGTGCTCCTATTTTAGTCCTTTGCCCTCCCCTGGTACACTCTTCCTACAAACATATGCTCGGTTCACAGCCTCCTCTTCTTCAAGCCTGCTCAAATCTCACCTTCTCCCTCAGGCCCAACCTTGACCACGCTATTTACATATCAACCTGCAAGTCAGTACCTGCTCCCCACTCCAAATCTGGGACTTCTGCACCCCACTCTTCCATGCTGCTCTGTGTTTTTTCCTCATAGGACTTAGCACCTCCGAACACAGCAGATAATTTGCATATTTATTGTATTGATTAATAGTTGCCCTCGCCTCCTAGGATGTGAACTCAATAAGGGCAGAGATTGTCCTCTTGTTGACTGAGGTATGGCTGCTGCCTAGTGAACCTGGTTGCTGGAAGAGAAGGTAACTAAAGAGAATGTTAACTTTAAACAAAATTATTTTGAAGTAGTTTTAAACTTATAGAACAGTTGCAAAAACGGTACGGAGTTCAAATGTACCCCTCATGGAGATATGTTAACATTTTATCATCACATTTCCTTTTGGAATGAATGTTTAATGATATTAGTATTCGCATGAATCATGATAATAGTAATGACACGTTTGGAATTCTCTAGGTTTGCAGAAGGCTTTGTTTTTTCCCTTCAAGCACTAGCCCACAGATCACTCTTTACATCTCCAAGATAGTGAGGGCAAAGATTACTGTACCCGTGAACAGATGAGAAGAGTGAGGCTTATTCAGGTCAGGTGACATCTTACCCAAGGTCACACAGTTGTAAAGGGCAAGAGCAAAGCTGCGAGTGGAGCCGAGGTTTCCTCGCTCACAGCCGGGTACTGCTTCTTCTGCACCGTTTGTCCATTTTACAACCAAACTGTCTCCTCTGCTCTTGATGTCAGTGACTGCCTGGGTCAAGAGCGACTCTCTGACAGCAAAGATGGCAACTGCCTCACGTAGGCTGGGATGCTCCCCTGGACAGCTGTAAGTCACACTACAAAGGGCATGAGTCACCTGCATTCTTGCCCCTCTGCTGCACGTGCTTCCTTCACTCAGCCCCTCTGAACCCTGGTGCCCACAGTGCCAGTTGGGAGGTGGTGCTGCCAGCTGGGGCTGACCGCAGGGTCCTCAGGCACCCTCCAGCCTGGTGACTGAGATGCCATCTGGCACCCCCGACAGCTGCAGGGCCTCCAGCCTGACCCAGGAAGCAGGAGAACGGGAGCATGATGTTAACAGGTGGGGAAAGATTTCCCTCCTCTGGTCCAAGCACCACCACTTCCTAGATATAAAAGGTTCCTTATCCTGTCCAGGCCTCCATTTCATCAGCTTCAGAATGGAGAGAATAAACAGTTCTGAGTGATCATGATTCCTCTATCCTGAGTTTTCTTAGCCTGTGATTCTTATATATTCCAAGAAGAGGTCTGGAACCCTGATCCCCAAACAGGAAAACTGCCAGCCATGGGGAGCCATCAGTAGAGATGAAGGGGCAAGAAAAGTCAAAGGGAGAGCAATCCGATGTAGCAGCCTACTAGGAGAATGACATGAGTTAAGACAGGTCAAGCATGTGGTCAGTGGTTAAAATTATTTACAATAACAGTGGTGAGGAGAGCATCTGTCCTCGGGTCTCGCTCTATTTCTGCCAGCCTGCCCTGTCAGGCCTTTGTTTTATCACTCCCGAAATCCTGCAGTAACCTCCAGTGTGGTCTCCTCATCACCAATGTCTTCCCACTCCAACCTAATCTGCCTACTGCTGTTAGAGGAATTTTCCTAAAACACAGCTGTGTCACATGTACTTTTCCTGTTCAAAATCCTTCAGTGGCTTCCCACAACCTCCTGAGTTAGGTACAAATCACTCACCCTGGCAGTCAAGCCTCTCCATAAATTAAGTCCCAACCTATCTTTCTCACTGTATTCCAACTACCCCCTGACACTCGTCAAGTGCTTCAGGAAACCTGCTCTTCACTGCCCTCTAAATAGGTGCTGGCTGTCTGTCCCTTGCTGAGAGCAATAAGATAATACAGTAGTAAGAGATGGTATAGTAGTCATAGATTGTATAGTAGGAGTTAAGAGATCAGGTTCTGGGGCCAGAAAGCCTGAGTTTGAGTAGCTGTGTGGCTTTGGACAAGTTGCATGACTTCTCTGAGCTTCAGTTCCCTCATCTGTAAACACGAATTTAATAATGGCACCTCCTATAGGGATGGTTGTGAAGATAAAAGATGTAAAGCAATTGGTGAACAGTGAATACTCAATAAATATTTCTTATCATTTCATTGTTAATGTCTTACACTGACTATGTCCTCTTCATGTGATGCCCATGCCTCTCTCTGTTAACAGCTCCCTGCCAGCCTAATGAGCCCTTCCCCATTCCTCATCCTTCACACACCTTTTGAGACACTCCCTTCTTTCCCCTTTACAGTGGAGTAACTTGATGAGGCTTATTTTCCTACCCAACTGCAAAGTTCTTGAAGGCAGGGAGGAGCCTGTCTCTCACAGGTCTCTCTATCTTTCTCAGGATCTAGGACAGCACCCAGCACCTAGGTCTCGGTGAGGATGTGTTCGGTGAAAGAATAAAGGAAAGAAATCACAGAAGGCTCAATAAGGAATGAAGGCATGGATAAGCCAAGTTTTTGAGGGGGCATCCTGAAAACCTGGGGGAAGGGTGCCACTTCCCAAAATGGGGGACACGGGTGGGCTGAGCAAGCGCTCCGCTTTAGGAGTGCCTCTTTCCTCATGGGACAAAGCCCAGCTTGGAGCTGTTTTCTCTATCCAGGGCCCTGCTGTGCTGGAGCAGGTGTGATAGAAAAGCCCTGGATAAAGTGGGGGTGGGACAGAAAATAGAGGGAGGGGCTGTCAGACAGTGGACTCTATTCCAGTTTGCCTCTAAGTTGCTGAGGCACCTTGGAAGAATCAGCTGTCCTGGCATCTAAAAGGGAAGCTGGGCTAGAGTAGTGGTTCTTAATGTTGGCCCCCAGAAAGCAACATTGTAATCCCATGACAGCCTATTAAAAATATAGAATGTCAGGCTGGGTGTGGTAGCTCATGCTTGTAATCCCAGGACTTCAGGAGGCTGAGGTGGACTTGAGTTTAGTAGTTAGAGACATAGGCACCATAGCAAGACTCTGTCTCTAGAAAAGAGAGAAAAATTAGCCAGGTGTGGTGGCACATACCTGTAGTCCCAGCCTCTTGGGAGGCTCAGGTGGGAGGACTGCTTGAGCCCAGCAGGTCAACGCTGCAGTGAGCAGTGATCGGGTTACTATACTCCAGCCTGGGAGTGAGGCCCTATCTCAAAAAAAACAAAAACAGAAAAATGAAATATCAGCAATAATGAATTAGCAAGTCTGGGGAGAGGCCCAGCCATCTGTGTTTTATCTAGTCCTCCAGAAGATTCTGAGGCACACTCAAGTTTGAGAACCACTGGGCTAGACCCACTGGGGCTTTCCAGGTTGGTTCCGTTTTTGTTTGTAACTGCAGTGGGCTCCGATTTTTTCCAGTGAAATCTTAGGCAGGTGCCCAATATGTAAGGTACATTAAAGCAGAGTCCCTCTGGTTGAGGGAGGGGCAAGGCCCCACCCACCCTGACTCTTCCTGGCCATGCACACTCTGCTCAGTGAGAATTCCTGGTTGCAAAGTTCTCAAGGCGGCCAAAGGGTGTAGATTTGTGCGGCTTGTCAAACCTGGCACTGCTGGTGGGATGAGCCTCCAGGAAAGCACCCCTGCATTGGCATCCTGTTCAGTGCCCCCAGCAGACTCTGCCGTGTATCCAGGGGGCCGGGCACTGAGGCCCCGGATAGCCCTGTGTGAGGAGGGTGGCTGGGGCTCCCCGGTGCCCACCATGTAGACTTCCTGAGGCAGGGCAAGGCAGCCTGCTGAACCACATTTGTGGATGTGGGGCAGGAGCTGCCCTGCATTTTGGGGAGGCGGCAGTCACACTTCATTTTCACTCTGGCTGCTTTTGGAGACAATATGGCACCACTCAGATTTTTATATCCTCTTTTTCATGAAGCGCAGCAGATCGTGTGAAGCAGTCAAGAGGCCTGCGGAAATATTCATCTGGACCCACAAATTCACTCTCTCCGCCTCTCCCAGTCCTGCCTATGTGGACCGATGAGTCACTTGAATTTCTTTTTCATTTCTCTTCCTGAAGTGAAGACGATGGGGAGGAGAAGCCTGAGGGCTGGGAGATGGGATGCTAGGGAAACCCGTGGGTTCATAGAAGAGGCCACACTGTTGGAGAAGCAGAGGGAGACTAATTTGAGGTCTGTTGTATACAATACATGATGGCTATGAGATTCTTTTTTATTGTTATTATACTTTAAGTTCTGGGATACGTGTGCAGAATGTGCAGGTTTGTTATGTAGGTATACATGTGCCATGGTGGTTTGCTGCATCCATCAAACTTTCATCTACATTAGGTATTTCTCCTAATGCTCTCCCTCCCCACCACTCCCCACCCGCTGACAGGCCCCAGTCTGTGATGTTACCCTCCTGGTGTTCATGTGTTCTCATTCTCCTATGTCCATGTGTCTCTATCTCCTTCAGTTCTGCTCTGATCTTAGTTATTTCTTGTCTTCTGTTAGCTTTTGAATGTGTTTGCTCTTGCTTCTCTAGTTCTTTTAATTGTGATGTTAAGGTGTCAATTTTAGATCTTTCCTGCTTTCTCCTGTGGACATTCGGTGCTGTAAATTTCCCTCTAAACACTGCTTTAGCTGTGTCCCAGAGATTCTGGTATGTTGTGTCTTTGTTCTCATTGGTTTCAAAGAACTTATTTATTTATGCCTTAATTTCGTTATTTACCCAGTAGTCATTCAGGAGCAGGTTGTTCAGTTTCCACGTAGTTGTCCTGTTTTGACTGAGTTTCTTAATCCTGACTTCTAATTTGATTGCAGTCTGAGAGACTGTTTGTAATCATTTCCATTCTTTTGCATTTGCTGAGGACTGTTTTACTTCCAATTATGTGGTCAATTTTAGAATAAGTACGATGTGGTGCTGAGAAGAATGTATATTCTGTTGATTTGGGGTGGAGAGTTCTGCAGATGTCTATTAGGTCCGCTTGGTCCAGAGCTTAGTTCACACCCTGAATATCCTTGTTAATTTTCTGTCTTGTTGATCTGTCTAATATTGACAGTGAGGTGTTAAAGTCTCCCACTATTATTGTGTGGGAGTCTAAGTCCCTTTATAGGTCTCTAAGAACTTGCTTTATGAACCCGGGTGCTCCTGTATATATTTAGGATAGTTAGCTCTTCTTGTTGCCTTGATCCTTTTACCACTATGGAATGCCCTTCTTTGGCTTTTTTGATCTTTGTTGGTTTAAAGTCTGTTTCATCAGAAACTAGGATTGCAAACCTTGCTTTTTTTTGCTTTCCATTTCCTTCGTAAATATTCCTCCATCCCTTTATTTTGGGCCTACATGTGTCCTTGCACATGAGATGGGTCTCCTGAATAAAGCACATTGATGGGTCTTGACTCTTTACCCAATTTGGCTGCAAGATTCTTTAAGGGCAGAGAATTGAGGCCAGATATTATCTCCCTGATCGGAGGTAGCATTTGGGTATGCATGCCTTACCCAAGAGCAGGTATCATCCCAGTAGCAGTGGGTAGGAAGTTGTGTTGCGTGGGGAGAAGACAGGTCGGTGCCAGAGCACATAAGTTGATGTGAAAGTGGCCATCTTCCTAATACCATCCCAGGTTATGTGTGCCTCACGCAGCTGGGCAGAAGGAAATCTCTGTGGTCTGGGGCACCACCCAAAACCTTTATGTGACAATATCATTCTCAGAAGGAGAGGAAGTACCATGCTGTGGGAAGGCATTGCTCTTTTCTCAACATAGAGAGACCTCTTCTCTTGGTCCAGGTACTATGGAACATGACCCACATATGTTCACATCCCTATGCCTTGACTTCTGCATCTGAAAATAGGGAATAATAATATCAACTCACTTCTTTTGCCTGGGGACACTAAAAAAGCACATAAGGCAGAGTTGATCATATTGGCATTTTCCATTTGTCTAATATTACCACTTAAAAGTGCTTCATGTTTGTTACCTCATCTGATCCCCAATCAACCTGGTCACACACTATTATCCTTGTGAGGAAACTGTGACTCAGAGAGGTTAGAAGTTCTTTCAAGGGTCACGCAGCAAGTCAGTGGTGGCCTGTTTCTTGATTCCCAGTTCATTGCTTTCCTCTAGATTCTGCTAACTTCTCATCTGTGAAATGCAGACCATTCAAAAGAAAGATGACTCCTAGTTGTGTCTTTTTTTTTTTTTTGAGACAAGGTGTCGCTTTGTCATCCAGGCTGGAGTGCAGTGGTGCAATCTCAGCTCACTGTAGCCATGATCTCCCTGGGCTCAAGAGATCCTCCCACTTTAGCCTCCAAAGTAGCTAGGACTACAGGCGTGCCACCACACCTGGCTAATTTTTGTATTTTTTGTAGAGACAGGGTTTTGCCATGTTGCCCAGGCTAGTCTTGAACTCCTGGGCTCAAGTGACCCACCTGCCTCGTCCTCCCAGAGTGCTGGGATTATAAGCGTGAGCCACCGTGCTTGACCGTTGTGTCATTTTTGTTCTTTGTTGCCCCAAACACTTGCAACCTCAACGCATTATACATTTTCCCCTCTCCTGGAACTCAGTCCTTTCTCTCCGTAAAGACTGGCTTCGTGTTTCCTTGGGATACGCTTGCAGAAGACTTGGCTGTGCCTTTGCCCTATTTATTTCTCGGCTCAGAATTCCTTAGGATTCCATTGGGCTCATTCCATTTATGAGTTCTCAGCTGGAGTCAGTGGGAAACATTGCTTTCCTGTGGATTCCAGAGAGTTTGACTCCATGACCTCTAAGACTGTTCAAACACTGCGATTGTGTGACTTTATAATCTAGAAAAAAATTTTCTAAGGCATTCCCAGGGGTACTGGGCTTCCCAGGGGAATGGGATCATTTCAAATGGCTAGAAGTCACTGAGCTAAGATCCAATTGAGAAGTGTGTGGGCTCAGGCATGAGGCAGCTCTGGAGCTGGGGGCGTCTTCCCATAAGCTCACGTAATGGAAGGCCCCTCACCTGTCTCTGAATTCCCTTTTCACCACACTTCTGAAATAGGGGTGGAAACAGCTGTCTATAAAATGCTTTGTGACTAGGCAGCAGGCGTTGTACTGTGGCCAAGTTTTACGGAACAGATGAGCTTTGTCTAAACCCATCTCCCTAGGCATTCAAGTGTGGAATATTTGGAGAAATACAAAATGCTATTGCTGGAAGGGGTGTTTTAGCAATGATGAAACCAAACCACCTACTCTCCTGCCCTATATACTACTCTCAAGGAGGGATCGTCCAGATGAAGTTCTTCCAGTGACAGCAAGCTCACTACTCCAGAAAGCAGCCCTTTTCTCTGTTGTGTATCTGTCAGGAAGCTCTGCTCCATAATGAATGGGAAACATATTGCTTTTACTGTGCACCCTTCTTCTCTAGTTCTGTCCTCTAGGTTCCACTCTCACTTCCACCACTTTTATAGGATGGCACTTGAAGGTAGCGTTAATAACCATTCTTTCAAGGGAGTCTATCGTTTTTGTCTGGCCAGGTGCGGATGCCACATCTAGGGAAGGTGAGAAAAGGGGCATGGAGGCTTTGGGTTTTGCCTTTCTCTCTTCCAGCTCTAGAGAACTATGAATAAGACCCTCTCTGTATATCCTCACATCCCTGACTCTAGTAGGTACCTGCCCGACAGCCTGTTTTACTGTGCAGCTTATCATTAGAGCACTTTCTATTGTACCTCTGCATAAGAACACAGTCAAATGTTAATAAGAATATTTTTTAAAAAAAAGGAAGGAAGAATTAACTGACCAAGCAGAGGATGGAATGATTTTATGATGGTTTCAGCACTGAGGCGGAAAAGGAGGATGCTTGCTCTGGCGTGCACACCTGTGGCCCTTGGAAGGAATATTTATCACAGATGGACTGGGCTTCCGTTTAGTCATCTAGGGATTAAATGCCTCCTAGTCCCTCCCCTGCTGCGAAGAATGCTCAAGGCTGCCCATTTACACAGAATGGCATTTCCAAAATACCAAAAGGGGGCTATTCACTCTATGCTCATAGTAAAGAGTTTCTAATAGCTCAAATATCTGACATTCTAGGACTCATTTTGTGTTTGAGGAGCAGAATGGGGAAACAGCATGGGACTTAAGTCTCAAAGGTTGGGGCTGGGTACGAGCTCTGTCACTTCCTGATGACGTGATTATTGGCCAAGTCACTTCACCTCTGTAAGTCTTAGTTTCTGAATTGGTAAAATTAAGAAAGAGAAATTCCTAAACTCTAGTGTGTGTGTTTGTTAATTTCAATATAAAATGAACTAAAATTTCTTCTGTAAATGACTTTAATTACCACCAACATTAAAATGGTGTATCCAAAAATCCTTCTCAAGTCATTCAAGGTTTCAGGTGTAAGTTCGAAATAGAGTAACAGCTCTTTAATGCACTCAGTGTTTTGCGATGTCAGGTTACATAGATACAAGTTTGAGATTTTATCAACTAGCCATTACATATTAAAGAGTAAGATAACTCACAAGTGCTTTCATAAGTATTGAGAAATGAAATCTTGTCTCCCATTGAAGTTCGAAATCTTTATAATCTATTGCAGGCCCATACTAGAATGTAGTGTGCTTCTCGGGACACCAGGAAACTTCAAGTTACGTGATACCCAACCTATGACCTTTGTTTTTCCCCACCCATTAATTTATTCTTCCATCTATCCATTAATTCATTCATTCAATAACCATATTTACTTTACTAAGTCTCTGCTATGTGCCGTGAAGGATCCAGTGTGGTTTCTCTTTAAAGAGCTCTTGTATAGTTGTGGATATGAGACATGTACACAAATAACAACAGTATATGGCAGAGCGAAATAAATGCTATATGATATTTACCAACAAGTTGATGTGGAAACTTAAGAGGGAAGCAACTAATTCCATCTCCCTAGTAGTAGAAAGAAGGGAAGGGTTTAGTGAAGACTTTATCTATTCAGAGATTAAAATTAAATGAAAACACACCTACAGTGATAGAGTATGAGCATTTGCAGCTCTCATGGGCTTGTTTTCTGGATTCCTCATTTCCCAGCTCATTGACTTTGAACTGTTCTCTACTCCTCAGCTTTCTCATGATAGCACCTACCTCCTAGAATTGTCAACAGTGTCCAGCATGTAGTAAGAAGTCAATAAATGTTAGATGGTATTGTTTTCAGTAAAATTTCTAAAGGCAGCAAAGGAAAGCAAAGGTGTTCCAAGCAGAGGGAACAGCCTGAGCCAGGTCGCGTGGTTAGAAACTTTCCAGAGAAGATGACTAACCCTATGTGTTTGTATAGTTGAGTGTGTGGGTCATCATGGAATGGGGCAGGATTGGTAATGATTGGAGGTGTGGCTAAAGAAGTAGGTCACTGATATTGGAAGCCTAAGAAATCCTATCTTGGTAGATCAAAGATTTCCGAAGTTCAGCGTGCGCTCTCAGAAGGGTGTGCAAATCATAACAAATTTTCATTTATGTTTACTTTTATTTTTTAAAAGGGAAAAGTTTAAAATTACTATTATTTCATATACGGATTGAATATGGGATCCTTGTTAGATGCCTGTTCACACAGTTTCTTGCCCCATGTCCAACTAAGGCTATTCTGAGGGAGGGGTAGAAATTTTATGCCCTAGAGGGTCTGCGAGCTACCCACATCACCATTCTTAATTATCTAGTCTCATGGGTTTATGGATTTTTATCTAGATTTAACTGAATAAAAAGCCATGGAATAGACCAGTGATTTTAAAAGATTTCTGCAAAGAACTTGTGGATTGAGAATAGCACTTAAAGTGAACACAAGCAAATGACAAGAAAATGGCAGAGCTGACTTTTCCTATCCTTGCTTTCTTTCAGCCACATTTTGAGGAAGATAAAACTAATGATGACCTGATCATATATAGCAAACAGTAAACAAACAAACAAACATCAAATTTTCAGGAAGAATGCTTCAAGTATGGATTTACATTCACTATCATTAATGACGAGCCCTGTCTAAAGTGTGGATTATGCCCTGAGATAGTAGAAAAGATAGTAAGATGTCATTAAGAATAGCAGGCATTTTAAAATACTCTTTATTTCATGTTCATGTCTCCTGTTATACTTTCTAGTTTTAATTTGTTATTATGAAGTGCATAATCTGTTGGCATGGTTCTACACACAGGCACACACACGTACCATACATCTATTGAGGTGCACATGCCAGTCTTTTTCAGCATTAGGGTTACATATTTAGAGAAGTTTGAAGATTGTTGATTGAGGTCATGGGAAACTGCTTTTGGAGGTTCTCAAGCAATAGGAGATATGATTGGAGCTGTGTTTGAGAGTGATAAACTTCATCACAACTCCCCCCACCCCCCCCCCCCCCGAAAAAAAAAAAAAAAAAAAAAAGCATTGCACAAGAAATACAGAGAAGTGGAGTCTGGGAGAGAGCTGTTAAACAGCTTGACTCCTCCTTTTCCAAAAATGTTGTTTTCCCTTCCTTCCTAAGGACCACTGACCTCCTCCAACCACCAACAAGAACTATTGAGATATATTCTACGAGCCAGGCCTTCTGTGGCTGCCTGCATGGGAAGAAGACTGCCTAAAAATATTCCTTAACTAATTTCCTCTCCTCTAGGTTTCTTGCTCTATTACAAGCCAGTTCTAAGGATCCTCAACTTTGACTTGCTATTTGAGATTATTGGGTTTGTCTTGTGATGTAGACATTCCAAACTTACCTGTTTAAAGAAGGCAGACTTCCAGAATAGCCAGAGATATGGGCTCTAGAGTCAGACAACCTGTCTTCAAATCCCAGCTCTATCAGGTATTATTATGCTCACCTTGGGCTACTTTCTTTCTGCCACAGGTTCCTCATCTGTAAAGTGAGAATAATCATTCTATCTGTGTGGCAGTGGGTAAGAAGTAAGAAAGATAATAAGTGTATGTAATCCCAGCACTTTGGGAGGCTGAGGTGGGCGGATCACGAGGTCAGGAGATCGAGACCATCCTGGCTAACACGGTGAAACCCCGTCTCTACTAACAATACAGAAAATTAGCCAGGCGTGGTGGTGGGCGCCTGTAGTCCCAGCTACTCAGGAGGCTGAGGCAGGAGAATGGCGTGAACTGGAAAGGCGGAGCTTGCAGTGAGCCGAGATTGCACCACTGCACTCCAGTCTGGGCGACAGAGCGAGACTCTGTCTCAAACAAAACAAAACAAAAAAAGATAATGAGTGTAAAAGACAGAGTTAATTCCTGGCATAGAAAAAATTCCCAAGGAATGTGAATTCACATCATTACAAAGGAATGAACTGAGACATGGTCTGAAGGGCCTAGGGCAGAAACGGGTAAGGAGGCTTCCAGGAATGCAGATCCTTTAATCTCTTTAAAGCAATATCCAAACAGAAGTCTAAGCCTCCACGGACGCTGGCATGCTCAGGGAGGCCAGTGAAGGGGGCAGAGATGGCTGCCTGTGAGTCACCCTCTCTCCTTGACTCATCTGTCACCTCTGTTATCTCTGGCTATTGCTACAGTTTCTCCTGAGAAATTATGAAATAAACGGCCTGCACGGTAACGCCTGGGTGAATAGGTGAATCTCGGGCATGTGGCCAACTCTCCATTCACTTTAAGCATCCTTGGGCTTAGTGAACTCTAGATGATCAAATCTCTTTTATCAAAAGAGAAAATTATAACAAATTTAGTTTAAAGATCTCAGTTGGCTTCATTTGCAATTCTAGAATCCAGCAACACTCCATTCCGTAAAACGAAATAAGTGTCCCAGTGAACGGAGCAGAAGAGATTTGCTTTATAGACAGAGAAGGGCCAAAGAAAGCAGGAGCAAAGAACAAAGACTGTATTCGTTATTTTTAGACAGAACAGTAGAAAAATAACTGATTGATTAACATTATGTTACTTCAGGATGCCTTTTTTTAAGGTTGTCTTAAAAAATTTTGTTTATTTATATGTGTTATTTGTACATATTTATAGGGTATACGTGATGTTTTGTTACATGCATAGATGTGTAATGATCAAATCAAGGTATTTAGGGGTCTATCATCTTGAGTATTTACCATTTCTATGTGTTGGGAGGAACATACCTGTACCCATTAACCAACCTCCCGTCATCACTCTGCCCCACACTACACATAACCTCTTCCCAGCCTCTGGCCTCTATTGTTCTACTCTCTACCTCCAGGGATCGAAGTTTTCAGCGCACACACGAGCGAGAACATTTGATATTTATCCTTCTGCACCTGGTGTGTTTCAATATCATAATGACCTCCTATTCTATCCTTGTTCAGCCTACCTTTTTTGTGTAAGGATTTAAAAAGGAAAACATTATTATGCCAACTGAAGATGTCAACTGGCCTGTTTGGGAAATTGGCTGTCTAATTCTTCTGATTCTCCAGACAGATAACAACTTAGCTTAGATTTGGTGATGTGGAATTATAGCATGGATGACATCATTTTGATTTTTTACTCCGGTCTGTTGGGACCTAGTGCAGGAGTGTAGTCCAAAACAAAGGCCTTATATAATTTTTATTTAACACCGTTAAAAAATGCTAATAATCACATTCAGGAGGACTCAGAGAAGCAAACCTAACACTCTGAGGCCCCACAGTGTGAGGCTTACCTGAAGATCAAAACTGTGGTGGGTGACAGGGTAAACCCTGCCTATGCATGGCCATACTGTTTTGTGTGCAGGTATAAGCAGAGCCTGGAGGAGGGGCAGCTGATCATGGCAGCAATCAAGCCATCACACCAAAAGCTCTGCTTGTGGATACTGGGCTGAAACAGTAATTACTTTTGCACCAACCATAAATATCCTCTGTATTCTTTTCTGCCTTTTTTTTTTTTCTTTGACAGGATCTTGCTCTGTCACTGGCTGGAGTGCAGTGGTATGATCTCAGCTCACTGCAGCCTTGAACTCCTGGGCTCAAGTGATCCCCCCACCTCAGCCGCCTGAGTAGTTGGGACTCCAGTTGTGCACCTGGCTTGCCTTTTCTACTTCTCTCTGTCCTTCTAGTCCCACCTTTGGGCCCATGAGAGTATCCCTCTCTTCTGAACCTCTGTGGAATCATAAACTCTCAACCATATTCTTAGAGCACACATATCTTATCTCCTCAGCCTACAGTGTTCTTGAGGGTAAAGATTGTGCCTGACTGCCCAATGGGTTCCTCATGGGACCTAGGTCAGTTCCAGGAAGAGTGGGTGTATAGTAAGTGCCAGCGCCAGTGCCCACGCTCACATGGTTGCCTACCTTTTAGCAAGAGCCAGTGGGACAGGTTGGTGGCAGAGCCCAAGATGCCTTGGCACAGACCTAATTGGTAAGAGACAGAAAGAGCTGATGGCCAGGAGCCCAGCCTTATCCTACCTACGAGTACACTCCTTTCACGATCACTGAAACTGTGTCTCATTGAGGCTTTTGCAGATGGGAAATTCCTTGAAGTCAGACAATAGATGTCTGAAGTGATCAGGCTTTGGGGCAAAAAGTTATCTCTGCAACTTATTTGTGTAAAGATCTGCAAACCAGAGGTTCATTGTCAGGAAGGAGAAAAGGCAAAGGACGCTGTGAACCAGTTGGATTTGACCAGGAACAAACCAGGAAACTGGAACACTGAGCTAGTTAATTAGTGAATTAGTGAGTTACTAAGTTAGTTTGTTTAAATGAGGGAGAAAGACTGTGATTAAAAATAAATTAATTAAAGGAGGTAACAGCCAACAATTTCATGAAGTTTTCATCTCTTTTAATTCAACAATCCCACTGTTAGAAAATGACTGAAGACAAAAAAAAAATGGCAGAAATGTGGCCAAAGAGATATTGATAATAGAAGTAAAAAGTAAATTGGAAATAACTTAAAAGTCCCCCAAAGATTTAATGATTTTTGAATGCTGATATAAATTATAATATATCCACTAAAGTAAGATTTTAAAGTCATTTGAATAGGTCATTATAAAGACCACATTGGAATTACTCATGTGTGATGCTAGGAAGGAGATCAGAATGCAAAATTATATTTATGCTGCACATCCAACACTGTGAAAAAAATATGCTTTTTTGGAAAAGACAGGAAAGAATGAAAATAGATGATTTGTAAAGATAGTAAGCTTGTGGGTGGCTTTTTATTTCCATAATCATGGTATTATGTTTTTGTATAATATAAAAACTTGATGTTAACCAGGCACTGAAAAGAATAACACCTTAGCATTAAAGGCATATTGCACCCAGCAGCTGTTTCAGAGAATTAGACATTAGACATGGCTCTTTTTAATACTCGCATCTTCAAACACGGGTCCAGTTTATATTTCTCTCTCTCACTGGTAAGAAGTTTGAAATTGCATACTTGAAAGACAGAAACACTGGACAGATCCCTATAGAGGTAGGGATAGATACAGATGCAGATATATGTTTAGGTATAATTTCCCTTGATAGACTTTCTCTCACACATCAAATGCCTCATGCAAAATGAAGCCTATACCTGAAGACCAGAAAAGATTATGAATGTGGGGGAGTTAAATGCCCTTCAAATGCATGAGAACTTACAAATCAAGGGGGATCACTTTTAAGAGAAAAGACCTCTGGTCTTGTTTCAAATGTTTCCCAGACAAGCAGAGCCCAGGTCTCTGTGTCACTTAGTTCTATGAGTTAGTTTGGATAAACATCTCAAAAATTAGAAAACCCAGATATTTTGGGGCTCACAGAAGATTAGTGGTCTGTATTCTCAGTAAATACCAAAGTCAATAATGAGAAAGAAATCATCACAACAAAAAACAGAAAATGTTCCTTCTCTATCTTTAATGACCCAGATAGCTGTCTGTCGAAAGTCCCATTTCTCTAGCTCTCAGAAGGAAATTCCAAGTCTTTTCTGAAGGGTTCAGCACCAGATTACCCCTTGCACCCATTTGCCTGAGAGAATAGCAGCTGGAATTGTTAATGAAATTATTATAACAATCCTTAGATTTTAAAATGAACCATAAATCTTATTTTTTACTTTTGAGCAGTGTTATGGGTCACATATGATAAAGCACCACTACCACGGAAAATGCTTCTACAGTACATCTCTATTACTTCCATCACCACCATTTACACAGGCTGTTAAAGTTCTAGTGCCCACAGTATTTCTTAACTTTTTCCATTTTTTAAAAATGCTGGAATATAATAACAAAAACTAAAAACAATATATTGCTCAATTTGCTCAAATTTCTCTATAACAGAGAGAAATTTCTCTATTTTCTCTATTTTCCAGCTGATCTATAGCAGCTGGAAAATAGTTATACAGTTAATTTGGGGATTACTTATACACGAATCTTGTCTCTGGTAATCATGCCAGGTATTTTATTTTCTTCTATTTTACTGGGATATCACTTAAATTGCATATTTGACATTGTAGTTTTCTAATTCTGATGATTTTCTTTCTTTTTTTCTTTCTTTCTCTTTCATTCTCCCCTCCCTCCCTCCCTCCCTCCCTCCCTCCCTCCCTTCCTTCCTTCCTTCCTTCCTTCCTTCCTTCCTTCCTTCCTTTTTTCCTTCCTTCTTTCCTCTCTCTCTTTCTTTCTTTCTTCTATTTTCCCTACCCTTCTCTTCCCTTCCCTTCCCTTCCCTTCCCTTCCCTTCCCTTCCCTTCCCTTCCCTTCCCTTCCCTTCCCTTCCCTTCCCTTCCCTTCCCTTCCTTTCCTTTCCCTTCCTTTCTTTCCTTCTTTCTTTCTCTCCCAGGCTGGAGTACAGTGGCACAAACACAGCTCACAGCATCAGCATCTTTGAAATCCTGGACCCAAGTAACACTCTCACACCAGCCTCCTGAGCAGCTGGGACTACAGACACTTACCACCATGCCTGGCTAATTTTTATGTTTAATTTTTAGTAGAAGGAGGTTTTGCTATGTTGCCCGTGTTGGTCTTAAGCTCCTGTCCTCAAGACATCCTCCTTCCCCAGCCTCCCAGAGTGCTGGGATCATAGGCATGAGCCAGAGCACATGACCTGAAAAGCCATTTTCTTTGAATTAAAAAAAAGAAAAAAATATTTGAAAGTGAAAAAGCCAAACTTTGATATGTTTGGTTATAACATTTTTCTAATAATATTAACAGCAAACAATAATTCATACTCAATAACAGGGCATAGTGTAAATTCAAAATTTTTTTTTCCACCAAAGACTGTAATTCAATATTTCTTTGAGGATATTCTACTGTTTTGCTTATTTCTTCTAGTGCATATTCTA
The DNA here is from genome assembly GCF_003255815.1 of Theropithecus gelada. Classification (NCBI taxonomy): domain Eukaryota; kingdom Metazoa; phylum Chordata; class Mammalia; order Primates; family Cercopithecidae; genus Theropithecus; species Theropithecus gelada. Next base: position 184,324,352 of record NC_037669.1, read on the forward strand.
TCTTGTCTCTATTATATCAAATTGCTTTCATAGCATTCTCCATCCTATGTTCAAGAATGCTTGTCAGATCAAATATGATATATATTTTTTCAGGATGCTCTATCTTTGGGCAGATCCCCAAAATACTGAATATAATCTTTGAATTGTTCCAAATGTAAATTCAGTTAGCACAATTGAGGCTCATCTTCCAGTAACAAATTTAAATTACGATCCATATATAGTACAAAGAATGCTTCTGGATTTTTGACTAAAATCTAGCTTCTATACCTTTTTCCTTATCATCCATGTGAGTGTCATTATAGGATTGCTTTTGTCAATCTTTTAAATAAATGACTAAAACTAAAAATTGTGGTTTTTAGTTCACTTAAATCAAAATCTGTACCTTTACAGACAGTATAAAACCAGTGATATTAATTTTGATATATTTGTTTTCTTTTTTGGTATAGGTCAGTAATATGCATAACTGTTAGTTGTTCAATGTGACTTTTGCCCCTGGGGCAACTTTGATGAATTGAGTAATGAAAATTCATTTTGTTCCTTTTCAGGCTGTCTTATGTGTGTGAACCTTTCAACACTGCGTTCCACGTAATTCCCACTAGAGCCAGAAATCTCCTCTTGTTCTCACCTGAAATGATTGATCCAGTAGTGCCACAAAATGCATCATTATGCTTAGCTAAATAGTATTATTTTTCTAAAAACTTGATGCTAACATTCAAGCATTTGCTTTGTCTTTGTCATATATTACCCGACTGCTGCTTTTTTTTTCCATTGTTTTTTCTAGTTTACACCGGCTTTTCTTCATGTAAGTCAATTTGCTTACTCTCATAATTTCTATTTTAAATAATTAGGCAGATCACCTCTTTATTTCTTTCTCTCTTCCAGCTTTCTTCTTTTCTGCAAGCCTTTTGTGTTTTTCTATTTCAATTATCCTCTAGACTTGTTCTGTTTCAATGATCTAAAAATGTGCTGTTCAATACAATGGCCACTAGCTACATGTATATATACAAATTTAATTTTAAGTTGACTAAAAGTAAATAAAAGTTAGATGTCCTCTGTTGCACTAGCCACATTTTGCATAGTCAATAGCCACATATGTCTAGTGGTTACCATTTTGGCAGTGAAGAACATTTCTGTGATAAGAAAGTTCTACTGAACAATGCTGATCTAAAAAATAATATGACGAATTCTAATGGTATTCAAAGTGCCTACAATTTGACTATATTTTTATTAAAAATGCAAATGAAAGTAAATGTAAAAAATTGTTAAAAATACTTTCTGTATACATTTTCAAAATTATTTCTTCTCTCACGCCTGTAATCTCAGCACTTTGGAAGGCCAAGGTGGACAGATCATGATGTCAGGAGATCGAGACCATCTTGGCTAACACAGTGAAAGCCCATCTCTACTAAAAATACAAAAAAAATTAGCCAGTCCTGGTGGTGGGCGCCTGTAATCCCAGCTACTCAGGAGGCTGAGGCAGGAGAATGGCGTGAACCCAGGAGGCGGAGCTTGCAGTGAGCTGAGATGGCAGAACTGCACTCCAGCCTGGGCGACAGAGCGAGACTCCGTCTCAAAAAAAAAAAAAAAAAAAAAACTTTAAATATTAAAAATTATTAGTTAAAATTCAAAAGAAAACTATAATTAAATGATAATATAGCTCAACATTTTAAATCAAAATTATTTAGGTAAAGCTAATTTTTTAAATTTGATTTTTTGGAATTTTAATTCTGTCTTATTTAATCATTTCTTTAAGAACATTAAATTACTAATAATGCCAGATTTTAATAGCCAATTAGTTGAAAATATTATGAATCTGTATCATATTTGTCATACAGATTATGTCTCAACCTACATATACACAAATTTAAGAATAATATGAGTTATTTCACTTTGCAAAGTGTCCCTCAACTGCCATAAGTAACATGGCAAATTCATGCTAACTGGTGACTACCTTCAGAGTCATGAATTACAACATAAAGAGAAGCAAGAAAAATGGACCCTCAGCACTACTTTGTTATCAAGAATCTATTACATTTATGCTGAGAGGAAGAATTTAACAAGTGAATTGTTTTATTTCTCTTACCTAAGTGCTTTAACCTTTCAAATATTTGTTTGTACTTCAAAGCATTATCCATCTCCAAAGTCCATAACTGCACAGCTCCCATCTCCAAAGTCCATAATAGCACAACTCCCAAACATTCACAGCGTCTAGACACATTTGCCTTTTGTTTCAATGACACAGGGCAAAATATCTACAGATCTGGGAGCCTCAATGGTTTTTGTCACAAAAATGGATGTTTGAGATTATGGGTCTGGCTGTGCCAGCTGTGAGTACTGGATCCTGAATGATAGATGTGCCCACACCCTCTTTTTCAGGTTTATTTGCTTTTTTGTCTGTGGTACACAGTGGTATTTACCTTCAGAAATAAAGTATGTGGCCCAAGGCAAAGGAGCCTCTTGCCCACATCTTAGTGCCACATTATCAAAAGACATATGGTGTGTTAAGCTGGTAACAGGGCTAAAAAGCACCACTTGGAAGGCCTATCACATACACAATTTACAAAGCACTTCCGTGTGCTATGAATCAGGTGTTGTGTAACATGGCAAATTTATGCTAACTGGTGACTAGCATGGTGTTGCACTTGATTTACCTCCCCAAGAAAATCCAATAAGGAAGGCATGATTACCCTTCAATCTCATTTTACAAAAGCAAACCGAGGCTTTGGAGGAGTTCAGTCACTTGCTCAATATAACATTGCTGGTAAGAGGCAGAGGCAAGGTTCAAACCAGTGGTATCTGAAGCCAGTCAAAACCGGGACTCTGAAGCCAAAGCCCTTTGTGTAACCACTCTACAATTACACTTCACATGGATGGCTGAGCTGTGGATGGGAGAGTCTGTGGGTCCCCGGAGTCAGCCATCTGAATGTGAGCTCTTCCTGGGAAGAGGTTGATGCTGAAAGCTGCCCTATTTAATGGCTGAGAAAAGTGGAACTGGTGGTTGAGAAGAGGAGACCTGAGAGTGTGCCCCCAGCAGGAAGACGACTGGAGAAGTGTTGCTGCCGCCACTGTCTTATAGATTTACTCTCATCTCCTACGCCCCAGAATCTCCAGTGGTGCCCTGATGCCATCAGGGCAGGCCATATTCCAGACATCTTGTTAAGGACACCTTTGATTTTACACCTACCAACATATTCAGCCATATCTCCTCATTCCCACCTACCCCAGCATAGCCCCAATTTTAGCATCAATGAACTCTACATTCTCAGAAAGTAATATGCTCTTTCATCCTTCCTGCCTTTGAGTATGCTCTTCCTCTGCCTAGAATGACCTCTTTGCTCCTCTTGTCTGGAGAAACCTCACTCATCCTTAAAGTTATAATTCAAATGTCACCTCCTTTGTCACTTGTTCCTAGAGTCCTCCAGGGAGTTGTTCACTTCCTTCTCTGAGATCTCCAGAACTTTGTTCGGACCTCAGTTAGATACCAGTCATTCCAGCAAACTATGATATTTGCACATATGGCCACTTTCTCACTAGACGGTAAGCTCCTCCCAGACAGACAGGGGCTATTTCATATTGCTCTCTGCATCCTCTCAGCCCCATCCTATGCTCCAAGCACAATCCCTAAAACATAGCAGGCTCTTAATAACTGTGGAATGTTGAGCAAATAAACAAATAAGAGCCAAGGGAAGATGACCTTGAGGCTTGGTTTCCTGGGAGGAGGCTCCGCCTTTCGTACCCACAGACTCCTTTGAGCAATATCCCATCCATGGCATTGAGCCACCATCTGGGGCCATTGCACCAGTAGAAGCTCAGGGTGGGGCTGGTGTGAAAACAAACAGGCAAGACAACAACAAGGGAGTGTTGAAACCTTAAACATTCTATTCATTGGTGTTCAAACTTGCCACGCATACTAGGTCAGGGGGGTTCTTATTCCAGTGCTCTGAGAGAATTGATCGTAGGTGCTGAGCTTTCACACTGGGTCAAGGAGTAAGGGAGAAACAAAGGAGATGTGAAATTGGCTTCCTTGTTCTGCTTTTCTCTTTGTGTGTGTGTTTGTCTTTCCAAACAGAAGAAACTCTGACCTTCCCCTGCTTTAATTACCTAATTATTTTGACACCTTGCGCTGTTGCATCACCACCACCCAGTGTTTTGTCAAGGACACCACATTGGGTGTATCTAGGCTTAGGGAGAAGCAATTGACAAGAAACAAGTTCTGACAGCCAGGAAAATGGTGAGCAGGGAAGAGACCTAGGGGAAGGAGGAGAGGGGTGGGGGAAGGGAGAAAGAGGAAATGTTTGGTATGCTGGGAAGTGACTATCTTGGGGAAGGTGGCAGCAAGGTTGGCAAAATTAGGTGTCTCTGCTTGGAAAGTTTCCCAGATTGGGCTTCAGGGAAGATTGTGTCCAAGCCAGAAAACTGGTGTGCTATAGGTCCCTGAAAAGGATAAAATGCAGGAACTCAGGCTGTCATTCCAGGGACTACATCTAACTGAAAAGGTTTCTTCACCCTGGACCTTGGTTTCCTCTCCTTAACAACAAGGCAAGACTTAGTATTTTTCTCCCAAGCACAAAAATGTTTTTACTCAAATAGTTTGGAGATATACATGGAAGAAATAATCAAAACAGTCATAAAGTCCTTCACAAACCATATTCTTCAAATAGTTAATACTGAGGATTCTGAAAACTAACATGGGCAAGCTGAATATTTGTCAAAATTGTGAAACACAGCCCCGGCAAAGCACAGAAAGCTTTTCAATTCTAACCTCCAAGTATTGCATATGGAGGAACCATAAAAACAGATGATACAGAGAAGCTGAAAGCCTGAAGGTCTGGAAACCTAAGGACAAAGCAGGGTGGTTCAGTGGTATGGGCCTGGGCTGAGACTCAGGAGACCTGGGTTTTAGACCAACTCAGCATTTACAACTTTACATCTGTCAGTCTAGATCTCTCATCTGCAGAATAAAAGAATAAATCTCTGTGGGGTTCATGCTCTTCAGGGTAAGAGTGAGGGGTTGTGCAGCAAGATACCGAAGGCCACAGTTAAGCATGATGAATCTTCCTAGAACATCAATTTTACCTGGTGGCAAACACTTTAAGGCATTATTTTTCATTCAAAAATGAATTCACTTCCTCAACCAATAAGTGTTGAGCAATGCTTTATGCCAGATGCTCTTTTAATATTAAACATAGATATTTTATTATGGGTAATATTAATAATGTATATGAACTAAGGCAGACAAGGGTCTCTCAAATTATTTTTCACATGCAGTGATACTTCTTGTTGTGCCCATTTACTCTCACTTCCAATCAAATCATACTTCGTCCTCTTTTGCCCCTGGATACCCTCCAACGGATTGGAGTGCAAGTGGTCTCAAGACTCCTTCCGGCAGACAGAGCTTATACTGTCAGGGCCACATGAAATTAAGCAAATCTTTGTTGTTGACAACAGGCTGAATTTTTATATCTACCAGACAAAAGTAAGGAAAGGGAACTAACTTTTAATACACCTCACAAACTGCATACAGGTAATAAGTGTATCAGCCTTTTTAAAGCAATTTTATGTGATCTACACAATCATCAACCTGTAAATAAGTACCTTTGCCCACATTTGAAAACTCAGAAGACCAAGCAGAGGTACAAAGAGGTTTTGTGATTTGTCCAAAGTCTTACTGTTAATAAATGAGAGAGACAAGATGTTATGCTGCCTTGATCTGGCTCCAAAGCCTATCCCCTTCTCACTCTGACACCATCCTCAGAAGATGGTGGTGATGGTGTCACTTTCTCCCTTAATATCTCTCTCTGTCTCACAGCACAGCATCGTAGTCTAAACTCAAGTGCTAAGGACACAGAATTAGAGAGCAAATGCACCTGCCCCAATTGATCCATAGGGACACAGAATATCAGGGTTGAACAGAATTGTAGAGATTGCCCTCTATCCTTGTTTGCAGAGATGAACCTGGGACCCAGCCTATCAAAAGAACATTTGTAAAAAGAGGTTTTGATGTTGGCAAGACCTTATATCAAAGTCCAGTACTGCCAAGTATCTCTGGGACTCCAAAGTCCTTTAACCTCCCCAAGACTCATTTTCCTTCTCTAGAAAATGGAAACAAAATGGGGAAATACTGCTGCATGCAGAGGGTTATTGTGAAGCCTATATAAAATCATGTACAGAAAGGATTTTCTAAACTCTAAAGTGCCACATACACATGTCTATGACTCATCCAAGGTCTCCTAGCACAGACACAGTACTCAGATATTGGCATCCTGACTTCTCGTGAAATATCCTTTCCATTACCCCACAGTGCTAGAGATCCTTTGTTTCGCTGCAGGGAGCTACAGCCACTGCACTGTCATGCAGGACAGACTCTCAACCACTTCACAAAGGAGTAGATGAGTGTGCACTTTTTACTTTAAGGCAAGGCTGTCTAGTGGTATGTATTTTCATAAACAAAGAAAATGGAGTAAGCAGCTCATGGTCTATTACCACCCCAAGATGCTCCCTGGAAGAGGAAAGCACACCACAATACAAACAGCATTAAGGGCCTGTAGTGAGCTGGGCACTGTACTGAGGCCAGTAAAGTCCAAGGACCCTGCCCTCCAGGATCAAGCCCAGGCACAGGGAGTTCCCCAAAAGAAGTGAATCATTCAGGGATGGTCCCTTTGGTATGGCATGCACCAGGGCCAAGTTTTAATTACTAAAACTTCAAGCCTGTTAACAGTGGGAATGTCTAGTTCCCCCACCCCCACCGCACCCCACCCCCCCACATTTCTCCCCAGGCCTTCCCTTCTGAATCTACAAGGAGGGTGCCATGTGCAGAACACTCTGCACAGACAGGCCAGACATCCCCACAAGGCCCCTGGCTTCTCTGGGTTCTCTCTCCTAAGTTCCCTCAGTATAAACCTGCCATTACCTCACCAGTCCCCAGGAGGGGAATGTGAAAACCACTCATCTGCTCATGGTGTAACTGGAGAAACTGAAGCCCAGGAAAGAGAACAATCTGATTCAAAGTCTGCCTGTGAACCAGCATTATAAAACACCAGAACCCAGGAATCTCAGCTCCCACCTTCCCTGCTCAGCCACCAGGCGCCTACAACTGGATCTTTAGTGGGTTCCTTGGCAGGAGAGGTCCCGTTTTCATAGGTCATCATAGCCACTGGCGTCTCCTAACATCAGACATGGCATATAATAGGCACTACACAATGTTTACCAGTGACTGGGAAACCCACTTAATTCTCTCTGAGCTTCTTATGTTCTCATCTGTAAAATGCCAGGATTCAGTTAGATGATCTCTGAGACACTTTTCATTTCTAACTGGTATTTTTAGGCAAGCTGAGTGCCTTAACTTGGCAAGTAGGAATAGCGGAAATTGGTTTAGGAGAGTAGGTTGAGATTCCTAAGACTGATTGAGTACCTAGCAGTGGGGATGCAGGGGTTCAAAACTAGTAGGAGGCAAGAGAGAGGTACCCAGCCAGCTCTCATGGAGCCCACAGCCTGGGGCAAAAGAACCTCCTGGCCAGAATGGAGACTCACAGGCCATGCTGCTCAGTGGAACCTCAATAGGCCTGAGGGTCTTATGGGACTTGGGTGCCTATGCAGAGCCTGTACTTTTTTTGCTGAGGAACCCTGGGAAAATTGCTCCTTTTCTCTGGACCTCATAGTATTTTGGTTTTAAGTCATAATATCCATTTTTCTACAATGTCCTGAAAGGAAGATCTTCTTTTCTCTTCCTCAACAGGGGTGGAACAGAAAGACCAACTCTCTCATTGCCTGGGATTCTTTTTTCACATGGCTTATAGTGCTCATTTCTACATGAGGATCCTTTGGGCAGGTGTTCATCCTTACTTGGCATATGCAGACGTTTGTAGATCAGGGTCCGTAACATCCTCAGATGTCTACAAATGTCTGCATCTGCATCTTCTAAATCTATGTCTTTACAGGTGTTAGACCCACCTCGATCATTTATAAATTGCACAGTAACCTGTTGCTTATTAAACCATGTTTGATTTTGAGGGCTTTTTCCTACACCATTTTATTCGAGGGAGTCTAACTCAGTGGTTAATTCCATAAACTAATTCCACATGACTGAGCAGGTGTAAGGCTTGGCTTGACTCAAGTCTCAGCTCTGGCACACTCAGAAATGGCATTACTTTTGTCAAGTTACTTACCCTCTCTGAGTCTCAGTTTCACAGTCCCTAAAAATTAGTAATACTTACCTCTTGGGTTGTTGAAATAACTAAATTAAATAGTGCAAATGAGGTTGTTTATCCTGTAAGTGCTAAATAGTTAAGAAGACTTATTTTCCTCACATTTTATATAAAGTCCAAATCCATCTCTTTGCAGCAGGGACTATCTTGTCAGTCTTAGCTGTATCCTCCAGGATCATGCAGAATAGGCTTATGCTCCTTTTCCACATGGCAACCTTTCAAATATTTCCATTTGACCACGATCCCTTTACATGGCAAAGGGCTTTGCCAGAGACACTAAGGTGGGAAAAAGCATATCCAGTACCTTGCCACAATCTGGAAGAAGAACCAAGAAATTCTGACTCCTGCTGCCCTGGAGTGACCACTCCAACATCTGCCTCCAGGAACAGAGAGGTGAGCCAGGGCTCCTGGAAAACTCAACTCTGGCAACACATGATGTTGAAGTGTTGAAACATGCCACTTTCATGAGGCATTAGCTCATGATACTGCTTTATTTCCTTAATTTAGCAGAAAAGCACAGCTGCTAGAATTTTTAATATAAGTACAGTGGTGCACTGAAGGTTTTTCAGGAATTTTTCCACAGAAGCACTGCACCCAATTTTGCAAATTTTACAATATATATTCATGTAAATCGATTTTTCTCTATTATGCAAAGACCTTTCCTTCTTTTAAATTGTTTTCTAACCTTTCAACCACTATTGAATCCATAAACGACCAGTCAAGTAGTACCCTGTCTACTTGAAACAATTCTGAAATGAGATAGGGTTTAAATAAATCAGCAAATACATAAACTAAATTGCTCTATTTGTGAAATGAGGATTCTAAGAAATCTATTTGCTACCTTTCTGCCTGCTTGGCATGTGAGTATTATATGATCCCTTTTTAAAATTATTATTATACTTTAAGTTCTAGGGTACATGTGCACAACGTGCAGGTTTGTTACATATGTATACATGTGCCATATTGGTGTGCTGCACCCATCAACTCGTTATTTACATTAGGTTTATCTCCTAATGCTATCCCTCCCCCCCCTCACTCCCCACAATAGGACCCGGTGTGTGATAATCCCCTTCCTGTGTCCAAGTGATCTCATTGTTCTGTTCCCACCTATGAGTGAGAACATGCGGTATTTGGTTTTCTGTTCTTGCTATAGTTTGCTGAGAATGATGGTTTCCAGCTGCATCCATGTCCCTACAAAGGACACGAACTCATCCTTTTTTATGGCTGCATAGTATTCTATGGTGTATATGTGCCACATTTCCTTAATCCAGTCTGTCACTGATGGACATTTGGGTTGATTCCAAGTCTTTGCTACTGTGAATAGTGCCGCAATGAACATATGTGTGCATGTGTCTTTATAGCAGCATGACTTATAATCCTTTGGTAATCCCTTGTTTTGAACCTACTGAAATGACATCATCAGGTAAGTGCAAAACATTATTCTCATCAACTGGTCCATAACATGTTTCATAAGTAAATATCCGGTCTTTGGATGCTTTTCAAGCTTGGGCTGTTAGTGGGTGCCAGTGGCTTATCAGAAAAACTATGGAAGGGACTCTTTCACTGGGAAGAAGGGTGGATTAAAAGCCCCTAAGATACTTTCAAACCTATTATTCTAATAGATGTCTAATCTATTGTTGAGACAACTTCTGTTGTGGGTGGAAGAAAGAGTGCTAGCGAAGGCTTTGCTCTTTGAAAGATAATTTAAGTTATAGAAGGGATTGGAAGGTAATAAACTTCATTGTAAATTGTAGGTCTTTCAAAATGCACAATATTATTTAAACGTTATGGAGTCAGTTGAAACTGGCCCCTTTTTGTTTTCTTCACTTTTTTTTTTTTTTGAAGTCTCACTATGTGGAAACCTGTGCCTTTCATGTGAACTGTCCCTTTCATGTGACCATGAATTGGTCATCGCTGCCTCACTCCATTTCCCGATCTGGAAAGGAGTAGTTATAATTTAGAAGACAGTTAAAATGTCAAGAGCTCCCTCACATAAGATGGGCAAAAGATTCTCACCAACTCACTTCCCTCTGCTACCCTAAGATAGGCCCTACCTCACATCCTATTCATTCAGCTCAGATACAATTTCCTCCAATAAGCCTTCTCTGACTCTTCACATTCTGTCACTCAAGCTAGAAATAATCTGCACATTCTCGGAATCCCATAGCTCTTATTCTGTCCTTTTCTTACAACACTGAGTAAGTTTTGAAGGCTGGTCAGTCATATGATAATAACTTTACTGGAATGGAAACTTTTGGGGGGTAATGTCCCTGTCTTTTTTCAATATTCCTTAAAACGCTGCTGACAGGACTTGAATTACACATGAGAGTCACTTAATGAGATAAATGAAAGACTAATTAGCTTGACACTTCTCTTTGCTTTGTGGCCACAAAGCACTTATAGCTGATTAATTTGGAAATGTGAATTGTTTAGGAAATATTTTTTGGGATATTTTCTTGGGGTTTTCAAAAAACATCTGAAAACATATGGCAGAATACTTTTTAATTTTAATAATATGATTTAAAGAAACCAAAAACACGTGGAAAGCATTAAACTCTGCTGTTAAACAGTAAAGTACAAATGAAAACAAATTTGAAACACATACTAAAGTAGAAAAATCTTTGAGCAAACAGTGAATGCTTGGAAGCTTCTTTTTTTTTTTTTGAAAATAGAATGCAAGAGTCATAAAGATGCCTAGGCATAATTTCCCAGCCATGTCATTGTTAGGAAATTTGGAATTCAGGCAAAGGTAATAACAATAGCAAAGAGCAAAATGAACAAAGATGTTCATGACACTACAGTAGCAAAAAAGCAAGCAAATAAACAAAAAGTTGAAGACAACTCCAAGGTCTCAAGTAAGGGAATGGCATTATTAATTATAAAACAGCATCAAAAATTATATTAGCTAGTCATGAAAATGCAAACTTTAAATGGAAAATGCTTATTATATAATGTTAAATGAAAAAAATTTAGGCCATAAAATGAAATATACATTATGCATGCATGATGAAAAGACAAGAAATAGATAAGAATGTGCAAAAATACAAATAGTTGGATATGGTGTGGGATTCTGGCTTGTTTTCTGTGTTAAAGACATTACATCATCTTTTCAATGACAAACTACATTTTAAGTAATTGAAAACAAAGTCTCATTAGCCTTGTCCTTGTATAAATTCCCAGAGAACACATTATTCTTATTCATTTCCACCTCTGCTCCTTGTCTTTGATTTGGACCAGCTCCATTCTATTTTCCCACTTCTCAGTCGTCTAACAAGACTAGAAAAAGACCCCCACCAAACAAGGAAGCAAAATGCACCAAGTTTAGCCGAAGCTGTGAATCCAAATCAGCGAACATTGGCTGACTGGATCTAATACCTTGACCCCAACATTGAAAAGGCAGACCCAGATTCTTCAATGACCACAAGTGGCCTTGGTTTAAGAAGCCTGCCAACAAAGCACAATGTTCCCGTCCTCAGAAATAGACCCCGGCGGAGCTTCCAGGGGCCCATAAAAGTCTGCACTCTTGGAAGAATGTGACAACTCTGGCAACAAATACAGATTCGTCATTCTCTATATTAAGGGAATGTTCAGTTGCATCAGGCTTTTTTAACAGGGCCAACACTTAGTACAATTTTGAGGCTGGCAAAGTGAATTTTCACCTACCCCAAGGCTTCTTTCCCTGCCTCCAGATGATCAATAAAATCGCCTCACGTTACAGTTTCAAAGTCCTTTCACATCCAGTTTCACATCTGAATCTTGCATCAGCCCAGTGAGGTGGGTGTTATTATTACCTTGACTTTTCAGAAGAGAATATAGAGGCTTAGGGAAGTGAAGCGACTTGTCTAAGGCCACCCAGTAAGTCTGGGACTGAATGAGACACATGTCCAATCCTGACTTCTGATCAGTTCTCCTTCCATTTACCCTAGGTACTCACCCCTCTTGCAGTTCATAAGGAGAGCTGACCCAGTGCACCTACTCACAGCGGCCCTCAGCGTGCTGCCATCCCAGGGATACCTATGTTTTAAAGGAAGGCAGATGGGGAAAGACAGCATGTAGCCTGTAAGAAGGAAAAGTCAAGTGGAATTCCAAAGAAGATGCTGAAATAGCTGACCTAGTAGCTCTGGGGAACTATAGAGAAAAACATTGAGAGGCAGAGAGAGCTATGAGGAAGCCCTGGGGAGACAGAGGCTCTTTTTAACTGTCAAGTATGTGTGTCTGGAAAGGTCTCAGCCTAAAGCAAAAGGTATCCAGGCTGCTGTAGCATGTTCTCACTCATAGGTGGGAACTGAACAATGAGATCACTTGAACTCAGGAAGGGGAACATCACACACCGGGGCCTATCATGGGGAGGGGGGAGGGGGGAGGGATTGCATTGGGAGTTATACCTGATGTAAATGACGAGTTGATGGGTGCAGCACAGCAACATGGCACAAGTATACATATGTAACAAACCTGCACGTTATGCACATGTACCCTACAACTTAAAGTATAATAATAATAAATAAATTAAAAATAAAAAATAAAAAATAAATAAAAGCTGTTGCTTCTTAGACTTCACCTCTCCTGCCTCTCACTCCATCGCTTTGGGACAGACAAGGCAAGAGCTTAGAACTCTTGAACAAGTGCTCCTGGGATGTAAAACTAGGATAGTGTGGAAGCCCTGTGCCTGAGTGGGAGTGAGAAAAAAATAGACATTGATGGATGAGCCACAGGTGGTCACTGCCCAACTCTCTCCCTCTAAACCGCCAGGGCTGGTGGATTACCATTGCCTTTCCCGGATGCTAGTTCTTTCTAATGTAAAGAATACATCTGAGGAGCTGTGTGGTGGGTGAGGAGTGATATACTCTGGTGTTCTGATGCCTGAAACACTCTAGGTGCATGCTTTGCTCTATCCCCCATCTCAAACTCATCAAGGCAGGTCAGTGCAGATGGAAGTTTGCCCTTTAACCATTCAGTCATTGGCATTGCTGGACAGAATAATCTATACCCTAAATAAATGCAAGCTGGATCTAAAGAGAAGCAGTATTAAAAAAAAAAAAAAGAAAGAAAGAAAGAAAAAGGAAAACCAACAACTTGAATTATAGATTCCATAGAAACCAGAGGCACTAGAATGGACAGATTAAAAATTTAAATATGCATATTTTTAAAATAAGGTATAATATTAGCAATATGAAATGAAAACAAGAAACCATAAAAAGAATCAAGTATAGGCTGGGCATGGTGGCTCACGCCTGTAATCCCAGCAGTTTGGGAGGCCGAGGCGGGTGGATTGCCCGAGGTGGGAGTTCGAGACCCACCTGACCCACATGGTGAAACCCTGTGTCTACTAAAAATACAATAATTAGCTGGGTGTGGTGGCGAGCACCTGTAATCCCAGCTACTTGGGAGGCTGAGGCGAGAGAATTGCTTGAACCTGAGAGGTGGAGGTTGCAGTGAGCTGAGATTGCGCCACTGCACTCCAGCCTGGGTCTCAGAGTGAGACTCCGTTTCAAAAAAAAAAAAAAAAAAAAGAATCAAGTATAAATTTAAGTGTGACAAATATAATAGTTAAGATAATGATGATAACTAGTAGAAAAGATTCAGTTGAGAAATGACTTAGTGAACGAGGAGATCACTAAGTCAAAATTTATCTCAAAACAATAAGAGTTATTTATGACAAACCCACAGCCAATATCAAATTGAATGGGTAAAAGTTGGAAGCATTACTTTTGAAAACCAGCACAAGACAAGGATGCCCCTTCTCACCACTCCTATTCAGCATAGTATTGGAAGTTCTGGCCAGGGCAATCAGGCAAGAGAAAGAAATAAACGGTATTCAAATAGGAAGAGAGGAAGTCAAGTGCTCTCTGTTTCCAGATGACATGAATGTCTATTTGAAAACCCAATCGTCTCAGCCCAAAATCTACTTTAGCTGATAAACAACTTCAGCAGAGTCTCGGGATACAAAATCAATGTGCAAAAATCACAAGCATTCCTATACACCAATAATAGACAAACAGAGAGACAAATCATGAGTGAACTCCCATTCACAATTGCTACAAAGAGAATAAAATACCTAGGAATACAACTTACCATGGTTGTGAAGGACCTCTTCAAAGAGAGCTACAAACTACTGCTCAAGGAAATAAGAGAGGACACAAACAAATGGAAAAACATTCCATGCTCATTGATAGGAAGAATCAATATCATGAAAATGGCCATACTGCCCAAAGTAATTTATAGATTCAATACTATTCCCGTCAAGCTACCATTGGCTTTCTTCTCAGAATTAGAAAAAAAAAAAAAAAAAAACAAACTACTTTAAATTTCACATGGAAACAATAAAGAGCCCGTATAGCCAAGACAATCCTAAGCCAAAAGAACAAAACGGCAGCATCATGCTATCTGACTTCAAACTATACTACAAAGCTACAGTAATGAAAACAGCATGGTACTGGTACCAAAACAGATATATAGGCCAATGGAACAGAACAGAGCCCTCAGAAATAATGCCACACATCTACAACCATCTGATCTTTGAAAAACCTGACAAAAACAAGCAATGGGGAAAGGATTCCCTGTTTAATAAATGGTGTTGGGAAAATTGGCTAGCCATATGCAGAAAACTGAAACTGGACCCCTTCCTTACACCTTCTACAGAAAGTAACTCAAGATGGATTAAAGACTTAAACATAAGACCTAAAACCATAAAAATCCTAGGAGAAAATCTAGGCAATACCATTCATGACATAGGCATGAGCAAAGACTTCATGACTAAAACACTAAAAGCAAAGGCAACAAAAGCCAAAATAGACAAATGGGATCTAATTAAACTAAACAGCTTCTGCACAGCAAAAGAAACTATCATCAGAGTGAACAGGCAACCAACAGAATGGGAGAAAATGTTTGCAATCTATCCATCTGACAAAGGGCTGATATCCAGAATCTACAAGTAACTTAAACAAATTTACAAAAAAAAAACAACCCCATCAAAAAATGGGCAAAGACATGAACAGACACTTCTCAAAAGAAGACATTTATGCAGCCAACAAACATAAGAAAAGAAAGCTCATCATCACTGGTCATTACAAAAATGCAAATCAAAACCACAACGAGTTACCATCTCATGTCAGTTAGGATGGCAATCATTAAAAAGTTAGGAAACAATAGATGCTGGAGAGGATGTGGAGAAATAGAAATGCTTTAACACTGTTGGTGGGAGTGTAAATTAGTTCAACCATTGTAGAAGACAGTGTGGCAATTCCTCAAGGATCTGGAACCAGAAATACCATTTGACCCAGCCATCCCATTACTGAGTATATACTCAGAGGATTATAAATCATTTTACTATAAAGACACATGCACACATATGTTTACTGCAGCCCTATTCACAATAGTAAAGACTTGGAACCCACCCAAATGCCCATCAGTGATAGACTGAATTTAAAAAATGTGGCACATATATACCATGGAATACTATGCAGTCATAAGAAAGGATGAGTTCATGCCTTTTACAGAGACATGGATGAAGCTGGAAACCATCATTCTCAGCAAACTAACACAGGAACAGAAAACCAAACACTGCATGATCTCACTCATAAATGGGAATTGAACAATGAGAACACATGGACACAGGGAGGGGAATATCACACACTGGGGACTGTCAGGGGGTGAGGGACTAGAGGAGGGATAGCATTAGGAGAAATACCTAATGTAGATGACAGGTTGATGGGTGCAGTAAACCACCATGGGACAAGTGTAGATACCTACATAACAAACCTGCACATTCTGCACATGTATCCCAGAATTTAAAGCATAATTTAAAAAAAGAAAAACCAACAAACTGGATTACAGATTTCACAGAAACCAGAGGTGTTAGAATGGACAGATTAAAAATTTACATATGTATATTTTTAAATAAGGTATAATATTAGCAATATGAAATGAAAACAAGAAACCATAAAAAGAGTAAAGTATAAATTTAGGTGTGACAAATATAATAGTTAAGATAATGATGGTAACTAGTAGAAAAGATTCAGCTGAGAAATAAGTGAACTAAAAGATCAGCTTGAGGAATTTTCCTTAGCAGAGAATTATTTTTAAAATAGAAAATAGAAAAGTCAAGAATCTAAAAGGCAAAAGCAGTCCTAAAAAGAAAAAAAGAAATAGTTATAAATGGAGAGAAGGAAATATTTGAAGGAATAATGGAGATAATCCCTCCAGAATTAACAAAAGATAAAAGACCTCAAATTGAAAGGACCCACAGAGAGCAAGAAAGAGAGGAGATAAGGAGAAACATACTCCCGGATATAAATTTTGCTGAAATTTAAGAATATCAGAGAAAAGGGAAAATTGTAAATGCTTGCAAAGAGAGAGAGAGCAAATCACCTTCAAATAAAAAAGAATAATGAAATCAGATTTTTCAGCAGCAAGCAAGAATGCAAGAAGATAATAGAGAAGTGTTATAAACATTTTGAAAGTACAGAATTTCGTATCCAGCTAAACCTTCATTCAAATGTGAAGGCATGATTAAAAAAAAACACACCCAAGATGTACAGTCTCATTTCATGCTCAAAGACGCGTGTGTAAAGCATTTTTCAATGGCATATATAAAGTAGAAACAAATTGAAGGAACAATATAAGAGATATGTGAAATAAAGGTGATCAAATATCTTTGTGAAGTTTGGGATTGTCTTAAAAAATAGCTAAGACCAAAGAAAAGAGAAATAGAAAACATATCTACAAAAACAAAGAATTAAAAGTCTAGATGAACTGAACATGATAGAGTTGGGGGAGGCTGATCATTAGAGTTTATTAAAGTCTTTATATGGGAGAAAACAAAGACAACTTTTAAAAAATAAACAAAGGAATAAAAATTACTGAAAAGTGTAACAGATTGAAATAATAAATGAACAGAGTGAAAGTCCTAAATATGAATAACTACTATTACTGTAAATGAATTAACTCACCAAATAAAAAATAAATCTCTAGGCCGGGCGCGGTGGCTCAAGCCTGTTATCCCAGCACTTTGGGAGGCCGAGACGGGCGGATCACGAGGTCAGGAGATCGAGACCATCCTGGCTGACACGGTGAAACCCCGTCTCTACTAAAAAATACAAAAAACTAGCCGGGCGAGGTGGCGGGTGCCTGTAGTCCCAGCTACTCGGGAGGCTGAGGCTGGAGAATGGCGTGAACCCGGGAGGCGGAGCTTGCAGTGAGCCGAGATCCGGCCACAGCACTCCAGCCTGAGTGACAGAGCGAGACTCCGTCTCAAAAAAAAAAAATAAAATAAAATAAAATAAAATAAAATAAAATAAAACTCTCATATTACCATTCACTACACACATTCTAAAGCAAAATACATGCAAAGGATGAATGTAAAATGATAGGAAATTATTAATCAGGAAAATAGGACAAAATTAAACTGATATTGATAGAATATTATCAGATAATATGAAGATCACAAACTTTATACCAAAATCAACAAAGAACTATAAAAAAAGTTAATACAGCTATGCCATTTATTACTATAGATGTAAAAATGTTAAAGAAAGTTTTGGTAAATCAAATCCAGTAATACATGTTAAAGGTCATATATCTCATTGAGCTTACTCAGTGGTAGATGAAGATAGTATTAGAAAATCCAAAAATAATTCACCATGTAAACTAAATACTGCCAGTAAAATAAGAAAAGAAAAAGGAATTAGAGGCTTAAAGATTGGAGAGGAGGAAATAAAATTGCCATTACTTACAGAAGATAGAAATTTTTTCTTAGAAAACTCAAAATAATCCACCAGTAAAGTATTAAAAGTAACAGTTGTTAAGCAAGGTGACTGGATATAAGATTAATTTGTATTAGTCAATTGTATTTGCGATTGTATCCTTCCTATATTAGCAATAAACAACCAGAAAACGTCATTTTGAAATAAGGCATCTTTTGCAGAAATATACAAAAATATCCAACTAAATCTTCAATCAAATGTGAAGACATGATAAAAAATATGCTCGGATATATAGTCTTACTCCTCAAGTGTTGTATTCCCTCCTACACTGTGGTGCTTCTTGAGGTGAAACTGAATGTCTGAGCTGTTTGCCAAGACCCATTCACTCCAACTTCTGTACCTAAAGCACCTCATGCTGCTGACATCTCAGCTTAGCTCTTTGGTTTCTTAGTTGTTGTTTTTCTGTATCTCTGATGGGTTCATCTGTGCATATGTATATTAGGAGTCAGCCAGTGACTCAAAGGAAAGTTTCCAGCCAATTTTTGGGTCTTTTGCTGTGCTTCTCTTCTCTTCAGGACTTTGCCCTTCAAGTCTCAGCTGCCTTGGCAACACCAAATGCCGGCCTCTGGTCCTCAGCCCAGTAAGAACACTTCCTTCTTCTTGGGCCCCAGTCCCTTCCACCATGGTTTCGAATGTGTAAGCGAGGAAAAAGCTGCATGGAGATCACTGTGTGTGCCTCCCTTATCCAATGATAGCAACACCTTCACTCTTGCCTGATTTGGTTTCTCCTCATGCTTTCAAAGACTTTGACCAATTTTAATAATTGTTTTTGGTGAGAGGGTTAGTCATAGCTGGAACTAAAAGTGCTGTAAAACCACTAAGAAAAAACAGCTTAATATTATCATGTAAAATTGAGCACTTATGGACTCCCTGACCTTGGAATTTTATTTCTATGACTATGCTTAAAAGAAACATTTGTGTATGTATACTAGAAAATATAAATAAGAATGTTCATAGCAGTACTATGCGTATTAATTAACCTAACAAAAATCCCATCAACAAGAGAGGTGACACATAAGTTATGGTATATTCACACAGAGGAGTACAACAGTAGTAAAAATTAAATGAACTACAACAACAAGCAACATTATGGATGAGTCTTCATAATATAATTTTAGTTAGAAAGTGAAAATCACAAAATTAATTGTGCATGATGCTCTTTTCAGAAATGTTAAGAACAACATTAATAAAATATACTTTTAAAAGAATACACATAGATGGGATAAAACTATGCAAAAATTAAAGTAAGGGAATAATGAGTACAAGATTCATGATTGTGGGTACTTTGGTGGGAGTGATGGGGGTGGAATAGGAGAAAACCACATGGGAAGATGTGGTCAAGTTACTGTCAAAGTCTTAGTTTTCACACTGAACGGCGGTTGAATGCTTATTGCATTAAAATAACTAAGTAAATAAATAAAACAGGGCCATACATGAACCAAGGATTATAATTAATCCAGTTTTAAGTCCCTGAGATCTTTTTAAAAAAAAAAAAAAAAAGTATTTCAAATTGGAAACTTCAGGCATTGAGGCCTAGAGAGGGAGATTTATCTGGGCATTAGAGCTGAGTCATGCTATTTTAGTGGTCATTTGCCCTATTAATTCTAGAGGCCCACCTAGTTCCTTATGGGTACCAAACCTGTTTTAAAGATTATGGGCAAAGACACTACATTTCCCTACTCAGACTCCTTGACCTTAACCAGAGGCAGGCATTTGCTTCTCTACACCAGTATGATCCCAACCATTCTCCTTCCCTCAAGGCTCACTCTCCTGTACAAATTCTCCTCCATTCTGTCTCCAAAGTATTACTGCTAAAATGCATAGCAGGCCAGATTACTTTCCCCACATCATTAACTCTAGAATCAAGTCTTTAGCTGGGCATTGTAGGACGTCTGTGATCCATCTCCAGCAAATATGACTAGCTCTGCCTTGCTCACTGGTCCCTGAATGCATTCTACACTTTCACATTGCCATGCCTTTGCTTATGCTGTTCAGTCTATCTCAAATGCCCTTATCTTTATCTATTGACATTTTACTCATTTTCAAGTCTCAGTTCACCTACTGCCTATTTCCACAAAGACCTGAGAAGAGACAACAGGGAAAAGGGAGGTGGCTGTTCAAATGCTCATTAATAAATGTAGCTTCAACATAAACAAAATTTAGACACATGGAAGCCAGTGACAAAGCCTGAAAATCACATCTGAATTGCAAACTCAGGCCTGGTTCCAGTGACTCCCCTACCTGCCCCATATGTCAGTGAGACCAACCTAGATGGACTTGAAACTGATCTCTTTTTCAACCTTCTAGAGGTGGTTTCCAGGCAGCAAGAAGTGTAAAGAGAGACTGGGCTTGGGAGTTAGACCAACCTTGGTCAAATACTAAATACACTTTTTGAAATGTATCATACCTATGGAAATTTAAATATTAACACTCTGAAGAATGAGATAACAATTTAAATAGCGCACAGGATTCTGCCCATCATTTCATTAAGTTAGTAGATGTACCCCGGGGAGCATAGGATGATGCACAAGAACCTGTTGCTTATGCAGAACCACAAGCACTATACCAATGAATTAAAGGATTTCCAGGGTAATTTTGAGTATAAACAATGTTTACCTTACTCATTGACTTTGAAATCCTAACACCTGGGTGAAATGCTACTCTACTGTAATAGTTACATGACCTCAAGAAAGTCTTCCAACATCTCTCAGCCTTGATTTCTCCATTCTTATTTATTTATTTATTTATTTATTTATTTATTTATTTATGAGATGGATTCTCACTCTGTTGTCCAGGCTGCAGCACAGTGGCACGATCTTGGCTCACTGCAACCTCCGCCTCCTGGGCTCAGGCAATTCTCCTGCCTCAGCCTCCCGAGTAGCTGGGACTATAGCACCTGCCACCACACCCAGGTAATTTTTTTTGTATTTTTAATAGAGACAGGGTTTCACTGTGTTAGCTGGGATGGTCTCGATCTCCTGACCTCGTGATCTGCCCGCCTCGGCCTTCCATTTAAAGTGTGACAGACTGTATTCTCCAAAGATGGCCACAACATCTCCTCTGCTCCATAAGCTCTCTTCCCATCAAAGCGTGAGACCTATGTCCTTTGCCTAGAATATGAGTGAGCCTGTGATTTGCGTATAACCAATATAATACAACAAAAGGAATGAGATATGACCTCAGAGATAGATTGCAAAAGGTGACTCAACTTCCTTCTTTTTTGGGGGCTGAGGAACATTTGCTTCTGGAGGGCTGAGACTCTATGTAAACAATGTGATCATCCTGGGGCCACTATGCTATTAAGAAGTCCAGGCAACAGGGAGAGACCACGTGTAGGTGCTTCAGTCCAGGTAGACAGATAGCACAAACTGCCAGACATGACTAAAGATGCTTCCAGACAACTCCAGTCCATAGTTGTTGAACCCCCAACCTTTGCCTCTTCCAGCTAAGGCCCTAGTCATCATGAAGCAGAGACAAGGTGTCCTTTTTGTGATCTTTTTGAATATCTGACGCTCTGAGTCCATGCCTGTACTGAAATTGCTGTTTTATGCCACTAAGTCTCAGCATAGTTTTTATTTGTTTGTTTGTTTGTTTATTGAGACAGAGTCTCACTCTGTCACCCAGGCTAGAGTGCAGTGGTGTGATCTCAGCTCACTGCAAACTCTGCTGCCCGGGTTCAAGCAATTCTCCTGCCTCAGCCTCCCAAGTAGCTGGGATTACAGGTGCCTGCCACAACACCCAACTAATTTTTTTTTTTTGCATTTTTAGTAGAGACGGGGTTTTGCCATGTTGGCCCAGCTGGTCTTGAACTCCTGACCTCAGGTGATCCACCCGCCTTGGCCTCCCAAAGTGCTGGGATTATAGATGTGAGCCACCAAGCCTGGCCTCAACATAGTTTTTAAAGTGGCAGTAGGAACTGAATCAAGGGTCTTTTGAGGACTGAAGAAAATAATGTACTTTGTGTACCTGGCACAATGTTTGTGCTCAAAAAATGGTGACTGATACCAGCATTGTGTCTGACGCCTGGCCTGGCAGCGTTGGGTCAGCCTTGGGTCAGCTGCTTTATTTCTCCAGGCCTAAGTTTTCTCTGTAGGAGTACCTGCCTGAGCAACTCAAAGGTTTGTTGTGAGGCTCAAATAAGATGATAAATATGGAAGTGCTTTGGAAACCGTAATGCTCTGTATATATTAAAAGAGGTTATTATATTTATATTATATGAATCCACTATGGGCTCAGATAGGAGAACACTCTAGTAATCCTTTAGTGGCTGTTAGTGTCTGAAATCCTGAGACCGAAGAACTTTGACCTGAGGCTCCACATTTGTTCTCTTTTAGAGATAATTAATTTCAACCATTCATCAAATAAGCCTATATATGTAAAGCACTCACTGCAAGGAGAAAACTGTTAAATGCTGTGTGTTTTCGGAAAGAAAAAATTAGCGGGCTTAGCCTCGTCCTCCAAAAATATCCCATTATAGTTAAGAAGACAAGAAATGGATGTCATCCTGGTAGGATGGAGGCTTTCTGCAGGAGTGTGTTTCAGGAGCTGCTTCAAAGGAGAAAGGGAGGAGAAAGATAGCTAATGTGGTTTGAAAAACTTCAGTGTGCCAAGCACCATGCCAAACTCTTTACATATAATTGTCTCTTTCAGTCTTCACAATGACATTGTGAGATGGCTTATGTGTTAACTGCCTTTGCAAATGATAAAACAGATGGTTGGAAAAATTGTCTTACAGCAGTATTAAGTTAGCACTGAAATCCTGGTCTGGAGACACTCTACCATCCTGCTACCACTGAATATATTTTTCTGCCCCAAATAATTATTTCTCCACCTAGACTACCAAAAAAAAAAATCTGTTCAAATATTTGCCTGTTAGATAACAACATTCCTGTTCAATGAGTTTTCTTCTGAAATTTCATGTTAAAATAATTAATAATAATACCGTATTTGCACAGAGCTTCAGTGTTTTAAAAGTATAGTATGTCCACATCTTTTCCTTCCTAGGTTGTCCAACAGTCCTATGGGCAAGGCACCATGTTATACGCAAGGTCTCACAGATAATAAGTGGGCAAAGGATTGTGCTTTAGTTTGCTGCTACATTGTAAAAGGAATAGTGCTTCCTTAATGGTATGCATTTTGTCTCTTATTGACAATCACATGACTTTATAAAGGCTTGTCATGATGTTTAGGATGTCTTAGTCATCATGATGGCCTCCTCTCATCATTCCCTGTATCTCATGACAAAATATACACTTACATTGTGAACAATGATGGATACAAATTCATTTTCAAAATATCTTCTGGAGAAGTTATTTTGTCCTTTGTTGACTTCCTGTCAGCTCAGGTTAGATGGCAACTGCTTTTTCCTTGTCACGTGGCTGGCAGAGACTTTTTACCAGGAGTAGAAAGGGTTAGCTCTGCCATTTCCTTGTTGTCTGGTTGTGTTTGCAACATGAGTATTATCTTCAATCTACTGCTTACAGAGGTTTTCTAAGGCAGAAATCATTTTAACTCACTGAAGTCCATTTTGAAAGGTTAGGTTAGTGGAAACTGGATAACATAATCCATAGATCCACTTGATGGGGCTCTTGTAAACTGATGAATGTGACGATACACTGAGAGTTCAAGAAAAAATAAATGTAGATTGCCACATGGTTCAACCCCCATTCTCAGGTGGGAGGTATTTCTCAGGTATGTCAGAAAGCATGCAATTTTCAAATGCACATACAAACAACAATATAGGCGTAGTGTCCATGCCCTTATTAAACGTTCATTCAGTTGTCTTTCTCTTTTAAATTTAAAATATAAACAGTTCTTGGAGGTTACGTGATTCTACACATGTGAAAAAGTTGCATAGAACCACACACACACACACACACACACACACACACACACAAATAAGTGCATATAAATATGGGAAATGCAAACAAACTCCGGCTTGTACTGATGTCCATTTCCTTGTTTGAACAAGACTGCAGTTAGGCAAGATGCTACCACAGAGGAAAAGTAAGCGAAGGGTACAGTGAGACCTCCCTTCATTTCCTTTTTGCAGCTTCTTGTGAATCTATAATCATTTCAAAAATTACATAAATAGAAGTTCTAACATCCTGGCATCCCAGTAGATTTGCTGCACCTCCAGGAGACTGCTCCCTGATGGAGCCATGGCCCTGGTTCACTGTGAGACCTGGGGGAGGCATTTCCATTCTTCAGGCTAATTTCCCTCATCTGTAAAATGCACAGTTTGGCCCAAAGCTCCACTCAGCTCTAAAATTCTAGGATTGTATATGCACAGTTTGGGATAGGGAGGTGTAAATCTCACTCAGATTATGAGCCAGCTCTAGGTGGTAAAGGGAAACGTGCTCAGCTGTTTGTTATAAAGTCTGCGTGCCTGGAAAATGAACTTGGAGCCATTTACCTCTTGCCATAGGTTCCTTCAAAGGGTTTTCTGACTAAGGAAACACAGAAAGTTTGAAAATATTTTCATCAAATACCTTGAATACAGCATCACCCAAACTGAATAAAAGGAAAAGGTAACGTTACTTGCTGAAAGTGATGGCCTCTCTACTGAACCTTCAGAGTTGATTTAGAGCACGTGGAAGCTCTTCTCTGCTTCCCTGACCCGTTCAGGCTGCCCAAAATGCTAGGTGCAGAGGAAAACACCCTTTTTGGCAGCCAAGTTGGAAGAGATATAAGTGGATTTGTAGTAAGAGTCTGAGCCTGCAGGAATTTGTGTCACCCTGACACTGAAGAGGGAAAGTTGATTGTTCTCCAATGCATAGCAATTAAAAGCTCATCTCTGGAGAAACCCAGGAGGAGGGGGTTACATATATGTATATTTTCACATCTGCAGACAATTTTTTAACCCTGGTGACTGCTTGATTGGGATAATATATTTACCTTGGATATGGAAACTGGAAGAACAATTCTTGCATGACTTTCACAGTAGCCTATGCCTTCAGATGTTTTCAGCTATGTATCTTCTTTTGATCTTCTCTATTTTCTTGGATTTATCCTACAAAAATAACCACATGTTAATGAAAAGATAAATATGTAAGTTCACTTACTGCAGCAGTGTTTGAACTTTAAAAGTCTGGAAACAATTTAAATGTCCAACAGTAGAGGACTAGTGAAATTATGCCAGTGGTTTTTCAGCTTGACTAATGAATCAATAAAATAAGAAGAAATGACATAAGATGGACATCTTTAATTTTGTGTAATAAACATTTTAAAATACTAGTAAATAAAAATACTATTTGTCTCATCAAATAAAGGATATTTTGACATCAAAAGTAAAGGGGAATCCCATCAGAATAAAAGGCCTCACCAGAGAAAAGATCATTGGCAAACCATGCCAACATATGAGAGTAGAGGAAGAGGGTCTTTAATGCAAAAAATGAAATCTGAATAGAGTGTATAGATTAACATTAATATTGTATCAATGTTAACTTCATGACTTTGCTAATTATACTGTGGTTATGTTAAAAGAATATCCTTGTTTTTAGGAAATACACCCTGAAGTATTTAGGAGTAAAAGGATATTATGTCTACAGCATACTCACAGACAGTTCAGAGGAAAAAAAAAAAAACCTTCTATATATTTGTAGAAAAAGAACGATACAGCAAGTGTGGTAAAAATGTTAACATTAGAGGAATATGGGAGAAGAGTATACGGAATTCATTGTACTATTTTTGCAACTCTTCTGCAAGTTTAAAATTATTTCATTATACAAAGCTAAAAATGTATATATTAAATTTTTATTTAAAATGCAGAAACATACACTAATAAGTGTGGTGGAATGTTATAATGGTGGTGTTTTTCTTGGTATGAATTTGTTGTGCAACACCATGTTGTGTGCCCCATCCAACTAGTTCTGGCTCTTTTTTAAATCCACAAACTCACTTCCATAGAAATATGTTAAAGAAATGGAAGTAACATGTTTGACTATATCACTTGATATGTAGATACTCGGCACTAAAAGTCAAGCAAGGAAGAGCTGCCCCTCATGACCGCTGACTGCTCTGCCTTTTCACGCAAGAACTTGGAGTAGGGATGGCTGTGGCAAGCCTGCTGTCTGCCTCACGGTAGCAGGAGGCTTGCAGCTCAGAGCCCAGTCATGCAGAGGGCCAAATCCCCATCTCCCAACACAGAGCAGGAATTTACCCCAGACAGGGACCACCTGCTATTTGATAGCTCATGAAATAGAGCACACACGTACAATGGAACACTATTGTATTTACTTCTGGCATGTGGTCTTGGAAGTTACTTATGACAATACCTCTTTGCCCTCTCCTATGCTGCATGGCATATCCAGATTAATCTCTCTAAAACATTTTCTGGCCCTTACTTAGAAAATTTTTTTTAAAAAAAGGCTCCTAAGCCTAACGTCTAACTTCTTGCAGAATCTGGACCCACTTCTTTTCCCAAATTATTTGTCTCCTATTCCCTGATTGAAGCTCCATTCCAAACATGGTATGCTAGCATACCTGAACAGAGCATACATGTTTTACCTCCAGAAGATTGCTTGTGCTATGTCCTGTGCCTGGCATGCTCTTCTTGCTATTTTTTTCCAAATAGCCAATTCTTACCATTTTTCATCTTCAGGGCAGTATATTTAGGATACAGATTAGAACCCAAAAGAGACTAGATTCATATTGAAAAACCCATGGTTTGTGGATTTCTCTGCATTTTCATGGATAATTTACAGACTCCAAAGAATGAAGAACAATTGATGGAATTTTAAGCAGTCTGATTGGAATATAGATATATATAGGGGTAGAAACCATCATTCCATAGCATCATGCCTGGTAAATTTTATTAACATAAAGGCCACCCCACCCTTCTCTAATCCTACTTGTTGTCAACAATATCATTGGAATGGAATTTTAAAAATCAGCTCTTTCTACAAGATAATCCAAATTGCCCAATACAGAATTTTGAGACAGGTAAATTTAGTGCTCAGTTCTCCTCAACTGTTTCCCTTTCATTTCCTTCTTGGTTCATCTGTAATGAAATAACATGTCAAGAGATGTACATTCTGGACACCAACGCAAATAAAGACATTATTTTGTAGGTGGTGAAGAGCCTCTTAGAAAAGGAAAGCAACTGCTCAAAGCCTCATGGTAATAGTGTTTGGTCTGTAAAAGCTCCTGAAGGATTATATTTATTTTGCTCAATAAATATTGAATGAATAAATAGAGGCTGAACTGGATCTAGAATAAGTTTCTTTTCCCCTCACCCTTGGTCCTATTCTCTTGCCAAGAGACTGCCCTCTCTTTGGCCTTGTATTAGTGTGTATGCCTCTGTGTCCTCTATTTTACTCTAACTTCTGGGAGAAGGAATCATGTTTTACTCGTTATTGTCTTTCTCCTAATATCTGGTGAATATCTGGCTTTTAGAAGATTTTCAGTAAAGATATATTCAATAAATATGAAAACAAATACCCATAATGTAAAATCAAAAGAAATTGGTCAGCTATTTTTTCTTGGTATGGTTGGTTCATTTACACAAACTTTGCTCAACTGCATAGTTTTATGAATATTATATCTACACAATGATACTACAGTAGGCTCAAATGTTATTTCTTGCGATGTCTTTCATGATCACCCCAGATGGCGTTAAAAGTTCTCTTTCTCCATTGTGTCATTGTACCTGTAATTATTTGTTGATACAGTTATGTTGGTCCATGGAGGAAAAATAAGTTTTTGAATTTGGAAACTGTCATATTCAACTTTGTATCCCCAGTATCTAATATTGAACTTAACATACAGTGGTACACTAAGGTTGTTTTGTTTTGTTTTGTTTTGTTTTGAGACAGTCTCCCTCTGTCACCCAGGCTGGAGTGCAGTGGCACAATCTGGGCTCACGGCAACCTCTGCCTCCTGGGTTCAAGCAATTCTCGTGCCTCGGTGACAGGGATTACAGGTGCACACCACTGCACCCAGCTAATTTTTGTATTTTTGGTAGAGACAGTTTTGCCATGTTGGCCAGGCTAATCTCAAACTCCTGATCTCAGGTGATGCGCCCACCTTGGCCTTCCAAAGTGTTGAGATTACAGGTGTGAGCCACCAAACCCAGCCATGCTAGGGTTTTTTGAATGAATGTGAACTGTTTTGAAATAAAATATAATAGTTTAAGAATATCTCAGAATGTATATGAAGGGGTTTTTCTAAAGAAGAGGATCCTTGAAATAAAATAGTAATTTGATTTTGTTGTTGTGGAAGTGACTGGCCATTTGCTAATTGTCCAAATTGCTTGGTTGTGCTGTCAGTATGAAGTTAGTTTTTTAATGTTGATCTTAACAACATTTGCCTGTTCCTCACCTTTATTTCAGAAGCCCTCATTTTCATTGGCCATTCTTTAAACTAGGAGTTAAGCTACAGATTCCTATTATAAGCTTTTATGATCTTTAACAGAAATGCTTCATGCAACTACATAATCTACCAACCTTCTCAAACTCACATATTATGCCTTTGGGGTAAAAGAAAGTTAAGAAATCATCAGGAAAAATCAGTCAATGAGATCAGTTGAGATGACTCACAACAATCTCTCCCAATTCAAACTCCTCCCACCACATAGCTGGTGCCATTTTTAGCAGTGGATAATGTCGCCTTAATTCTGCAGATAATATAAATCTTAACTTAGACAAAGTAAAGAAACAGAATTTAGCTGGAAAATGGGAAGAATCAAAGATGTCATGACTGCTATCTTTAAATACCTAGAAGGTCTAATAAGGTGGTGAATCCCCCAGCATTTATGTGAGAGTCCCAAGATCTAAAATGTTTTAAAAAGACAGTGAGTAGACATTAATACATGGTTTGACTCATTATAAGGACCAACTTTCTATCAGACAAAATATTTCACCAACAGAATAGGCTGCCTCAGAAGTTAGTGAGTCACTGTCAGCGACAAGTAGGTAACCAATGCAATCAAAATCAATTAAAAGTATTTATTGGGTACTTACTTCAAGTAGGACACTGTTTACAGCACTGAAGACGCAGGGAATGAGTATAGCAGAATTATTGATCTTAAGGAGGCCCACAGAGCAACGAAGGAAGACAGACAAATGAGCAGATAACAATATATTGTGATAAATGTTCCAGGACAAGTGGAGGTAATATACAATGGGAACACAGAGAAAGGAGGAATTAACTGAAGCCTCAAGAAAGGCATCAGAGAGAAGGAGATGTTTGAGCTCAATCTCAAAAGTGATTAGGTTTTGAAGAATATTGAAAGTACTCAAGTTTTGAGGGAGTGGGTTACAAAGAAACTTGGAAGGGATTCTGTTGAGGATTTGGACTAAATTTTCCCTTTCTTTCATATCAAAGATTCTATGTCTATGGGTTGAAGAACGTTTATTTTTAAAATGTCATCCTCTCTTCCCCGGGAACATGGAATGATTAGAACTAGAATGTTTCCTAGTACGTGCCCTTAGAGAAATCTACTCAATGATGGGATTATGGTGTTTGTCATCAGCATAAGGGTTGGCAGTAGGGCTTTTTCTCAATGTGGGGAGGGTCCTCAGAAGCACTTGTTCTGGTATGTAGTTCCTCAGCAACTCTCCCACACTCTTCATTTGCCCAGGAAATCCATTCATGGAGGATGGTACCAGGGCAAATTTCAGCCTGTTGAAATGATCATACATTCAATATTTGTGGTATTCAAGCCTCTGAAGTTTCCTTGTGATACCTCTTGCTCTCCATTCCATAGACAGAGCTTTGGTCACAGAGAAGGTGAGTTTCCTCCACATGGGACTTACTACTGGGCTACAATTTATTTGAGCCTCATTTAGCAGACTCTCATGTATATGATTAACACAAAACCTCCTTGAAAATGCAAACAGTTTTTACCTTTCTTTTTTTTTTTTTCTTTTTACATCAGCCATAACCTTCCTGGCTGACACTAAGAGGCTGGGTGAAGAAGATTGGAGATTTTCATTTATTTGTTTGTTTTATTTGCCTATGAACTTCTCCAGCTGATTTCCTGCCTCCTGCAGGAACCTCTTGGACACCTAAACAGGCAAGTTAATTTTAGATGTTAGCTTCATGTCTCTCATTAGTAAAATTGGGTTTAAAATAATTAATTCTGGGAATCCTGATGCTACAGTCATTAAACCACCAACATGCAGGATATAAAAAAGGCAGGCACACTGTTGGAGCTGAGATTCTATTCATCTGGTTTTTTTTTTGAACTATGTTCACCACTTTTACTTGAAATAAAACCACTTTTCAACTTATATTCACATAAATTCCTATTAATGAATGTATACAACAATTTTATTCATAATTGACCCAAACTAGAGATAACCCAAATGTCTGTTAATTGGTGAGTGGTTAAACAAACTAGAAAATGAATACAACCAGTTTCTTCTCAACAATAAAAAGCAATGATCTACTGATACACATAACAAAATGGATAAATGTTCAATGCATTATGTTAAGTGCAGGAAACTATACTCAAAAAGTTACCTACTCTATGATGCCATTTTTATGATGTTTCAGGAAAGGAAAAAGTACTGGCCTTGAATATAGATCATTGGTTGCCAGGACCTGGGGGCGAGAAGAAGCATTGATCACAGAAGGGTAAGAAGCAATATTTTGGGGTAATGCAACTGTTCTAGATCTTGATTATGGTTACATGACTATACGTATTTGTCAAAAATCAGAAAATTCAATGCTAAAAACGGATGAAATCTATTGTATGTAAATTACACTTCAATAAACTTGATTTAAAACAACAACAATAAAAACAAAGGAAAAACCACTTCCTCCCTTTAACCAGGACTTCAGGATATGAAGTTTCCCATTTTTCTTTTCTCCACACATGTTCACCTGCTTTTGACCCATCCAACTTCCCAGTGTTATCCTCCATTTTCTATGCTGTGCTTTAGGCTCTATGTTCGTTGTGCATGGGTCTTGTCTACTATGCTTGCCCTCTGCTTAATGTCTTCTTCTCACTTCTCAGCAATCTTCAAGTGTCTAAATCCTACCCGTTTTTAAAAGGCACATCCAAATGCTACTTTCTGCCTGATGAGAAGCCTTCTCTACTTATGCTGGCTGAGAGAGGCTCAGTCCCAATGCATACCCTTTTCACTGCTGTGTTTTCATCTTATCTCCTGCACAAAGTAACAAACATCAGAATTCTTTTTAAAAAGTATTTATTATTTTACTTAAAATAATAAACACACTACATGCTAAAATAAATAACATATTTTTTGAAAAGTAACTATTTTTCTAAACCAAAACAGATACAGTGAGAAGAGTGATGCTGTTTTATATTTTTGCAGTTATCTCTTCAATGTCTGGCTTGAGGACAGCTGGATTCTCCTAGCTGCTGCTACATTCAGACTGTCGCAAAATCACGTCATGCAGCCTTTGGAAAACTCCACTGTACATTTATGATAAAATGAGTTTGAAAGAGGCAAATGATGTGTCAGTGCTATCATGAAATTAGTTAACCTTCTGATAGGAGTCCAGAGATTTAGAGAGATTCCAAGACAAAACTTTGAGAACTGCTACTGAAGACCATCTTCTTTTCTTAATTAATCAACTTTATTTTTCAGAGCAGTTTTAGGTTCAGAGCAAATTTGGGCAAAGTATAGAGAGCTCCCATATACTGCCTGTTCTCCCCACTCCCTCAACACACATACCCACACAACCTCCCCAGTTATCAACATCCTGCACCAAAGTGGTACGTTTATTATAATCAATAGACCTACATTGGCACATCATTATTATGCAAACTTCACAGTTTGCATTAGATTTCACTCTTGGTGTTGTACATTTTATTCCATGGATTTTGACAAAGATGCAATGACATGTATCCACCATCATCGTGTCAGACAGAATGGTTTCATTGTCCTATAAATCCTTCGTGCTCTATCTATTTATTTCTTCCTTCCCTTTCACTCCTGGAAATCACTGCTCCTTTTACTATCCCCATGGTTTTCCCTTTTCCAGAAAGTCGTGTAACTGGAATCAAACAGTAGGTAGCCTTTTCAGATTGGCTTCTTTCTCTTTGTAATGTGCTTTTAAGTTTCTACCATGTCTTTGCATGGCTTGAGAGCTCTTTTTTTTTTTCTTTTTTTCTTTTTTTTTTTTTTTTTTTTTTTTTTTTTTTGAGTCGGAGTCTCACTCTGTCACCCAGGCTGGAGTTCAGTGGCACGATCTTGGCTCACTGCAACCTCCACCTCCTGAATTCAAGCGATTCTCCTGCCTCAGCCTCCCGAGTAACTGGGACTACAGTCTTGTGCCACCACACCCAGCTAATTGTTTATATTTTTAATAGACATGGGGTTTCACTGTGTTAACCAGGATGGTCTTGATCTCCTGACCTCTTGATCCACCCACCTCAGCCTCCCAAAGTGCTGGGATTACAGGCGTGAGCCACCACACCCGGCCAGCTCATTTCTTTTTAGCACCAAAGAATAGTCCATTATTTTTATGCACTGTATTTTTTTTGTCCATTCATCTACTGGTTTTTCCAGGTTTTGGCTGTCGTGAATAAAGCTCCTATAAACATTGATCTGCAGGTTTTTGTGTGGACATAAATTTTCGATTCACTTTGGTAAATACCAAGTGCACTATCGTTAGATTATGTGGCAAAAGTATGTTTTGTTTCATAAGAAACTACTAAACTGTCTCCTTAAGTGGCTGTATCGTTTTTGCATTCCCATCAGCAATAAATGAAAGTTCCCGCTGCCCCAAGTTTTAGACTTTGGCCATTCTAACAGGCATGTCGTGGGTATCTCATTATAAGTTTAGTTAGCAATTACCTCATTGCACATGATGTTGTAAATCTTTTCATAGGCTTACTTGTCCGTATATCTTCTTTGATGAGGTGTCTGTTTAGGTCTTTTGCCTGTTTTTAATAAGGTTGTTCATTTTCTTATTGTTGAATTTTAAGACTTCTCTTTAGGTTTTAGATTACAGTCTTTTTTTGAGATGTGTCTTATGCAAATATTTTCTCTCAGTCTGCAGCTTGTCTCATTCTCTTGACATTGTCTTTTGCAGAACATAAGTTTTTAATTTTAATGAAGTCCACTTTATCAATTATTTCTTTCAAGGACCATGCTTTTGTGGTTATATCTGAAAAGTCATCATTACACCCAAGATCATTTAGGTTTTCTCCTGTGTTATCTTTAAAGAGCTTTATAGCTTTGCATTTTCCATTTAGATCTATGATCCATTTTGTGGATCATAATTTTTGTGATGGGTATAAAGTTTGTATCTAGATTCTTTTTGTATGTGGATGCCCAGCTATTCCAACACCATTTGTTGAAAAGACTATCTTTGCACTACTATGTTTCCTTTGCTCCTTTGACATAGATAAGTTAACTATATTTGCGTGGGTCTATTTCTGGCCTCCTTATTCTGTTCCATTGATCTATTTGTCTATTCTTTTGCCAATATCACACTGCCCTGATAAGTGTAGCTTTATAGTGTCTTGAAGTCTGGTAGTGTCTGTCTTCTGACTTTGTTCTTCCCCTTCAATATTGAGTTGGTTATACTGGGCCTTTCACCTCTTTATGTAAACTTTAAGATCAGTTGGCTGATATTCTTGCTGATATTTTTATAGGGATCAAGTTGGAAAGAATTGAAATTTTAACGCTGTTGTTTTCCTATCCATGAATACAGAATACCTCTTCATTAATGTGTTCTTTGATATCTTTCAACAGAGTTTTGCAGTTTTCCTCTTGCACATACTTGTTAGATTTATACCTAAGTACATCACTTTTGGATTGCTAATGTAAATGATAATGTGTTTTTAATTTCAAATTCCACTTGTTCATTTCCTGTGTTGAGGAAAGCAATTAACTTTTGTGTATTAACTGTGTCTCCTGCAGCAGTGCTAAAATTACTTATTAGTTCTAGGAGGGTATTCTTTGTCATTTTTTAAGGATTTCTGTGTAGATAATTATGTCATTTGTTTCTGTGTGAAAAGACAGTTGTATTTCTTCCTTCCAAATTTGTATCCCATTTGTTTCCTTTTCTTGTCTTATTGCATTAGCAAGGACTTGCAGTATGATGTTGACAACCAGTGATGAAAAGGCACATCCTTGCCTTGTTCCCGTTTTTAGTAGGAAAGCTTTGAGTTTCTCACTGTTAAGTATGATTTTAACTGTAGGTATTTTTGTAGATGCTCTTTATCAAGTGAGGAAGTTTCCCTGGATGCCTATTTTGCTGAGAGTTTTTATCATGGATGAGTGTTGGGCTTTGTCAAAGGCTTTTTCTGCATCTGGTCATATAATCATGTGATTTTTTTCTTTAGCCTCTTGATGTGATGAATTACATCAATTGATTTTTTTTTTTAAGATGGAGTTTCGCTCTTGTTGCCCAGGCTGGAGTGCAATGGTGTGATCTCGGCTCACCGCAACCTCCACCTCCCAGGTCCAAGTGATTCTCCTGCCTCAGCCTCCTGAGTAGCTGGTATTATAGGCATGAGCCACCACACCTGGCTAATTATGTATTTTTAGTAGAGACAGAGTTTCTCCATATTGCTCAGGCTGTCTCCAACTCCCAACCTCAGGTGATCCACCTGCTTCGGCCTCCCGAAGTGCTGGGATTACAGGCATGAGCCACCGCACCCCGGCCTCCGTTAATTGACTTTTAAATGTTTAACCTGCGTTACATACCTGGGATAAATCCCATTTGGTCTTCGTTTATAATTTTTTAATATATTGTTGGATTCAATTTGCTAATATTTTGTTGATAATTTTTTCATCTATGTTCATGAGAGATATTGGTCTGTAGTTTACTTCTTTACGTGTAATGTCTTTTTCTGGTTTTGGTATTAGGATAATTCTAGCCTCATAGAAAGAGTTAGGAAGTATTCAATTTCCTTTTATCTTCTGGAAGAGATTATGGAAAATTGGTATAATTTCTTTTTTAGAAAAATCACCAGTGAATCCACCTGGGACTTAAAACAAACTTCTGAGATAATTGTAGATTCATATACAGGTATAAGAAATAATATGGAAAGATTCCATGTACCCTTTATTCAGTTTTTCTCCATGGTAACATCTTACGTACTGGTTCAATATCACAACTGAGCTATTGACATAGATATAATCTATGTATCTTATTCAGATTTCCTTAGTTTTACTTGTACCCATTTGTACATAGATATATGTATTTCTATACAATTTTCTCATGTCAATAGAAATATGGGTTTCTTATCCAACCACTATACTCTGGATACAAGAAAGTCCAGATTCCCCCTCAGTCTTTTTGTTTGTTTGTTTTCCTTTCGGCAGCAGTCTGGTTACTGCATTGCTAAGTGACAGAACCTCAGTAAATATTTATCAACACATATTCTTAGGGGATTTCATTTGTTGCAACCCAGAGATAGTTCCTAAGACTCTCTTTGTTTTGCTGTCCCTAGAACTGGCCCCACAGGCCATTGCAAAGCACTGGAGTTGATGGGCTTTTTTCTGCATCAGAGCTGCTGAATTCAGCATCTTGTACATGTTATGTATATGTCACATTTTAACTGTTGGGAGCCGGTGAACATGACACAACTCCCTTCCCCAGGTGAGAGATGTCCTATCTGCAGTTATAGGGCTGAGGGATGGTACTTCACATCTACAGGATAAGTATTATATTCAACCTGATTTCAGAGTCTAAGATATGGCTGTGTCTATACTGTGCCTTGATGGTTTAGGAGGAAAAGTGCCATGCAATATAACTGATTTATTCATTAAACAAGCTTTGAGAGATGGTTATGTGCCATCCTTAGTAGGGAAATAAAGATGAATTGAACAAAGATTTTGACATAAAAGTACTTGTGTACTAGCCAAAGAGATATGACGTATACTTATAATTAGTCCTCTTTCTCACCACTTCTCTTCACAGTCTTGTGCCCTAGCCAGGCAAATGGCCCATTCACTAGTGGCTAAACCTCACATAATTTCCCTGTCTCTGTTTTGATTCATAGTATCTCCTCTGATTGGCCTCCTTTTACCTCTCATTGTCGTTTATTTCCCAAAACCAATCTCAAATTCAAATTCCTCCATAAAGACCTTCCTGATATCCCCAAACAGGAGGTGTTTCTTTTCCCCTCTAAAATCCTTTCTATTGGTTCTAAAATGTCATATTTTGTATTTGGGTTATTTATGCCTTTGCCTGAGCTTCCCTAAGAAGATATGAGCTTTGAAGGCAGGATCTATGTCTGTGAAGCTGTGAATCCTATCATGTCACCCCAGTATAATCAAATGCAATAATATTCTGATACTGTATAATTAATTCCCTTAACAAACATCTCCCCATCTACCTCTCCACATATGAAAATTAAGATGTAATTCTGTTATGGGCCTTGGAAAATATGAACCCAAAGTACAGAACATTATATATATCTTTTAAACTTTTATTTTAGGTTCAGAGGTACCTGTGCAGGTTTGTTATATAGGTAAATTTGTGTCATAAGGGTTTGTTGTACAGATTATTTTGTCACTCAGGCACTAAGCCCAGCATTCACTAGTCATTTTTTCGACTCCTCTCCCTCCTCCTACCCTTCACCCTCAGGTAGGCCCAAGTGTACGTTATATTCTTAGGTCTCCTTTCTAATATTTGTTTTATGATCCTCAGGCCTGCAAGCATTCCCAGATTTCCTGGGGCAAAGATTATCCTCCTAGTTTCTAAACAAAATTCCCTAAGGAATGGAGAGATTTGGGAATATTCTGCTACGGAATGTCAGAGCTGGAAGATACCTTACGGATCATCTAGTTCAACCAATTTGTTTTACATATGAAGAGACCGCCTTGGAAGCTTGTCTGAGGTCACAAGGCCATTCAAGGGGCAAGTGAGACTAGAACACAGGTCTTCTAGTGGTCCCTCTAATGTCTCTCTCTACAAACATAAGGCCATGCTGCCCCTGACCTTGCTCAGCATCTGTCTGAAGGTTCTGCCTGAAATGAGCCTGGATGAGCGCAAACATCACAAAGACCCACCCGAAGCTTTGCTGAGACCATTTGGATGACCTTCCATGACATTGAAGAACTCTGTAATGAGGGAAGTAGCTGGACATTATATGTCCCCAAGAGTCCCAAAAGAAACATATGGTGACTGACACAAGACCATGTCCAAAGATGGCAGCCAGAGCTGATAGAGGGTGATGTCTTTAGAACAGCAGACTCCTGGAGCCCGGGAGAACCCTGGAGAGCATCTAAAATAGAAAGCAGCACTTCAGTATGCAAGAGAGGTCTTGTCTTCTCGAAGTGACCCTGCTATTTACAGCCACGTAACACTGGGCAAGACACTCCCCGTCTCCAGTACTCAGTTACCAAGCATATCAAATAAACAGGTTGGGTTAGATAATACCCCGGTATTATCTAATACTTTCGGGTATCTGGTACTATCTGATAGTTTTTTGTTCTGCAAAAGACTACATGTCCTACTTTGACAGACAGAGAAATGAAGGCTTAAAGAGGTCTGATACTTCGCCTTCGGTTATAAAGTGAGTTGGTGGCACAGTGGTGACCAGAGGCCTGGCCGGCATTTTATCCACTGCCCTGCATGGCCAGAATCATCTCATCCCCTGCCCTGTGGCCTTGTAGTAAATTGTGCAATTGCTCTCATAGGGCTGTTGCAATTGACCTCTTCTCTATCTCTTGGGACTGCTGGCAGCATTCAGAGAGCTACCGGAGAGGGCTCTGAGCTGTCTCTGTCCTGGAAGTGGAGCATGGGTCAGGCAGCTCTTTCTTCTCTCTCCCTGTTGAAATGAAACCAAAACAAAACTTCTTAATTTGGAGGCAGAGGGGCCAGAGGGGAGATGCCCCTCAGCCTCTGCAAAGTCCAGCATCTCTTTCCCTTCTTTAGGAGATAGAGGAGTCTCCTGCCTGAGTCTCTGCAGAATGAAGCCAGATGACGAGTTAGAACCTGAGCAAAGTAGCATGACCCAGGAAAAGAAATACCCAGAAAGGTGCAGAAAGACTTCAATCAGCATGGCTCACAGACTTTCTTTCTGTGTGACCTTCGGTCACTTCGGATCCCATCCATAAACAGGGAAGAGGTGAACAGAAAAAAAAAAATGGAATGATGTTATTTCAACCTAATATTACTTTTAAGACTTACAACTTCTCTTGGGGCCAGATATGGAAAGCATTTTCCTCATCTACTTCCTTTTCAATACAGTAGAAAAACTGTTTTTAAAGAAAGGCAATTAAAATAAACTGGCCCTGAATGATGTTTCTAATTGTTACAGAAAATCTGACGGTTTTCTTACCTTGAAGTCATGTGTAACCTAGGTCTTCTAATTCTCTCTGAAGGGGAAGCCACATGGCTTCCTAGATCATTAAGAAAGGATAACCCTATTGATAAGCCTCCATTTATGACATGACTTGCCCAGGGTCACACAGAAAGGCAACAGTAAAGACAAAAATTACACACAGATTTCCTGTCTCGCGGTTTCCCTTCCCTGTTGTTGAAGGAACATGATGAGGGTAAGAAAGGAAGGGGTCTCCAGAGAGATGTAATGGCTATTTCTAAGCCATTTTAAAAATAAGCTTCAGATGATCAAAAGTTCGAGGTCAGAGGATAATTTAGGCCATCAAAAGTTGGCCAGATTGGAGTTAGGTCCTCTAGAGAATTCTGTCCTTTGGCAGTCAAAGACAGTGATGGACGCCAAGCCAGGCCTGTGATGTGGGCACAGGTCCAGGCTCTAGCCCCCTCTGGAGTCGGGCTCGGATCTGCACAAGGAGCTCTGCAGCAAGCAGGGCCTGTGCTTGAACATACGCTTTTAATCAGAGTCGCTGGAACCTGGATGGGGCCTCAGACATAATTTAAGTCAGTCCTTTCACTTCGCAGAAGTAGAAATTGAAGGCCAGATTGAAGGGTGGGCTATGGAATGCTTGCACAAGGTCACCTGTCAATTTAGGGAACAGTATGCTAAGGGGAAAAGTGATAGCTTTGGTGTCATTGTCAGGTTCCAAATCCCCGCTCTGCCACGTGTTAGCTAAGTGACCCCAAGTAAGTCACTTGATCTCCCTGACTATCAATGTTCCAGTGTGTAAAATTGGGACCATAATTACAATGCCTGAATCACAGGATTGCTATCATTAATTGAGATGAAAAACAAGAAAGTGATTTGTAAACAGGAAGTCACTTTTCATACCACAATGTTAATATTAAATTATAATAAAACCCAACCCAATAACAAAATCAGTCCACTTTTCTGAATGCCCACCACATGCCAAGTGCCAAGTACTTTACATATCTTGTTTCTTTTAATTCACACAATGAATGACCCAAGGAGAACGCTCAGCTAACAACCATACACTTGCACCAGGGGTTTCAGTCAGTCATATTCACAGCAGGATTTAAACGCTATCTTCCACATGGTACCGTCAGAAACCTGGGCCTGGGACTTCATTCATGGAGCACACATGGCTCCCCACCCTGTACCCCCTGCCCCCTCTGTATTGAGTGGGTGGCTCTCACCTGTCGAAGGCAGGGTGATCTCCTCATGTTCATACCAGGACATCGAATAGTACTTGGAAAAGGTAAATGCTCATTTAAGAAATAAAAATACATCAAATAAAGTAAAAAGCAACCTGATAGATAACATTTCCTTTTCATTTTTTTTAAATAGCTTTACTGAAGGATAATTGTGTGGAAACGGTTGTTAATGTATATCCAGAATCTATTAACATTTGGCTAAGTTGGGGGGAACATAGGGATGTTTTACGATAACTAAGCCATTTAGAAAACAAGTTTTTTAATGTTTTCAAAGAAAAGGTTGATTCTGTAAGATATAATCTGGCAATTTGAATAGAACGCTTTCTGCTAGCTTCCAGGAACCCCTGCTCTGTGAGCTTATTGCCAAACTGATTGATCTGCCCAGACATAATTTGGGGACTTCTCTAAGATGCCCCTATCCCACTGCCAGCTTAATACGCTCTTTTGCTAAGTAATAGGGTATAGGGTATTCTTCCAGGTTCTCTTCATAAAGGGGCTTCTCTGTCAATAAAAGACTGTGCTTTAGATTCTTGTGCACAAATAACTGGCCCTCTTCTCAGGGTTTGAGAGCCTCATCTTGCTCTGACTGTTGTAGCCCTTTCTCCCCGTGACAGATTGCCATACCACATGGCCTTCTCCCATTGAAAGGTGAGGTCAAGTCTCCTCCCTCTGAATCTGGGTGAGGTTGAGACTCACTTTCAATCATTCTAATATAGAGTAAGTGATGTTGTGTGATCTCTGAAGGTATGTCAAAAAGAAAATGATGCCCTTCCCTCCTTGTTCTCTAGGGTCTAGCACATGGACCCCTGAACTGCCAAGGAAGCAGTCCAACTGCCCTGAGGCTGCCACACTCTGAGGAAACCCAAAGCGGTCCATAAAGAAGGATTATGTGTGTGACGTTCCCCATCCGGCGTCCAAGTGTTCTCATTGTTCAATTCCCACCTATGAGTGAGAACATGCGGTGTTTGGTTTTCTGTTCTTGCGATAGTTTGCTGAGAATGATGGTTTCCAGCTACATCCACGTCCCTACAAAGGACATGAACTCATCCTTTTTTATAACTGCATGGTATTCCATGGTGTATATGTGCCACATTTTCTTAATCCAGGGTTGGGGGAGGGGGGAGGGATAGCATTAGGAGATATACCTGATGGAAATGACGAGTTAATGGGTGCAGCACACCAACATGGCACATGTATACATATGTAACAAACCTGCACATTGTGCACATGTACCCTAGAACATAAAGTATGATAAAAAAAAAAAAGAAGGGTTATGTGGAGGGACCCTGAAAGATGCCTGGCCTGCCTCCCACTGCTCCAGTACCCTCCTCCTCAACTCTTCCAGCTTCAGCCACTGTCTGCAACCACGTGAGAGCTCCTGAGCCAGAAATGCCCAGCCTAGTCTCCCCTAAGTTTCTAACCCACAGTTTAAACTACTAAGCTTTGGGTTGCTTTGTTATGCCTCGGTAGCAACTGGGACATGCCCCTTTCTCCATTCTGCTGCTCAATCTGGTTACAGCAGCAGAGACACATGCCAGGGCCATCTCTCGTAACAGGGGAAAGTCCGCTGGGAGTAGATTCAAAGTGGAGAGTCAAGACCAATTATCCAGCGAGCCTGACTTTTAGAAGTCAGAGGGGCACCAAGTAAGTGCATGATCCTGAGGCAATCGACTCCCCTCGCTTTCCTTCTTTTGTAAAGGGATGAGCTAGACACGGTCTGGAAAGCCAGCTTTACCACATTCTAGTATGATCTTCTGAAGTTACCCAATCTCTCTAACACCAGATTCCTCTTCTGTGAAATGGGGATAGTAGTCACAAAAATAGAATAGTAGTGTGAAATTAGATAGTATGTATGGAAAAGTGCAGTCTTGAAACTTGACTTAAGTGGTTGAGAAATGTGAGCCCCCTCCACCAACGCCTTCCCCTTGCATTCTAATATTCTCTGCTTCTCTGAGCAAATTTACCAGATGATTGAGTTTTTTCTAATCCTTATCAAGTCAGAGAAGACTAGTGAGGTCGTCGCAGATAAACAATTCTGAGGGTCCAGGGAGAGCTTTAGGTAAATTGTGGTTTTAGTGTTTGAGAAAGAACCTGTCACTAGTGGGAGTCTTCATTATTCACTGGCAAGATGCAGCAAGCAGGGCTTTGCAGTAATGCACAGCTCCTCTGCTCTTGGCAATCTTGTGGCCGAAAGATATTTTTAAAGCCCCTGTTTTCAGATGACCGTGTTTCTGATTAGCATGTGTCATTCCATTTTTAGTTCCAAGAAGAGAAAGGCAAGTGAAATGTGCCCAGCCTCACCATCTCCAAATGGATGATATTACTGAACAATTATTTAATGGCCTCACAGCATCTGCTTTTTATATTTTGGGGTCCATATTGGAAGTTTAAGCTTATGAAGAATCCAGATATTTAGAAGCCAATGCTCAACTGGATATTCTCCTTAGGATTTTTTTAACCTTGTCTAGAATCAGAGTGTCTGTCAATTGCCACAACATATATGTTAAGTTTGAAAGAGATTAAGCTGGAAAATTGTACGTTTTTAAAATAATACTAGGGGAGGGTGGGAGGAGAAAGAGGAGAAGAAAAGATAAGTATTGGGTACAGGGTGATGAAATAATATTTACAATAAACCCCCATGGCATGTAGCAAACCTTCACATGTACCCCCAAACCTAAAATAAAAGTTAAAGAAAGAAAAAAACAGAAACTCTTAATTATAACTCATTTCATTTAATAAAGTTTTTATTCTTTTAAAAATAAAATAAAATAATACTAATGATGATGATAACAGGGTTCACACCTGTAGAGCATTTTATAAGTGGCAGAGAGCTTTCATTGATATCATTTCTCTTAAATCTTCACCCTGTGAGGTAGACATAGAAAGAAATTTTATCCCCAAATGACAGATGAAAAAATAGAGAGCCCATGAGTTTAACTGACTTGCTCAAAGCCACAAAGACTGCATTTCCTGAGCCTGAGAACCCCAGGATGAGCTCCAGCCAATCTAGGGTGCAGAACCAATGAGTTAGTTTATCAGTTATCAATCCCAGTGATGCATAAGCTATGCAGAACTAGAAAGGTCAGCTCCAGACTGGCCCACCAAAAAAGTAGAGGAAAACTTGGGAATGCTCACTGGCTTATTCAGAAGTTGAATTCAGGTTGGGAGAAAGAAAATAAGAGCCGAATTATTTTGAGGTGGTATACACAAGTTGCCTATTGCCATTGTAACAAAGCCAGCACAAACTTGGTGGCTTACAATGACACAAACTTATCCTTTTACAGTTTCAGAAACCAAACGTCCAAAATTAATTTCTCTGGGATTTCAAGTCACCTGCCAGCAGAGAGAGTTCTTTCTGGAGGCTGTAGAGGAGAATGCATTTCCTTGCCTTTTTCAGCTTCCAGAGATTCTCGTATTCTTTGACTTATGGCCCCTTCCTCCATCTCCAATGCACATAATCTCTGTTTCCATTGTCACACAACTCTCCTCCTACACCTTCCAATGGACTCATCTGAATGACATGGGATAATCGCTACACTTCATGACCCCTAACTTAATCACATCTGCAACGTCCCTTTAACATGTAGGAGAACATAGTCCCAGGTTCCAGGAATTAGGACATGAGCATCTTTGGGACCATCATTCAGTCTACCACAGGTGACAAGGTGACAGGTGGATGGTGGCCGCCGTTTTTTTTTTTTTTTTTTTTTGCATGGTGGTGTTTGCCTGTCTGAAAGCCACACTCCTCACTGCCACCTGACATGTAGGGGCCAAAATAGAAAACACATCTTCAGATCCCAAGTGAAGCGCTCTTTCAGGCACGTCACACCTGCCATCTCAAACTATATTTACATTCATTTTTGCAAATAGCCCATTCTTGTATAGATGGCAATTAATATTTGCATAATGTTTTAGAGTTTATAATGGCCTTTTTATTTACATGAAGTCATTTAAACCCCTACAATAGCCCTCTGAGACAGTTATTATTAACACATTTTTACATATGAAGAAGCCAAGGCTCAGCGGGGTGAAGTGGTTTGTCTAAGGTCACCCAGCTGGTAAGGGCAATACCACAATGCAAATCCCAAAAGTTCCAGTATATTCCGCTCTAAATCATGAGTCTATATCGAAGTCCACTTACTAGCCATGGTGGCTTATCTTTTGGGGACACTCTGAAGGTGAATGGGGTCTCCAGTGCGCTTTTGAGATAAAATGAGCCAATAAATGTGAAAGTGCTTTGTA
Organism: Theropithecus gelada; assembly: GCF_003255815.1. Classification (NCBI taxonomy): domain Eukaryota; kingdom Metazoa; phylum Chordata; class Mammalia; order Primates; family Cercopithecidae; genus Theropithecus; species Theropithecus gelada. The sequence continues at coordinate 184,368,009 of NC_037669.1, forward strand.
GCAGTATGACTCAGTATGACAGAAAGTTATTGATAGCATTATCATCATCACCACCAACATCCTCTGCCCTGGAGACCAAGAGAATTCAAACAGGTCAGCACCTCTAATTGCTGTATAGAATATTGACCCTACTATCTCCCAGTTCCTGAGGATAGTGTGATAATAATAATACATCTCAGAGTTCTGTGGTTTCTTCACCACTGTTGCAGGTGCGGTTGGTGGGAGCAATGCCCTGGATGGATAAGCCAAGCTCTTGTGCCCTTGCAGATAAACAAGGTGAACCTTCGATCCATGTAGCAGGAGTTTCCAGACAAACTCACTTTGTGTGGAAGGACACTGACCCTTCCATGTGCATGGAAATATTTTGTAGTTTTTACTGTGTCCCCTCTCCTCCACTGCTTCATCTTTTTTGTTTTTTCCCCTGTGAGACTATTTGCTCTGTATTTCAGATGTGTCTAATTTTGTGGAAAGGAGAAGGTTGGGAGCTCAGGAGCTAATAGAATGCACAGGAGGAATATACGGAGCACGGTGGCTGAGACCTGACAGCTCTCTGAAGATGAAGTTCCACTTCACCACCGCCAGCCCTGGCCCACACCTTTCTTAAGAGCAACTTAAGAAATTTGCAACTTCAAAACCAGACCAGAGGGTGAGAAGAACTAGCCAACCCATCCTCCAAGTGTGACTGAGTGGTCAGGCTGCCCCCACCTCATTTGAGTGTGACCGCCAACAGGCTTCACGTGGGACCTAGACCACAGGAACACAATTAGGAAGTACTCCCTACCCCTCACAACGGCCATCCTCACCAGGCCGCAGGGACAGCAGAGAGACAGGTGCATTCAAATCGCCCTGGCCCGAACAAGGGAAATGAAGTGCTAAACTCAGCTCGGTCCCACAATGAGTCAGAATGGGGGGCAGGGAGGAGCGCCCAAAGCCCTCTGGCCCTTCTCCTTGGGAACTAGTCCTGCACAGGGCACCAGCTCTGGGAATCACAGCATTTGACATGGGTCTCAGTTCTTGTACTCCATCGCTGCGGGACAAGAGACGCTAAACTTCCAGGGTTTCTCTCAATAGGTGACTTCACCTCTAAACACAGTGGCATATTAGACAAGCTCCCTTCATCTGGAATGTGCCCCCCTCCCCCAACAACCCCACCTTTGCCTCCTCAAACCTGACTCATGCTTCGTGTTCATATTCAACTTCTTCCCTTGGGCTTCTAGCTAAATCTAGGAATCTCCTTGTTCTTAGAATCACCTTTATCCCTTCTCGATATTTATGTATATCATTTTTTAAATGAAAATAATTTCTCACCTATTAAGCCAGGCATCCTGCTAAGCACTTTCACACTTGCTGTTTAATTTGCTGTTTAGCTCCCTTAATATTAGGCAAAAACTCCTTGAAAACAGAGACTGTGTCTGACTCATCGCTCCAACCTCCGCCAGGCACTTTGCGCTCAACAAATAGTTACTGGATTAATAATTTAAAAAAAAAAAAACTATTTTAAAAAAATTATACATTAGTAAAAACGGTGGCATTAGCATGGAATGACTCACTTGTTCAAGTCCCACTCAAGGGAGTTAGGGTGATGTCAGTGAAAACTTGCCCTTAGAGGATGCCCGCCTGCATGAGGGACTCTGGGACTGCAAACCAGCAACAGAGCCTTGCTCAGGGTGACCACAGGAAGGTGAGCCAGAGGAGTCTTCATTTAGGGAGAATCTGGCAAGAAAATTCCAGGCATCTCCTGGAAGCCATAGGATGTAGGTGTAAGAAGCAAGGGAAGATGATGTGGAAAGAACTAGCTGAGAGAAAGCAAGTCAAAGCAGACACCAGAAAATGATGAGGGTCTTAGAGTTCTTATTTTATGTGGTTCTTTGTGAAGAATGCAGGCCCAGGTGCTTCAAAGGAGAGTCACAGAATATTAAGTATATTTGAGCCTATTTGACAAGCCCAGAAGACATTCCGAAGGCTCTTGTCTCCGAGGAGCTTGTGCCTGCTTGTGAGGAGGTACAATTGTTAGATCTCATTTGTTAGATAGACTCAAGGTGAAATCTCGAATCAGCTCACCTTGTTTTTGGTATATTTGGTAGATATCACTGCTCATCCTCCCTTGTTTCAGGATCTTCTCCAGGCCATGAGAGTCTGAGAAGCAAGTGGGGAGTGAAAAGAGCACAGGCATGGGGGTCAGGAGAAGTCATTCTCAGCCGTGGCTCCCCCATTTACTTGCATCACAACTGGAACAAATTGCTCCACTTCTCTGAGTCTCCATTTCCCCATCTACGCAATGATGGGATGCAACTAGAATGTCACTGTCAGTTCAAGCTTCCACAACAAAGTAACCTAGACTGGGTGGCAAGAAAAAACAAGAAAAATCTATTTCTCACAGTCTGGAGGCTGGAAGTCCAAGGTCAGAGTGCCATCATGGTCGGGTTCTGGTGAGGGCCTTCATCTGGATTGCAGACTGCCAACTTCTCGTTTTATGCTCACATAGTAGTAAAGGTGCTAGAGAGCTCCCTGAGATATTTTTATAAGGGCACTGATGCTATTCATGAGGTCCCACCCTCCTAGTCTAATTATCTCCAAGACGCCTCACCTCCAAATACCAGCATATTTTGGATTAGGCTTCAACATATACATCTGGTGGTGGGTGGGAGGCACGGGCATTCAGTCCATAACTATCACTGTGTTTCCTTTGAGCTTCTCCTGCCCCTCCTCTTCTAAACACACCACCAGCAAACCTCTCCGTTCCTCTTCCCTTCTGGTAAGAACAGAGGTCGAGGCATCTCTTCTCACCATAGCTGGTCCAATCACCTGTGAACTAGACCCTTTCTCTTCAGCCTTCTTCAAGGACCTGCTTCACCTGTTATCCTCTTTACCCCTTGGATTATCAGTCTCTCCTGTTTCCGGAACTCCTTTCTTTCAGCCTATCAGTATCCTCGAATCTCTCTAAATTCTTAAAACCATTTTTTTCATCCAGTAATTGATAAAGTTGTCTCCTCTTCACAACTAAATTTATTGAGTATGTATTGCCATCTCCGTGATCTCACTTCTTTCCTACACCCCACCCACTACAACCTGGCTTATAAACACCCACACGCATACCCACATACACCAGCGAAAACTCTCTTTATGAGGTCCCTGGTGACCTCCTCGTTGTCAAATCAAATGATCTCTTTGCGGTCTTCATCCTCCTCGTTCCCATAGTGGTATTTGCACTAAAACCCAACTCTTTATCAGTCTTGAAATTCTCTCCTGGTCCTCCACAGTCTCTTCTATGCCGCCCACACTTTAACGTTGGTATGCTTCAAGATTTCACCTTGAGTCTATCTATTCCCCCCGACCCCACCAGCCAAAGTTCCCTGGGGACACTCATTCGGTTCTAGAGCTTTAAGTACCACTTATACCCTGATGACTCCAGCTCCTGCTTCTCCCGCTAACACCACATCTGTCTTCCCAAATGCCCATTCACATCTCTAGTGGGGTGTTTTTTACAGAAACTTAAAATACTATGCTCCAAAGAGCCCTCTCCTATAGATTCACTAAATCTGCTCTATGTCCTTTGTGTTCAGCCTTGGTTAACAGCATCTTTTCCCACTCTACTTCTAAAACTAGAAATCATAGAGTCTTCCTTAGACACTTCCTTTCCATTACCCTCCACATGCCAGTCAACAAACCCTAGGAGTTTAACTTCAGAAATTAATAGTCCTCATCCATCCCTCCTCTCCATCCACAATGCTTTGGCTCAAGCCCTCATCAGTGTTCAGCAGGACCACTGCAACATCTGCTCTCTGTCCTCCGTGTCTCCTTGTGTTATCTTCCTAAAAAGCAAATCTAACCAAGTCACACTCTTGCTTAGGAATCCCTATTGATGGTCTATTGCCCATAAACTTGAGACAAAATTCCTTGTCTGGGGAACAGAACACTCTTAACAATCTGATCTCAAGCTTCATCCTCAGCTTTGCCACCCCACACAGCCACTCTGAACTTCTTACCCAAACGTACCAATTCCTTTCACAATTTGGGGCCTTTGCACCTGCTGTTACCTTTTTCTGGAAAGTACTTCTGGCCTTCTCTGATTGGCAAACTCGTATTTCAAGGCCCAACTCCCATTTCACCATTTTTGCAGCGTTGCCCCTTATTTCCTCCAGGCAGAACTCTTTGCCCTGATCTCTCATAGCACTTGTTTATGTCTCTATAATAATACTTATCACACTGTACTGTAATTTTCCTTTTCATGTGTCAGTCACTCCATTATACTTTGAGCTCCAGGAGGTTAAGAACTTGCACTTATTAATTTTTTATATCCCCAGGGTCTAGCCCAAGATCTGCTTATAGTCAGCCCTTAGAAAAATGCATATCAAATAAATCAGTGGATATACCAAAGGTTCTCTATGCTAAAGGAAGCTTTACACCAAAGTGAAATTGACTCTACTTGCTAGTCCCAGATCTGTTTTTAATAGTTAAAAAGAAAATGGTCTTTACAGTCAGATGTGAAGGGAATTCAAATCCCACCTCTGCAACTAACCAGCTATGTGATCACAGGCAGGCAGCTCCCAACTCTATGCCTGAGTTTCCTTATCCCTAAACAGGACAAGGCCTGCCTCACAACATTGTCATGGATTAGATAAGAAGCTGAATGCATACACTGTGTAACACAGGGTCTGATAACTAATGAATAGCTGTGATTATTACCATTAACTAGCTGTAATGTTCTGGGCCAATCCCTTTCTCTCCCTGGGCCTTCCTGGAACTCACCCCCTCTATATAATTAGGGTTCTCACTAGTATCCCTGAGGTTACCCCAAGCTCCTACACTGTAGAAATTTACTGTAGTCAAAATTTATAGTATCAGCCATTCAGCTCTGAAATTAACCCTGCCTGGGTATAATGAACTCTAATAGTTTCTTGGGCATAAGCTTTGCTCACTCTAACCAAAGTCAAATTCATCAACCACACTGGACCTCGCTAAGGGCAAGAGCTAGTACATTTATTCTCCTATTCATATCTGGCTCAGGACTGGGCGCAGAGAAGGTACTCCCATCAACTTGTCAGTAGAAGAAGCAGTAGAAAGGAGGCCTGTCTCCTAGGAGCCAGCACAGACAATAGGGATAGGGCATGCAGATTCCCAATCACATCGTGTGCTCCTAATTTAAATGACTTTGTGAACTGATTTTGCAATCCCATGTTTGTTCCCAGCTCATTCTTTTCAATATCCTGTTAACATCTTAATTTGAACTGTGGCCACTGCATTTCACACAAAGAGCACACAGGAGTGTAGTTAAATTACTTTAGATTCTCCCAGAGAGGAGGTGTCTTTCTCCCACATTTGCACATTTAAAATTTATTTTTGACATCTTAATATGATTATTTTTCTTCTTGTAAAGTAATGGAGTAAAAAAAGAAAAATAACTGGTTGAGTTTCTTCTCCCAACATTAAAAACAGGGAAAATAGCCAACTCTTTGGATGCTTTGTTTGGAGTAATATTTGAGGTCTTGCTGAGTGAAATAAATAGACACTTCTAAAGAATCGAGCAACAGAGAATTGTGGAGAAACAGTGAATTCGGGCCACTCAGTGCACACAGCCAACTTTCCTGCTCCAGGGCAATGAATATCTACAGTAAGTCACCCAGCGTAGGGGAGGATCGGGAACCCTGGGGTCAGCCAGGGCTGAATTCAACCTCCTCCCTTCCAGTTGTATGATCCAGACAATTTCTTCACATCTACAAGATTTGTTTTCCCACTTGCAAAATGAAAATAATGATAGTGCACACTTTATGGTGATGTCAAGAGAATTTTTAAAAATAATATATACATATAAACACATAGAGATATTCAATAAATATAAATTCTGTCTCTGTCTATGATGAGAGCAATGGCACAAGTCAAATGCAGCCACTTACATCTTTTTATCCTACCTTGTTCCACAAAGAATTTAAGATAATTTGTACTGATAGTTCCAATATAACAAAGATAAATTAATGCAAAAAAAAAAAAAAAAAAAAGGAAAGAAAATGAGGCAAGAAAAGGTACAGGTAAGAGACAGGAAGAGGGATTCAAGAAATAAGATTGTTTTCCAAAATGCACGGAGTCCTGTGGCCATGTCGTAGGTGTGTGACAAGGTTCAGCAATTGTTAAGTAACCTGTCACTCAAGAAAAGCCCAACTTTTCCTGATTGAAAATATTTTTTTAAAAAGTGTTTTATTCCTTGTGGAAAATGAGCTCTAGGAGACAAAGAAACTAATTTGCCTTCCCTCTTCAGCTTTTATTTTACTGTGTGACCTTGTACAAATCATGTCACCACTCTGGACTCTCATGTTCCCATCTATACACACAGAAGATTGGATGAGATGAACCCCAAAGCCCTTTGTAGCCCCTACATTTTATAACTTGATTCTGTTCTGCAAAATGTCTACAGCTTCCTCCTCCAAGTATTTGCAATTCATGTGGCAGTCTCATTGAAATTCTTTGCTATCCTCTAACAAAACTAGTTCTTCATTTGAAAATGTAGTTTGATTTCTTTCAGCCCTGTCATGGGCCTCCTGACGGAACTTAAGGAACCAACATTCTCAGTGTAATAGCCACTTATTACTTAAGCCAGCCTTACAATAGAACCATTAAATGCAATCAATTGCTAACTTGAGCAGATCTGCAGTTATTCAGAGTGTGGGTATTTTATTCTCAGTATTCTGCTCATTATATTCATTTTTTTAGTTTGTTGACCTTTCATTATATACTTGATAGGCAATTTTTCAATAATTTCCTCTGTTCTCATTGGGACTGCCCAAGGGCCTGAGAAATGGTAACTGGAGGAAGTAGCTGGTGAAGAGGCTCCAGTGCCTGCTTGTGAAGATCCGTTGGGAAGAAAATGACTCTGGTCTGGCTCTTTAGCCATGGTTTCTTGACTTGTATTCTAGATCATAGCAGAAACTCAGCCAAACAGACTTTTTATTTGGGTGAGAGGGCTGGATTGGGAGGAGAGATTTTTCTGGATATTAGGAACAGTCTTTCCTCTTCAAGATCTACCTCATCCACCACTTCTTTTCTGTCTCCTCTGAGTTTGCCCTCTTGCAAATCTCCACCTTTTCTCAGCAGGAAAAGCTATGTGCCTCCTCCCTGCCCCTTACCCCACATTGCCTTCTCCATATTCTCTGCACTCCTGCAGACCCTGTGTGCCACTGCTCACGGCTGCTCCTCAGACAGGGCATGTAACTCGCCCAAGAACACACAGCCACTAAGACACAGAGTTGAAGTTCAAATTCCAGTTTATAACCGCAAAGCCAGCAACTTAATCCTGACTATTAAACTGAATCTCCAGTAGAATTCTTTTTCCTCCCGGGTTCAAGCGATTCTCCTGCCTCAGCCTCCCGAGTAACTGGGACTACAGGCATGTGCCACCACGCCCAGCTAATTTTTGTATTTTTAGTAGAGACGGGGTTTCACCATGTTGGCCAGGATGGTCTCAATCTCCTGACCTTGTGATATGCCCACCTGGGCCTCCCAAAGTGCTGGGATTACAGGCTTGAGCCATCACGCCCGGCCTCAAGTAGAATTCTATACTAAACTCTTCCATGAAAACGTTTCAAATTTCTCTATTAAAATACCTGTGTGTGTGTGTGTGTGTGTGTGTGTGTGTCTCCCAGTTCTTCTACTAGGCCAGTACAGATTAGAATCACCTGGGGATCTTCTAAAACTTAGAAAGCCCAGCGTACACCTCAAACCAATTAAATCAGAATCTCTGGAAATAGGATACAGCAGTCACGATTTTCTTAAGCTCCCTAGGAAGTTCAATGTACAGAAAAGTTCTGGAAGCACTAGTTTATATTGCTGTTATAACTCTTGGCATAACTCAACCCTGTATTCTATTTAGTAATTTACCTCTGTTTATACATCGTGAGCTACTTAAGCAGAATTTTTTTGAGACAAGGTCCCCCAGCCTGGAGTACAGTGGCACAATCATAGCTCACTGCAGCCTCTGACTCCTAGGCTGAACTGATTCTCCCATCTCAGCCTCCCAAGTAACTAACACTACAAGTGGACACCACCATACCCAGCTTTTTTTTTTTTTTTTTTTTTTGTAGAGACAGGGTCTCACTAAGCTGCCTAAGCTGCTCTAGAACTCCTGGCCTCAAGTGATCCTCCTGCCTCGGCCTCCAGAAGTGTTGAGAGTACAGGCATGAGTCATTGCACTTGGCCCAGAAACCTTATTTTATTCAAATTCATGTTCCCCACAACACTAGGAAAATAGAGTAGCACAGTGAATGTTATTAAATGATCATGTTAGTTCTACAAATTAAGTGAAATAGGCAAATTAATACGAGTTCAAATGACAGAATGAGAGATGCCAGATGTTGGGATGTGGGAGCCCTGAGGTGGAAATTGTGATTGCTTAGGGTAAAAATAGAGCACGCTAATAAGATCCTTAAATTTCTCCAATCACAACAAAAGTAAACTGAGAACGATGAGTCTTTGTTTTTAATTCTCCTAAGGAAATAGGTCTCGGCTGCCACAGAAGTTGAGTGAGTTACAATTTAGGAATAAACTCTTAATGACCCCAGAATGGAAAACGGTGACCAAAGAAAACCACAAAATCATCTTCTCAGCAGAAGTTTGAGAAAGGATGAGACCACAGGTTGTTTTCGGTTCTTAACTGAAAAGGTGGGATACAACTTCCACTAGGAACTCTAAAGAATCTTTTTGTTTGTTTGTTTGGTTTTTGTTTTGTTTTTTTTTGTTTTTGCTGGTAATGTGGTAAGTTTCTGATTCTTTCTGGAGATTACAAAACAATCCATTTTATTAAGTCCAGGCTATAGATTCAGACATTCGGATTGTTCATAAGGCAGTTCGAGAAAGCAAAAGGCAGATTGTCCAATCTGGCTGCTCCATGTGCCCGGAGTTATTAATTATGCCTGTTCTAATAACAAGAACTGGGAAGCAGCAAACTCAAAACATGCAGAGAAAACAAAACAAAATAAGATGGTGGTTTGCCTTAATGAGAGGAAGTAAGAGGCAGCAGCCACAGCACCAGGCTCAGTACACTGAGTACAAATCCTGCCAGCAACAGATTTTAGCCGCAACAGGGCATAATCACCATAGTTGCTACAGAGATCGTGGAGTCCCAACAGGTTCTCCAACATCTGTGCAGTAATCAGTGAGGTCACTTTGTTTTCTGTGCTTTTCTAGGGTGGGTGAGGGAGGATTCAAGAAGTCAAGAGGGACTAATCAGAATTTGGTGTTCGGTAGATCATAGATTATGAGAGCTGGATGGTACGTTATAGACTAAATAGTCCAACCTTACCCATTTCTACATATGAATAAACTGAGTCCTAAAGCAGCTAAGTGACATAACCCATGTCACCCAACAATGGCAGGGCAAAACTAAAGTTTTCTCTATTCTTCTTCTCTCTGGTTAATAATAGACTCTTTTTCTTCCTACTTAAGAAACTGGCTTTCCTTAGACTTTTGCTAGCTCTCTAAATAGCCAGGAGACTTACCTTGGCAGATGCCTAGGTATTTTAATCTCCATCTTTAAACATGGCCCTGGATTAGCTCTGCTTGATGGGTAGCCGTCTCCTATCCTGCTTAGAACTCTTCTCCTGGTTTAAGCCTCAGAAATTCGGGCTCTGGGAGGCTACGACATTTCTGCCAAATGGTATATGATAGCTTCTACTTGGTAGGACAGTCATCATTTTACCAATGAACCATAGATAGGCTTGGTTCATTAAAGGAGACCATCGGACTTACCTGTGGGTGTCATTCCCTGACTTACTCATCAGCCTGCTACCTAGGAGGTCTTGGAGGTTTGTGCTTGGAGGGTTGTGCATCCCTCTGACCCAAAGTCTTGGAGGGTTGTGCTTACCTCTGACCCACTGGACTCTGAGCACATGGAGGACCAGAACTAGGTCTTACTCATCTTTGTTTCCTGCTTGTTGCTTGGATGATGTCTACTACATCATTTTAATAAATGAATGGGCCAAACACTTAAAGGAAGAAATTTACAAACTGGAACTCACTCTGTGAGCAGCAACCAGGACTGTGAGAAGATGAACATTTGAGTAGGATAAATGATGGCTTAAAAAAAAGAGAGATTCAACTTGGAGAAGAAAATGTTCACTGAGGAAATGATCATCATCTTCAAATAACCAAAGGGTATCTTTGGGAAGATGAGAAGTAGGAGAAGGCAACTCTGGAGAGGAGGGCTTCAGAGGAACATAAGAATCTGAAGGAAACAACTGTGTTTAGTGAGCATCCTCTCTTGACAGAGATATGGAAGGGAGGGGATAATCAGTGGGGACAGAGCATGGCCCAAGACTTCTAACTTTAAGGAGCCTCTGCTACCTTAGAATAGGGAAAAACTGGTAGCATTTTAATTTGAGGCAACACTGAAGGTAAGGAGAAACTATTTGCAGTAAATTGAAATGGAGGCAGTGGGTAGAAAAAAAAGAGGTTTGAGGATAGAATAAGCATGCTTCATCCTCCTAGGATTCCTCTTTTTATAATAACAATACTGATTATTAAGTGCTTCTATTTACCAAGTTCTGTATTGTAATTTTAGCCTCACTGATGGTAACCCTGATACAGCAACAATCAGAAAGCCCCAATTCATACAAGTTGAACTTGAAAAAAATAAAGGATATTGATTTTAAAAAGCACGTTGGCAAGCTTTCTGTGACACCGGCATGCTCATGTGTGGAACACAAACTGAATGCAAATGGAAACAATCCTTTTGGAGAGCTGTCCAGCAAGACTTTTCAAGAGCCATGAAATTCATCTAATAATCTCAATCCCAGGGATTTACTCTAAGGAAAATGCCTCCAAAAAAAAAAAAAAAAAACCTGTATAGTCAAGGTGCTTTAAAATCGCAAAACCTGGAAAGAATCCAAATTTCCAACAATTTAGGAATGGTTAAATAATTTATGATATATTAACTCCATGAAAAACTATGTAGCCATTAAAATGATAAATGAGAAGACTTTGTGGCAAAATGAAAGACATACAACAAATAATGGGCAAGCATGAGAGTGGAATGCAAAATTGTACATGTGCTCTGATTATCAGTGTAAAAACACTTATGGCTAGAAATTGAGAGGGACAATAGAGGAATATTAAAAAATTATTGTTTTGTGAGATTTTGTGCATAATCATTGTACACTTTATAAAACGAAAACAAAGAAGAACTCTTACCCTCGCTGGGGAAATTTGAGACGCACAGCATGTGAGTTAAAGGGCATTGTATGGGTCCTTGGCAAGCACTGTCTTTGTACAGTTAAGGAAACCAAAGCCCTGAGTAAAGAAGCTTGTCTGTCCCACAGCTAGTTAGCAGCAGGGTTGAGGCTAGAACACAGCAGCACAGAGCAGAGGATCCCTGGAAGATTACATTGAACAGCCTGATAATGTGGGAAACACGTGGGGTGAAGAGGGCCAGAAAGAAAACAGGATTGCCTGTCATAAAAATTCTCAGATGTGAGCAGCAAGTGGAGTCGGTGAAGAACACACCCCATTCTCCGTCTATTGACAACAGCTACCGTCCACTCACTGAGTGGGGTGTGGGTCTGAAAAGAGAGGATCTGGTTTTCTGCCTTTGAGGGTCATCTTCCCTCACCTTCTCTCTATGCCCATTACCACCTCCTGAGGTCAAGGTCTTGGCAATTATTCTCCAGACACTCTGTGGGACCTGTGATGCCCCAGATGCTGCTAGGACTGGAGACGCAATGTTGAGTAAGACACACATAGCCCTTGCTCTAATGGTGCTTTCACTGTAGGATTGAGACAGACAATTAGCTTGCAAACAAATAAATAAAATGATTTAATAAGGCAATGTGTACTACCTTAACAAACAAAACAGGGATTTGTGACGGGGGCAGACAGTATGGAGCATGGGGGCTTATAAGCAAGGGGGTAACGTGATCTGACATATGTTTGAAAGCTTACTCTGGCTGCCTTTATTTCTAGGATAATTGCAACAGTCTCTGTCTCTTCTTGCTATGGCCAAGGAGGTCTTAACGAAATGTAAATTTGATGTGACACTGCTCCATCTGAAAACTTTTTAAGATTCCTTGTCAGCCCTAAGGTAAAGCTCAGGCACTCAGCACAGCTATGGAAATCTTCATGCTAGGCTTCTATACCACCTTCACCCCACCACAGTGCAGGTCTTGCACTCTGCACCACAGCCCTCTTCAGGAGTCCCAGCCAGCTGCACGCTTCCCTCAGGCTGAGCCTTTGAGGCGCTGTTCAGAATCTGATCCTTCCCTCCTTCTTTGTTTACAGAACTCTTTCCCTTCCTTTAAGGTTTTGTTTGAATGTTACCTCTCCCCTCACTCTTCCAGGCACAGCAGATTAGTCACTGCTTTCTCTGTACTCGTAACATGCTTTGTTTACACTTGTATCAGGATATACCACATTGAATCATAATTATGTGTTTGTGTATGCATGTAGGTATAATAAACTCTTAGAGAGCAGAAGCCATATCTTATTTGTGTTTTTATATCTAGAACTAAGTGCAAGCTGGGCACCTAGCTTTAGTGAATATTTAATGAATGAGTTGGTAGTAGATCATTGGATAAAAGGATGGATAGGTGGATGAATGAATTACTAAGCAAATAAATACAGTCTATCCTCATTTCAAAAGCAAGGCAACTGTGATTTGTTTCCTTATCTGTAAAAAGAATCACATAAGGTGATTTTTAAGGTTACTTCCAGCTCCAGGGTCTGATGGTGAATAAATCACAACTGGTTATTGCCATTGGAACCAGAAAGCTTTCTTGGCTTGGCTGCTTGAGATATCTCAAAATGCTCCCAGGTTCATGATTAAGGATTGAAAAGTCTGTGGATCCTTAACTTACAAGCCTGCTGCACTGGGCTAAATAAAACCTGGGCCCGGGCTGGGTGTCCTCCTGTCCCAATTGGCAACACTCACCATACCCAACATATCTGCTGAGGGAAGAAGCCTCCAGCAAAACAGGTTTCGAGCCAGCTCAGCAACAGCACAGCTATACATTCCTGTAAATTTCCAGGCCCATGTGAAGGCCAGGACGGGCGTGAATGTTCCGCTATGTCTGTCAGCTTCCATGGTTATTTTTGCTTACCCCATTATCTCGTGGATGTGGTTTTCAGGACAGACTCGTATAGATTTAGATCAGAGGTCAGGAGAGAAATCATTCCTAATTCAACTTTCAGTGGAGGAGAAAAGAGTGAGGACACACCATTTCCTCTTATCAGAATAAAGGTGAGACTGACCTGAGATTCCATTCATGCCAAAAGGCCCGTCTTACACCAGCTACAGGCCTAGCTCTCTGTTCGGAGAACATGGCAAGAGATAAAGTGGTTCCTGTCCTCAAGGAGTTTATACTCTAGTAAGAGATTGCTAATGTGCCTAAGGTAAGTTATTTGGGGCACAGAGAGGAAAGTCCATGTGGATGAAGGTTGGAAGGTTGAAGGAAGAGGGAAGGAATACTTTATAAAGGCAGAAGTGTCTTCAACAGAGAGAGATGGAGATTAACTATGACAGTCAGAAAAAAATGCTTGAACAAAGATAAGGAGAAGTCAAAGTACAGAGCAGTGAGGGAAGGTAAGCAGAGACCTGGGCACAGCAGAGGATGGGTAAGAGAAGGAAGGGAGGCATTTCACAATGTTGAAAGATGTAGGGCAGGAGGAGTCAGCCGGGTCTTAGAGACCAGCCTCATCATTATTAAAATAAAATGTTATTTAGTGCCAGTTTTTGCCAAACAGGAAAACCCGCCCCTACCTCTGAGTGCCAATCTCCAGGGTTTAGAATGCACCTGGAAAGCAATGGGGGTCTCTGGAGGCTCTTGAGAGCAGGCTGGGGTAGAAAGTGTTGAGACTTGTTCCCTGCCTGCTTCCCTTTCTTACCTGGTTGCTAAGTGGTGGAATTGGCTTGGCAGGGACTTGAGCCTCATGGAGGTTGGACACGTGACCTCCCTGATACTCTCCTAAGAGTATCTGTGATCAACTATGTACTTATAGTCAACACAAGGCATTTGCAGAAAATAGAAAAACATGAGTGTGCATGTGCATGGACATACACACCCAGATGTCTCTGAAAATAAGTTTCCTGGAGTTAACAAAGATGTGGTATAGAAGGCCAGATATCACAAGCACCTTTCTGGCAGCAGTTCTAGGAGGTGGTCCTTCACAGAGGTGTCATTTGATAGTCCCCTCTGCACCCTGGAAGGTAATGGACATCCCAGCCCTCTCTTTTCTCATGTACAAATGACAGATTTCCAGGCCCATAATCAAAGGCAGAGGGAGAGCTCAGAGAATGGCAAGAGGAAAACAGAACAGTCAGAACCTGAAACTAAGGCAGAGAAAATATTTATTAACCAACAAAGAAGCTCATTTTCGAGAAACTGAGTCCTGCCTTTCAAAAATGCAATCAGCATTAAAATCACTAATTTCCTTCTTCCTCTTCCTTCAGAGGGAGGAGTTTACAGTAAATTAATTTGGAAGTTAAGTGAGTACAAGTTTGTCTTTAAAAGTGTGTAAGAGACAGAAATAGGAATGAATCAAACTTCAAAACATAAGCAAAGTAAAGGAAGAAGCTAGGAATTTAAACCTGTCTTGGTGACTTTTTAAAAAGTTACTCTTGCAGATGTGGGGAGTTGTGTGACTCTCTGCTATTTTTAAAAAAGTTTTCATTTTGACTGAATCATGGGGACTTCATTCATCCTTTACTCTGTGAACTGTTTTAGAGCCACAGCCAGGGCTTTTGTACAGAAGGGGACTTTGATGACCTTCAAACAGTATTGATAGGGTAAGTTCCTAGAGTCCCCAAGCAAACAGGCCATTTCTCCTCTAGCTCTCTGTTTCCTGCTGTGCAGAAACTCTGCATAAAGGTAAGAGATGGTCTGCTAAAAAGAGCCCTGGTCTTAGCCCCAGAATATTTGGGTTCTACTATCAACTCTCACTTCTCACAGACATGAGGCTGTAGTGACATTGCCTCTCTGGGCCTTAATTCTCTTTTACAGAAAATGATGAAATGAGGCATATTTTCTTTGTGGCTCCTGTCAGAACTAATGCTCTATGAATGGAATTTGTTCAGACACCAAACTGGTTAGTTAATAATTAGATTCTTTTCTTCTTTCCCCCGATGTTCTTGAGGAAAAAAATAGTGACAAAATAATAACTTACTCTGTACCAGGCACTATGATAATATGTTTATGCTTATTATTTCACTTGCCAACAAACTAGTATGAAGGAAGAAATGATTCAATTCAACTTCAGCAGCAATTCCAGTGGTCTGGTTGGGAGTTAGTACTGATGCAGCCCAGTTGTCCCCACCTCCTGCATTTCTACCTCAAATCCTTGAAAATGACAAGTTGTGATCTTAACAATGGTATTAGGTGCTAATAGATCCTGAAGCACCTTATGAATCATAAAAAGAAAGCTTAAATCATACCCACTATCATTTTAGTGTTTAGCAAAGTGTGTTGTAATTTACTTATTTTGAAACCAAGAATCAGTAAATGATATGGAGGGTAACCCAATGAACCAGAATTTTCCATTGCCCAGAATGTCCCATTTCCTAGCCATTTTGGATAAACAGGAATTTACTATGGCATTAGAATAATAATAGCCTACAAGGACTAGATTCTGGTAGCTGCAGCCGTGCCAACAGTCCAGCAATGTGTCAACTGCAGAGATCACTGTCCACTCCAGCCGGATATCACCAGGACCCAATCAGACTCCATTTCAGAAATCATGGGCGGTGTTTCCATGGAGCTCTGCCCGAAAAGAGGTGATCTAAATCTTGCATGAGAGATGTACATCAACAGGGAGCTTTGCCTAGAACACTGTGACCTAAAAAATCATATTAAGGAACTCAGAATGCAGAGTCAGTTTCACAGACACCAAGTGACCTTGTGCAAGGCACCTCGCGTATTGCCTCGCCTTCTTGACGCCCCCTAATGAATGGTGACTACCTCTGTGAATACCCGGGCCAGCGACACGCCCCAGCCGGCTGGGGCAGGCATTCTGATTTTCACCACTCTGTTTCTTTTTCTTTCTCTCTCTCTCTCTCTCTGTTTTTTTTTTTTATTTTTTTTTTTTTTTTTTTTTTTTAAGGCAGCCTGCTCCTTATATTAATCATCTTGCTGTTTGTTTAGTTCTGGGAAGGCAAGCAGTGATTCACAAAGGAAAATCTCGCCTAGTGGTCAGATTGAATAGTATCTTTGCTACATTTCTGTTTGAAGATACTGCCCAATTTATTTTTGATATTTCCTATATAAGGTTGCACATGATCGATTTCTTGTGGAGTTTAGGGCTAGAAAGGGCTGGGTCCCCCTTGATCCGCAGCTATTCTTCCTTTACTAGAGGAAGAGGGCTGTGAAATGCAACGAGTGTTCCTTTTCTGTCTAAGCTGCTGGGAAGCTCAAAATCACATCATATGCTTGATTAAAATTATTATTATTCTGTTTTTTTTTCTTCGAGCTGTCCTTTCATGACAAAGTCTTAATCTTTTATCTGTGTTTTAATGATCCTGTAATTTCTGTGACTAATAGTATAAGTTACTTCAAATCCTTTTTGAAAGTAAGTGGCATGCAAATAAATCAATAATGCGGACAACTATGTTTTATAAAAACTTTCCAGATAAGAAAATCGGAAAGAGTAAACCTTATTCTATGATGAAGTCTGAAATTTCGTTTCTAACACAAATTGATCCTTAATATTTAAAAGCTTATACGTAGTAATAACTATGAACCTTTGCATATTCCTTACCATTTATAAGGCAAATGCTTTCACATATGTGATCTCATTTTGTGATTAGCATTCACACTTTACAGATGAGGAAAGTGAGGCTTAGAGAGATTAAGTTAGTAAGCTCAGCTCTTCTGACCCTAGGCCAAGTCTCGAGTTGTTCCCCAACTCCACACCCCACCCCCCGCCCCCACCACGCACCAAGTCACTTTGCCTCTCATTGTCTTCTCATTTAAATCAGATTCTTCTCATTATCTCTAGACAAACATTTTTTTTTAATGTGTCAATCAGAATTAAGCAAAGAAGCCATTTCAAGTGTTTATTTCCTTTGCTGGGAGGGTATGCAAAAAGTCTGGAAACCACTGATTCAAGGTCTAAAGGGTCAAGCTTGAAGCTTAGAGTGGTCACTCCTAGAAGATCTGAACTCCCCGTCATCCTGGGGTTCCCTGTGTCAGTTTAAGGGCGGGGGGGAATCCAGTCTGTAACATGCTTTTTTTTCCTAAACAAATGTAATGCCTGAGTGACACGGAAATACCTGTAATACCTGTTGACACCCAATCAACAGATTGCTGGGAGAGTCAAGGAGAAGAATGGTTCATTACTCCCTGGGGCTTGTTGGTGAGAAAACACATGCGAGCCTTTAAATTGAAAGTGTCAGGGAAATGTTCCACCCAGTGAGGAGTGGGGGGCAATTGGCCAGCTTACTTTAACACGACTCTGAAAATAAGTGCTTGGTAAGGACTGCATTTGTGTTTTTGCTTTTTGCCACTTCAGGCAACCTACCTACTGCCAATTACAAGTTGAAAAGCTTTGGAGATCGTTTATATAGAAGGTTATCTGCCTACAGAAACTTCTGGGAGGCTGAGTACCCTAAAAGAGATGTGCATCTGATGAGGTTGTGTCTGATTCCCCTCCAGGTTTGGACAGACCCAATTCTAGTTTCCCATTAGGGCCCAGATCCTGCCCACAGTCTGGGGGCTAGAGAGGCTAATCTCAAAGGGCTAGAAATGAGTCAGTTTCCACGCTCAACATCAGGCGTGTGGCTTCCTGAAGCACAGACGAGGAAGCGTTGAATTTCAAAGAGCAAATTTTTTTTTTCTTTGCATACCATATCCGGAACTGAAACCACCAATTCATTTCACTTAAGATTTTGCACTATACTCAGATCATCAATAACATTCCAGAGATAAGATACCAAGACTTTCTCAACGCAGACATTCTGTCTTCCTCTCTTTCTGTCTCTTGGTGATGAATGTTATTGAATTCTTCTTTTTCTTCTTCTTTTTTAGTCCTGACAACACGAAATTTGGAAGCCTTTGTTTTTTTCATAGGTGTCTGTTGAGTACTAGAAGTCAAATGTCCAAAAATCTGCTGAGACTTTCACCTTGCTCATAACTGTCTGCTTTCCCTTGCTAGTCAGCTGTGTGTAAGGTCACAGATCCAGCATTTCACTCGAGGGGGTAACTAGCTTTGCTGAGCGCTCACTGAGGTAACCAGTCACCTCACTAAACAGTGAAAGTGGTTAAAAGATGGAGTCTGTGGAGAGATTCATGCAAACCACCCTCACAAAGAGAAAAGCAATGGAAAATACTCACATCCTCCTGATGGCTGGCTGTAACATCAATACGTTAGGAGGAAGGAAGATTCCAACATATCACAGTGCAATTTATAAACCACTTTCACATTCGTTCTGTCTTGATTCTTACCGGAACTTTTGAGATCAGCCACACAAGCATTATTCTCCCCATTTTAGAGATGGGGGCGTACAACACTAATACAAGCAGAAAGATGGGCCTACGCAGTGACAACAGTGACAGAGCCAGAGGCCTCCGATTAGACCCCAGCTTTATTGATTCTAAGTCCAGTATTCTTGTAACTGATGTCTAACCTTATGTATAATATAATATTACATCATAATCCATGACCTAATGTTACACAGTCATTTGTTGACATTTTAAAATTTCAAGTTCTTGCATGTCAGAGTTAATGGTTGTTGGTCATTACTTTGGTATAACCCTTCCAGGCCTTGCTTAGTTTATTCCAAAAATGGAGGAATGGCATCAAATTCTGTGTTGCTTTTAGTTCTAACATTTTGTGAGTCTATGTGTCATCCATGGAATTGCCCAAAAATTGCCCACAGTGTTCACCATGGAGCGTCAGTTCCCAGGATGAGAGTAGCGTTAGGTAAAAATTGATACCACCATCAAATACGTTTTTAAAAAGAAGGATTGGCCGGGCACAGTGGCTCACGCCTGTAATCCTAGCACTTTGGGAGGCACAGGCGGGCAGATCACGAGGTCAAGAGTTGGAGACCATCCTGGCCAACATGGTGAAACCCCATCTCTAGTAAAAATACAAAAAAAAGGCCAGGCGCGGTGGCTCAAGCCTGTAATCCCAGCACTTTGGGAGGCCGAGGGGGGTGGATCACGAGGTCAGGAGATCGAGACCATCCTGGTTAACACGGTGAAACCCCGTCTCTAC
The DNA here is from genome assembly GCF_003255815.1 of Theropithecus gelada. Lineage (NCBI taxonomy): Eukaryota > Metazoa > Chordata > Mammalia > Primates > Cercopithecidae > Theropithecus > Theropithecus gelada. The sequence continues at coordinate 184,387,194 of NC_037669.1, forward strand.
TAAAAAATACAAAAAACTAGCCGGGCGAGGTGGCGGGTGCCTGCAGTCCCAGCTACTCGGGAGGCTGAGGCAGGAGAATGGCATGAACCCGGGAGACGGAGCTTGCAGTGAGCTGAGATCCGGCCACTGCACTCCAGCCTGGGCGACAGAGCGAGACTCCGTCTCAAAAAAAAAAAAAAATAGCTGGGTGTGGTGGGGCACACCTGTAGTTCCAGCTACTCAGGAGGCTGAGGCATGAGAATTGCTTGAATCTGGGAGGTGGAGGTTGCAGTGAGCCGAGATCACGCCACTGCACTCCAGCCTGGCGACAGAGCAAGACTCCATCTCAAAAAAAAAAAAAAAAAAANGCAACATTCCTCTTTACTTGGCCCTAGAACATGGATCTGAAGAGATTAGCATTCCATGGAGTTCATTTTGATAAACAGTGGACATTCTCTAATGAGGCCATTGGTCTCTCAAAGCAGCAGCACACATTTCAAGAGAAATTTTGCACCATTCCAGCACCACAAACCCCACGCCACACTGTGCCAGTGCCGCACACACTAAGCCATGCAGTGTGGTTCTCCAACCCAGGGCCACCTGAAGTTGAGCAATTCCAGCTGCACAATCTGGATCACATCACTTCAGCCACAGAAGCTTTTGTGTTTAAAAGAATCCCCACAATCTGTCTGAAAGCAAGGACTTCCACGTGTTGCCTGAATACAGGACTAGAGACAGCGCCTTTCATTGCCTTGGAAATTTATTGTCCTTTCATTTCCCTGAGTGCAGAATCCTATCATTCTCCCGATTATGAGAGGAGAGAAGAGAGGCTGCCCAAGGTTTTTGCATCCTGCCTCTTGTCATTCTGTCTCCCCTGGCTTTTCTAGTATCTTTCCTCTTTAGAGAAAGGAATTCTAGACTCTCAGACTCTTAGGAGTGTGGAACACCAAAGGGGAGATTTCTCCAATCTGCAGCCACTCTTAACGTGACTCTTCCCCTTTGGCCTCCCTTCCAGAGCCTCTGTTGAGCAGCTTCTGTGGGGTGCTGCTCACTCCCTCCAGAGGCAGCTTGGCTCCATGTTTTCACACTTCAGATTATTCAGAAGTTCTTAACCACACTGTCTCATGGGAACTTCCTCCTATGGGCTCCAAGCAAGTTTGATCCTGCTTCTAGACGCGTAAAATGTGTCTTCCCCAATCTGACAGGTGACTCTGCTTGTCTCAAATTCTTATCTTAAAGGCCCCATAAGCAGTATGTACTTCCATTCTTGAGCCCAAAATATCTTCTTGCTGAATTAACTTTCAGTCATCTCTTCCAATCTCCATGGTTCTAGGGGGCAAGACTTTGTGGTGACAAAGATATTATTAACCTCTTTAACAGGGAACCCTCTCCTCAGCGTTTAGACTTCCTGCCCTGGGGTTAGATCAACAAATGCTGTAGAGAAAGTTAGTGTTTCTACTTTTGACCTCAGCTACAACTTGTTCTTGGTTGAAGATTGCTAGCTGTTTAATAGACTAAGATAAATTATTGTTAGTTCTAGAATGACATGAAACTTCCTAGGACTAAATTATGCAAAGGAAAATTCAGGCTAAAATAAGGCCTATAGGCAAACAGACATTTTAAATGGCCTTGGGAATTCTGTTTTGTTTGCAAGAAGAAAATAATTCTTATTTTCCCCTTGACTTGAGCAGATGTTCTGCAGTCCTTGTCAGCCATCGAGTTGGTGCTTTAAGATATTTTTCTTTGTTTGTTTGAGTTTTTTGATTTTTAGAGACATAGTTTTACTCTGTCTCAGGCTGGAGTGCAGTGGCACAATCAGAGCTCACTGCAGCTTTGAACTCCTGAGCTCAAGCCATCCTTCCACCTCAGCCTCCTGAATAGTAGCTGCTGGAACTACAGCTATGTGCCACAATGCCTGGCTTTTTTTTTTTTTTTTTTTTTTTTTTGAGAGATGGAGTCTCACTTTGTTGTCCAGGCTGGTCTCAAACTCCTCATGGCTTCAAGTGGTGCTCCTGCCTCAGCCTTTCAAAGTGCAGGGACTACAGGCATAAGCCACCATGCCTGGCCAGTTATTTAAGATTTTACATGAATATTTTACTTTCTTTATTATTTATTCCCATAATAATCCTTTCAGATCCTATATTACCATATCGTATCATTACACTTTGATTATTTTATGAGCACATTGGTGTTTCTGAAGAAGTTCTTATGGGTTCAAGTCTTTTTTCCTACTGTTGGAATCCTGAACTGTGATGCAGGGGTTCTGGGCTCTAACACCTGTGTGACCGTAAGCAAGTCCCTTTCTCTTTTGGGCTTCAGGTTCTACATCTGTGAAATGAAAGAGGTACGTGGTGAACTAGATGATCTCTGAGAAACCTAATTCTGGCCAACCTCTAGCAATTGCTTGTCCTTATTCGCAAAATAAACACAAAGACGGAAAACAGGGCTGGATTCAGGAGGGCAAACTTTTCTCTACTATTTGCCATACTCATTGTGTGTGAAATAAGGTCTCATTACCTTTACATCTAAAGAGACAACATGCCCACAGCCATTAATTACACTCGACACAGTGATGATTATTTTTTAATGTAGCAACTCTGCTTGGTTCAAGTAAAGAAAATTTTGAGAGAAAGTTCAAGTCCTGAAACTGCCAATGCCTTCCTGTGATGGTATGTGGGACGCTGTGGGGGTAGGGAACAATAAGCCAGACAGTTCATCTTAGGGGTAACCTCTTTGGTTTATGTAAAATGTATGACTCAAAGCAAATTCATTCTTGTAGGCTGCCATGCCTGAAAGAGGATGAAGCCTCTCTGAAAGGCGATTGGCCCCTTCATACACTTACTCAGCTACATCTCTGTTTTCTGTGTTGCGATGTCTAATTTCCAGAGGAAAGATCATTTTCAAACCTCATAAATGATGATGCTTTTGGAAAAAAAGAAACCAACAGAAAGGAAAACCCACCTCTCCTAAATGTAAAGATTTCGATATGAACTTGCTTATTGTTTGTATTATACACCCACATTCTTGATGCCTGGTATCTCTGAAATCATTTCAGTTTCCAGAAATCATTTGAGACACTCCTACACCCAGGGTTTTGATAAACAGTCCAGCTCTGTGTGTATGTGTGTGTGTGTGTGTGTGTGTGTGTGCTTGAGAGACAGAGAAAGGCAAGTTTTGGGGTAGGGAGAGAGAAAACCAGAGCACACTTGTGAACTACACAGCATGGGCACCTGCAAAGACTGGAGTAGGTTCTATGGTAATGTACATAAGAATTCAATGAGCATGGGTCTTCTTGCATGAATCATGAATTTCTCTTTTGAGAATGCAAGAAACTTTAGGGTAATTTTATGCAAATGCTAAGAATAAAAGTAATGATCAACATTTTGGAGCACTTACTATTATCCAGGAACTTTTCTAAGAGCTTAGTACATAATGACGCATATATTATTCACAAAAAGTCTGTGAGGTTAATAATATTATTATCCCATTTTACAGATGAAAACACAAAGAATGATCTGGATGCAATTAGAGACTATTATTCTAAATGAAGTAACTCAGGAATGGGAAGCCAAATATTGTATGTTGTCACTCATATGTGGAAGCTAAGCTATGAGGGCGCAAAGGCATAAGAATGATACAATGGACTTGGGAACTTGGGGGAAGAGTGGAGGGGGGCAAGAGATAAAAGACAACAAATATGGTGCAGTGTATACTGCTCAGGTGATGGGTGCACCAGGTTCGCACAAATCTCCACTAAAGAACTTACTCATGTAACCAAATACCACCTGTACCCCAATAACTTATGGAAAAATAAAATTAAAAAAGGTCCCCAATCTCTTGATTGTTAACACTGAATTAAAATCCTTCCTGACCACTGTGAAGACTCAAGGTACCACTTTCTCCAGGAAGCACTTTTAGTAAGACGGCGTCTCAATTTGCTCTGAGCTTTTTCATGGCACTGAAGTCTCTGCCATAACTTACAGTAATCTGTGCACGTGCCAAATCATTTCTGCAAGACTCTAAGCTCCTATGATCAAGGTGGTTTTAAATTTATTCCTATTTTCCCACAGCACAATGAAGCACCTGGCACTGGGTAGGCACCTAGGAAATATCAGTTGAGTAAATGTATGAAGATACTCAAGTTTCAGACCCAAGTTCTCTGCTAGCTGAATCTTGAGATAACTGTTTGAGACTTTTAAAATACAATGTTCTGCTTGCTTTTAGCCCTGTGGGTTTTCCCCTGAATTCATCTTCACCACCTGGATGGTTATGGTATGTGGTCTTTTTATCTGGCCTGGAAAATAGGTTTCAAAAGAGATATTGGATTCTGAAGTTTGTTGCACACCCCACTCCTGATCCTAAAGTGAACTTCACATAGGTTAAACCAATATAGTTCATCTTTGCTCTCATGGAGTTCTTCATCCTTTAGAAACAGAGCAGAACTCTAAGAGAACACAGGCCTAACCTCATCCCCAAAGAGTAACAAACCCTATAGAAACTTGAGATATAGCAAGATGCCTCTCATAAAGATATAATCTTATAAGGAAATCATCAAAATAGACAACCCCTCAAAGGTCATTGACTTTAACCGTCTTATTTGGCAGATGGGGATAATGTGGCTCAGAGAGTGGAAATGAGTTGCCAAAGGTGACAGATCAATCTAATAAAATAAGTGAGAATAGACCCAAGGAAGATAACTTCCAAATGAGACTCCTTTCCCTATTACATTTTGATAGACTTCATGCCTGGGTTACAAATCAACGATTCCTAAAATAAAGCCTATTTGTTTACGTTTGAGGTAAAAACTTAATTTAAGTTAGAATAAGTCCTCAGACTTCAACAATACTAATCATAAGTTACTGAATGACAGGGGGTGGGGGGTCTCTATTTTTGGTCACACACTAAACGTTTGTGCCTACAAAGCTATGGCAGGATAAATTAGTTGGTTGGCATCGGGAGAACATGAGTCACCATTCTCACCAGCAATAAATTCAATTGCTGGCATGGAAAAGATTAAATGAAAAATGACAGCTAAGATTGGAGCATGCTGGCCTCATTCCATCCAGGGTTCTTCAGTCCATGCCCAGGCTGGTGGAAAATGTTACATCGTCCTTACAATGATGGTCAAGGGTTTTTAAGTAGTTATCACTTAATGTTGCTGGTGGCTGAAAAGAGGGCAAAAGTGAACAATGACAAGCAGATGAAAGCAGGAGACACATGCTTGAGTCTTAACGTTGACCCTGGCTTTTGGGTGACTTTGGACATGACACGTGTCTCTGTGAGCTCCATTTTCCCCTTCTGAAAATTGACAGAAGTGGGGTGGGTTATGTGTAGGGTGTCTTCCAGAATTCATCAGTCCCTTTTTTCTCTAGTGTGGCTCTGTGAGTCCTCAGGTGAGCAGAAGCTCAGAAACTTCTCATCTCAGCTAACAGTCTTGACATTATTAGGAAAAAGCCATTTTGGGGTACCAATCTTCTAGCCAAAAGAGCGAGCTCAGGCCGCATGCTGTGGCTCATGCCTGTAATCCCAGCACTTTGAGAGCTGAGGTGGGTGAATCACTTGAACCCAAGAGTTTGAGACCAGCCTGGGCAACATGGCGAAACTCTGTCTCTATAGAAAATACAAAAACTAACCTGATGCGGTGGTGTGGGCCTGTAGTCCCAGCTAATCAGGAGGCTAAGGCGTAAGAATCGCTTGAACCTTGAAGGTGGAGGTTGCAGTGAGCTGAGATCGCTCCATTGCACTCTAGCCTGGGTGACAGAGCAAGACCCTGCCTTAAAAGGAAAAAAAGATGCAAGCTCAATTCCCCTTTTAAACCTCTCCAATTCTTCCTCTAAAAAATTAAGGTAATAATACCTATTTCACAGAATTATCTTATGGATCAAATGAGATTATGGAGGCCAAAGTGCTTTGTAACCTGACAACCATAACGGATTGAATAGATGACGATGAGTTTGAAGGTGGAGATGTAGATGAGGAATTAAGGACGTGTTCTGGTTTTCCATAAAGGTACAAATGAGCTGTAGGTTCAGGGTCAATAGGTAAGTCAAGGGTAGGGAGGGAGATGTTCCATCTGTACTCCTGTGCTCTGCCCACCGTGAGAATTACACCAGAGGTTTCTGCATTAACTCTTCCTTTGGTTACAACCATCACTCCTCTCTCCTCCCAATTTAAGAGGAAGTATCACCTGTCTTATGTCTTGTGCTTTCCTTTCCCCCACCCCTATCACTGCAGACCCAGCTGGGGTGTCAAATCAAAACTCCTGTACAGATATTTCACCCTCACTTATTTAGTCTTCTGTGCTATCTAAAACAGCAGAGGTGCTCCCTCCACCCACACACTTCCCTTTGTTTCGAGTGCTGCAGCACCCTGGCTTGTGGCAGTTAGAGTCCCTGGCCAGAGAAGCTGCTTGACCTCCAGGTCTTCTCCTAGCATGGGAGTCCTGGGTGCTCAGCAGGTTACCTGGCATTTTTCCAGTGGTAAAGCATAATGCTATCTGATAGGAATAACACATTAGGTAGAAGACAGCTTTTCTACCTAATAACACATTAGGTAGAATTCACAAGTTTATGGAGCTGAGATGGACTTTAGGAGCTACCTGTAAACAACAACCCCCTGTTGTTTGCAGATACAGAAACTGAGCCCTAGGGAAGAGAAGCGACATGCAGTATCATTTAGAAATAGACCCAGAATGATATTCAAAGGATGACATCCGGGCCAAACTCCTCACTGGAAAGATGAGAAAACTGTTAACTAGCAATGGAACATGCTAGTTAAGATATGGCTAACAACGTTAACTGACCTGCTTTTGAGTTAAAGAACAGCACTGAAATTCACAACCTCTGATTCAAAGCTCAGATATCATTTCATGAGACATAGAAGGTATATGATGTAGAAACTATGTATATGAAATCCAGGTTCTAAGAATATATAGCTTAAAAACAGTAGGTTTTGATATTAATATAAATTTGGGGAAATGCATTTATATCCATATTTTGGAATTTCAATGTTACAAGAGCTACATTATATATTCCTGGGTGTGTGATATGATCAAGAGCATAATTAAATTTGTGGTAGAGGTTTAGGATATATTTTATAAGCATAAAATAACCACTAAGAATTACTTTCATTCCAACCCTGAGGCTCAAAGGAGCCTTGTGAAAGAAAGTCAGTTTTCTATTCTGAGAAAGCAACTTATCTGTGATGGTCCAAAGTTAGGTCCTACCAAGTAAGGCTGGAAATGGAGATGCCTATGTGTGTTTGGGCCAAAGCCTGTTACTTTCTGAAGTATAGTCCAGTTTGGGGGCTGGACTGTGGCATGCTTGTTAATGTTTAACAACTGCCTTTCTGGGAGGAAGCCCTCATTGTTGTGTTTGCCAATATCCTTGGTGTAAATATTCTCATCATGGCTGAATTCAGGCCACCAATACAACATCACTGAATGTGGTATTTGGAAGAGATACACAGCAGCACACCATTATACAATATTTCTAACATACAAATGCAAGAAATACAAATAACCTCAAGAGCATATTTAATGATGAAATGTCCTAAAATAAATAGGAAGTGGTGAGTTTTTAGTATTTATTACCGTTATTTGTATATGATTTATGTTTTATGATTTACTTTTTAATAATGACTGTGCTTTTCCAGCAGTTCCCAAAATTCCTGATAATTTAACAATTAGCGCTTATAAACTGGAACAAGCCAGCTCGCAGCACACCACTAGGCCAGATAGACCTGGGTTTGAATCCTGGTCTGTTGTTCTGCTAGCTATGTGACATTGGTGAGGTTTTGAACTTCTTTGAGCTTTAGTTCTTTCTGTTATTAAAAGTGATGACAATAATAATAATTTCATGGATTTATTGGTCATTAAACGAGATAGTGCTTAGCATAGTAACTATACATGATAAATATTCTATGTCTGTACTAGTATAATCCAAAGTCAAATTCATTTACTTAATAAACATTTTGCAGGGATGCACTTTACAGGTGCTTTGTATTGTACATTGTCTGCAGTAGTAGGCACTAAGGGGTACAAAGTGCCTCAGACATGACCTTGACCTGCCCTTAAAAGGTTCATAGTCTATCAGAATGGAATATAAGACATGGACACCAGTAAGTTTATAATACAGAACAAGGTGTGGTCAGCTCATTAAAAACAAAGAGCCTGGAAAATGAAGAAAAGGGAAGATTTATGGAGGTGATTGCATTTGATTCATATATTACAGAATAGACTGGATATACAGGGATGCCCAGCAAAAGATTTTCCAAGAACAGAGAGTAAGGGAAGCAAAGGCAGAGATAAAGGCACAGGGAGGAACAAATGGTACAAGGTTCGGTGGAACAGAGTATGAAAAGGGATCCTGAGGAGACTAATGGAGAAGCAGGCAACCTCCAAGTCACGTTCACCTTGAATGCTGAGGAATCTGGTTTATGTTTATGTAGGTAACGATGAGCCTGAGAAGTGACACAAATCATGTTTTTCAATTACCTATCGTATTATTTTCAATATTATACTTGTTCACTGAATACATTTTGATGGTAACTGTTCTTTTCCCCTTTAAAAGAAATAGTTAAGAGTTAACTACGTAGTGAAATACAGTTTTAAACTAAGTAAATTTCCTCTGTGGAAAAAATCTTATGCTCAGGATTAGTAGGTGGCATTATAATTCGCAGTTGAAAACGATGTCATTGTTTAAATGCTCTGATAAATATTAGCAAGGCTCAGGCCAGTGGCAGTATTTCATGAGTTTTGAATTGTCTGCCACATCCCTCTTGCGTTATGCTTCACACACAAAAAAGTCAGATGACCTACATCTTCATCTGCTCCAGTCTGAAGCTGCTATATATAGGCTTTGGTTATGAATGTTTTTTCCTATGAAAAGGTCAGACCTTGCACATGTACTGTCAATGCATAGCCCTGCGTATTAAGGAGCAGACGGGCAAGTTTGTAAACATCATTGAAATATTACTGTTATGGGGAAAGCTTGGCAGTTTGGTGAAAAAGTAATGGCCTCCAAACTCTCTTTGAGAGAAGACAGGGAAACCTCTCTCTTGTGATTACAGAAGCACTTTCCTTCTGGCTAAAGCAACATGTCACTGTCAGCCCACATGCACAGAAGCAGGCTGGGACACTCCCAGCCCCAGATGTCTCGTACATGTGGGTGCACACAGTCGCCCCTATCAGAGAGACACTAGGCTGCATTAACTCCTCCTTCCCACTTCAAACCCCCATGGAACATCTGGAGGTGGAGCTGGGGAAGGTACCTTGGCCAGATCGATGCAAACACAATTTGGGGTTTCCGTTTGTACACAGGGTGCAGCAGCCACCCTTGGCCAACATCAAAACACCTGAGAGAATGTGGGGAGAGTTGAACTCTTACTTTTAAGCCAAAAGTTCATAGGTTCAAATACCCCTCTGAGGTCAGTTGCTCCCTAAGGCTAACCCTTGAGTCTGAATGCTCTGAAAAGATTGAGCTGCTCCAGGAAAGAGGCCTGATGATTCAATTTGGATCTTTATTCAACAAGACCAAGTTCTTTCCCAGAATGAAATTATTTAATAACTATGTGAAACAGATGAGATATTCACTTTTTTAATAAACAAGAAATTAAAGTCCAAAGAGGTAAAATGACTTTACCCAAGTTCACTGGACAGTACAGGAGATGAGCAGACTTCATGACCAGGTCATCTTCCCATGAGGTCTGCCTCCTGTGGATTCAACCAGATATTCTTGTCATGTGCCCCAGGAACCAGCGCTGAGATGGGCAATGTTGCCATAGAAAACAATAGATGGCATTGTGGGTGTCTTCAATTCGTTCATATCTACCTGTTAAGACAAGCCTCATACAGGGGACATTACAAAATGGGAATCTCCAGGCTATAGTGGGTAAAGTATTAGGCTGAAGGTCAGAAGAATCTGGCTCCGGTTTTAAATAATGTTACTTACTCATTTACTCACACATTTATTCTTTCAATAAATGTTCATTGAGAGTCTGTCAGGCCTCAGTCTAAGCACTGAGAATATAGTGTTGTGAATAAAAAGAGATACAGTCCTGACCTCATGGAGCGTAGACAGATTGGTGGCCTCCTGTGTGTACATTGCAGATCATACCTCTCTACATATATGTATAATATATAGCAATTATATATGCATGTGTGTGTGTGTATATATATGTGTAGATATAGCTTACCCCTTTATCTGCCCCCTACCATGCAAGCCCATAACAGCAAGAGCTGTATTTACTCCATTTGTGAATCTTGTTGCTTGGCACCAAGTGGGTACTGGTTGAAAAATGATCTGTAAGGTTTCCTCAGTCATTCATTGAAAAGAACACAGGATGCTTAATAAGAATTACAAGTGATTTTGGTGACTTCACCTATTTCTTTACTAACATGTTTACTACTGAAGCCTTATTCTTGGGCTCCACTGAGGAGGCCACAGATGCAGTAACTCCTTCATATCTTCCACCTCTAACACCTTGTGCCATCTGCCAGGCTGGGCCCCATTTACCTAATCTAGCTCAGTCTGCCCCTCCTGAGGGTGCTTGTCTCATCTCCCAGTCCTGAACCTCCCTCGTCCAACCCCTGGTGATCCCCACAGAGTTTTCTCACTGACAGCAAGGAAAAGTTTGAGGACTTTGGAGGTTGCCAATATGGTGACACTGAGGCAGTGAAATTCCTAGATTTGAATAATGCAAGGACTGAGCATTTGTAGATAAATAAGAAAGAAAAGAAAAAAACCTCATTGTAGCGATAAAAGCTATCCAAGAAAAGCAGGCTGCTTCACTGGGCAAGGAATTGCCTATGGCTGGAGGAGTTTCCCAGAAGCCAGGCCACCACCCCAATGAAGCAAAGGAGTCAAGTGTGGGACGGAGGAGGGTCACTCCTGAGGCTCCCGTCAACTTCAGCTTCTATGGCCATGTCTCCATTCTTCGTCATTCTGAGAATGAGTGATGCACCAAATCCCAGAAATTTCTTTCCCTTTTTTCCCAGATAAGTCTAAGTTGAAAAATTAACTTTTATTTAATTTATATTTACCAATCCACAGACTACAGTAATTGTGCTGATCCCAGGTAAACGTCCACCTCCTATTTCATTAGTTCAAGTCTCTTCAAATTCTGTTTTTGACACACTATTTACCTGCTCCAAAATCCTTCACAGTTGCCCACCCACTCCAGGCTAACACCCTGTCACTTTAGCCTGGCGCTCTGGGCCCTCCACCATCAGGCCCCAGAACATCACCTTTTCAGCCTCACCTTGAACTGCTCTTTATCCACCCCCTTGATTCTCTACTCTGTTAAATGCACAGCCACGGGAACACTCCTCCTCTTTTCCATTTCCACATTCTTCTTTACATTATTCCAGTACCAATCATATTTATAGTATCTTATTTCTTTATTCTTTGGAGTATTTTCTTATTTGCTTATGCTTCTGGAGAGCATGGACTGTGTCTTCATCAATACACAGCCAGTGCCCAGTCTGGCACTCAGGCCATGTATTGGTTGGAATTAAATGGAATTAGAACCTTTTTTTTTTCATGGAGGGAGGCAAAAGAGCATATTGGTTAAGAGCACAATTTTTGTAGCCAGACTTCCTCAGTGTGAGTCCAAACTTTACTATTTACTAACAAGGTGACTTTGACCAACTTACTTAAACTTCTTGGAATTCAGTTTCCTCATCTGTAGAATGGGAATAATAATAGTCCCTGCCTGACGTTACGAGCTGATTTTTATAAAGTGCTTACTTCCTTGACAGGCAGGCACAGAGCTCTCCCCTTACGTAGTACCTATTCATTCTTCAAGGTGCCCCTCTATTTCTCCCTCCTCCACAGATATTAACTCTATTTTCCATGTATAAAGCACTTTAGAGTTTACGAAGACCTTTCATATGTGTTTTCACATTTAATCATCACGGTGGTATGGGAGGTAGGTGTTGCTGTCCCCGGAGAGTTTTGGTGACACAGGTAAAGCAGGGGGAGGGCGGAGGGACGGGAGCCCAGAGACTGGTTTTCTATGCAGAGTATGAGCAGCTTCAATGTTTTTCCTCCATTCTGAACCAGTGGGATGGTACAGCACTTTCAGCATGTCACCAGGTAAGCCTCATTCTTGCCTTAAGGGTCCTTTATGGTTGCACCAAAACCCAAAGCCAGTGCTGTTGTTCCTGCTGTGCCCAAGCATGTTATTTGCATTTCCAGACCAGGCTTAGTCTTATTGCCTCTTCAGGTGAGGAGGGACTTACTGGTTCATGCGCTCTCTGGAGGCTTTGCGGTTTCATTTCACCTGCTGCAGATTGTTCTATGACCTTTCCTCCATCGCCGGACGCAAACCTTTCTCACTGCGAGATATTAGGTAACTGCAGAACAGAACATCCAAGTTAGAAGGCATTTTGGAGATCATTAAGTCCAATTCTTCAAAACCATCTTAAGGAGGAATGAACACTAAGTTCTAGGAAAATAAACTACTTGCCCAAAGACTTTGCTAGTTTGTATGCTCCTCAGGGCAGGGCCATGTTCAAGCAATGAAGAAATAGGGATCAGACACTTGCTTTCAAAAAGCACACTGTCCAGTAAACTACATCCTACTCATCTTAACATCTCAAGTGTCTGACCCAGGGCCTAACACACATAGTAGGTGCTCCATAGATGGTTCCTGATTAAGCGAATAAGTGAATGAATTAATGAATGTCACCTGCTGAGCCAGTGCCAAACCTTGAATTTAAGATTTCTGTGCTGGGCTCCCACTGCTCCTACTCTCTGCCTCCCCCATTCAGACTCATAGTAAGGTTCGAGTAACAGCCAATAAACATGACAAAAATGCATGCAAATATTCAATACCCATCATATTTATTCACAATTCACAAGTGTATTCCCAGTCTTCTTCTATAAGACTCTCTGTCTATATCATGATGTGACAGAAGCTAAACAGAGAAACAGGGCTTCCAGCCGAAGAACAGCACTGACAGAGCCAGGAACTGCCTCTTGGAATGCCAGTACTGCCTAAAATGTTCCCATGTCCTTGCTCTTCAAATAGGAACCAGCATATGACACATATGGGCTCATGATGGATATCTTAACATGTTTCAAATTTTGCCTGATTTTCACTCATTTCATAGAATGTCTAAGCTAGAAAATGCCTTGGAGATCATCAGGCTTAATAATTCTTTTATAAGACAGATAGAAATCTGAGAGTCAGAGGGGGAGTGTTTCATGGTCACACAACCTGTCAGTGACTCAGACTGACCCCAAACCCAGGATTCCTAGATTCCAGCTAAGAGTTTCTTTCTCTGCCCCATACTGCTGGATTCAGCATGAAGCCAGTAGACCAGTCAAGTGTAAGCTTCTTGAGAGCACAGGCTGTATCAATGGTTTATCTTTCTCTCAGATGTCTAGCTCAGTGACTTGCATGTCACAGAAACTCCTTCTCTACCCAGCTCTGTGGAGTTCTCACAGCTTTCATGTTCACCATGAGCCCCACATTACATATGAGTGAGCCTCATGTTGCTCAAATGGACAAAGGGCTCATGGCCTCAGAAAAATGGTAGCAGAACTTGAACCTGGATGATTGGACAGCTAATTCATGCCCTTTCTCTGTCCTACATAACCCACCCAATAACTTTGATTACCAAGTGAATAAATGATTATGGGATGAATGGTTGAAAGACTGACAAACAGAAATCAATCACTCTCTCCTGAAAAACAGATTATAAAAAATGAATAATCTAGACCCTCATTCAGTAAAAAGTCCTTGCTTGGACCCCTGGTGGCCTGCTTTAGCTCTCTCACCTTTCATTTCCCTTCATTTGACACCAACATGTGTGTTTAGGGAAAAAGAAAAGCTAACAATGCTCAACCTCTGTGTTCTTTGAGGGGTCAGTTTTTCTGATGTTAATCCTGTCCAATTTGGGTGATTTTAAAAAGTACAAAGACAGACATTTAAGCCATGCAAATTCCCCCACCCAGAGATTGTCAGTTGTTAACATTTTGGTGAATATCCATCATCTTTTTAAAATCTCTTTTCCAAAGCTTGTAAATAACGTTTTAATGGATTTATACTGAAAATCAGTGCATGATAAAAATTTGTTTTTGTCATTTAATAATAAATCACAAATATCTAATTAGGTCGCAAGTTGATCAAGTGGGAGAATGAGCATAATATTTTGACAACGTTTGATCAGTTGAGTAACACACAGATGATGAGATTGCCAAACATTGCTTTCCATTGATGGTTTAAGGACCCAGAGAAGCCATATTACCAGTCCTTGCCTGGGCTCTTCTGCTTCTAAGAGGACCATGGCTACAACATGGTTAAGGTATGAGTAATTATAATAGCTTAGAATAACAGCTTACATTTTGCTAACCTCTTTTATAACACACACACACACACACACACAGAATAACATGTCAACCATTGTGATCAATAGGCAGAGAAGGAAACCTCACATATCTCATGTTCCTTGCACAACCCTGGAAGAGAAGCAGGTTCATGTCATTGTTTTAAAGATGAAAAACTTGAGGATCAGGGAGATCATGTGACAGTCCGGCCTTTTGGATTTTCGCTTCTTTGTTCGTTTGTAAATAACATCTTTAGACACAAAATAAAGAAAAATGAACCAAAGTTCAAAGAGGAGTTCTTATGATCGAAGATTAGAAAAAAATTTTACTCGTTCATACTAGAGAGACTAACTCATTCTTGATCTTTCATTCCAGACCACTCTTTATAGCCACCACACTGCCTCCTGACTTAAAACACCTTTGAAAGTTTTGGTGATTTTAGCTAATTTCATGTAACATTTTTTGATATATACATATAAACATGCTGCGTTCTTTCCTGCCCCACCTCTATCAGCAACGAGTGCTGACGGTGCAATCTGCAGCCTCCACGAATGGGCTGACTGCCTGTCACGTCTGTGAACAAGGTTTAATTTGATTAACTTGGGCTACCAGTCAGGACGACCTCCCTGCTCAGCGAGGCGAGGGCTGCTGGATATGGCTGGCTGGAGGACCAGAGAGCAGTTGTGATTCATTTCTGCCCCAGGCACCCACCTGGCGGGCCTGGTGCAAGTGCCGTGGGATCAGGGGAAAGTGAGAGGCTGCAGGCGCCCCGGCTGTGAGCTGAGCTTCGGGAGTAATAGTGAGAAGAGGGATGAGGGCAGCAGCTGCTGAGGTTGATATTTATATAATGACTGTGTTTGAGGCAGGAAGTGAAACCAAAGTTGTGCTGAGACACTTTCCTTCCCCCATACCACTGCCCACGGCGGCTCCGGTGGGTGACCCAGGGAGAGCCTCAGCGATGCAAACCAGGCTCCAGCCCCTTACTGGGGTGTCAGAGCTAAGGTTCTGTAGGGTCCAGAGGCTCCCCTCCCTCTCCATATTATTGTTCCTCCTTTCTCTCCACTTAGTTCTGCCTTATGGTGGAGAGAGCATTGCTGCACCCCTGCAGCTTTGCAGGAATGCCATAAGGGACTGTGGGACAATATCTACAAAACACAAAGCCAATCACTGGAGAATCAGCATTAAAACTCTTTATTACTTTTCTATGACCACTTCCAACACCATCGCCTGTGGTTTTTGTGGATTGTTGTTTCCTGACTTTTATACCTGCCTCAAGCCAACTTTCTGCCTGGTTTCTCTTCCTTCCTTCCAAGCATTCATACTTTTTGGAACCACCTCAGACCTCACAGCAAATGTCCCCTTCAGTGCTTTCCTTTCCTCTTGCTTAAGCCCAGGTTTAGAAATTCCATTCTTACCTGTCTACAACAAAAAGACATTTTAATATAGATGATGGTCCATCTAGAGAGGCCGTCCTATTCTGCTTCTCACTCTAGTGTTGGGAGATTATTTGAAACATGGAGTGTTCACAGCTGAAAAGGACTTAAAAACTGTCTAGCCTCTGCTTCTCAATGACCGAAGGAGAAGCAAAGACCTTGTTAGAAGTGCAGATTCCAAGGCCCTACTTCAGACCTGCTGAATCAGAATCTGCATTTTAACAAGATCTCCAGATGATTCACGTGGACATTACACTTTGAGAGGCACTGTCTTATCCCAAGATGCTTATTAACAGGTGGAAGAAATAAGGGCCCAAAGAGGAAAATAGACAAGTGCAAGGTCATCAGCAAAAGAATGCCACCAAAATGGAAGTCAGCAGTCTGTTTAGTTCGAGTCCCTTTCCTCTGCATGAGGCCTTAATAAAGATATAGTTCCAATGCCAGCACTACGAAACAAGCAAAGAAATCTCTTCTCCCTTTTTGTTTTTACTCTAAACTTCATCTATGGGTATGTTTTCAATTTATTCAACTAACAGAAAATCAATACAAACGATTTCACAACACCGCTTTTGAGTGCTTGTCTGTCTAGGTTGCCATGCTAGTGGCTGAATTCCATAGTCCACTGTACTTGATCAGGTATACTTTCCCGATAGTTTATTTGAAGTGAAGTTTCTGAGTGCTGGCAAGAAAAGAAAGATGTGCCGGGTGTGGTGGCTCATGCCTGTAATCCCAGCACTTAGGGAGACAGAGGCTGGCCTATCACCTGAGGTCAGGAGTTCGAGACCAGCCTGACCAACATGGAGAAACCTCGTCTCTACTAAATATACAAACTTGGCCGGGCGTGGTGGTCTATGCCTGTAACCCCAGCTACTAGGAAGGCTGAAGCAGGAGAATCACTTGAACCTGGGAGGCGGAGGTTGTGGTTAGCCGCGATTGTGCCATTGCACCCAGCCTGGGCAACAAGAGCAAAACTCCACCAAAAAAAAAATAAAAAGGAAGAAAGAAAGAAAAGAGAAAAGAAAGATGTGTTGTCAGATGTTACAACTGGCCCTAGCTTTGCGCACCAGAGATCTTGCCAGGAAGAACTATGAATGACAGCACATTTTAGAATCACAAAATGACAAAACTGGAAGGAACCATAGAGATCATTTTATCCAACCCCTTCAAGTCTCAGATGGAGATGATGAGCTACAGAGGGAAATGACTTGCTCAAGTTCATCCAACAAGTTAGATGCAGATTTGGGGCAAGTGTTCAAATTGCTGGCCTATCAGGTCAGGGCTCCATGCTGTGTACTGCCACCTCACCTAAATGGAATGAACAAACTAAGTAAACAAATCACCTGGACTGATGACATTTACTCCAGAATTCTGGAATAAGTCATGGATGAAACTGGGGAGCCATTGTCCAGAATGTGCTGCCTGTCATTATAAATGGTCACTGAACCAGAGGGAGCGTCACACTGTCAGTAGGATTTCCACCAATATGAAGAGCTACCTGGGAATTACAAGCTAGTAAATCTCATTGCCATGTCTGGAATTCCTAACAAAGAGTGGGATCATGGAAATGTAACAAACAACTTGTTACGGAAAAAACAACAGAAGGATTTTAACAAACCAATGTTCTTTAAGAGTCTAGGACTAGGAATAAGTAGGGAACTATTGAAACTCAAATATTTAAATTTTCAGAGATTCAAGATTACTGTGATTAGATTTTTACATCAAGGAACAGCTTGATTGCAGAACTATTTGGTATAGTACATGTCATCTTTGACAAGGATCATGGAAACAATATAGTAATATTTGATTGCAACTCCTTTGAATAGAAGATATTAACATAAAGATCACCAGAAATCAGAAATCCAGTCAATAAGACACTGACTTGGATCTTACTTCATATTTTAATGAAATACATGGAAAAGTACAAAGTCGTGAAACATTCACTTTTGCAAATGGCACTGAACATTTCTAGTCATCACAGTGCCTCATTTTCAGATTACATTAAAGGTTTCACCATCAGTATTTTATTGATGTTTAAGGCACCCGTGCAAGGTAAGTAGAAAGAAGTCTGTCATCTAAATTTGAGACAAGAGACCCAAGCCTCAGGAAGCAATGTCCTTTCAAAGTTTATAGCCCTTGAGTCACAGTTGGACTACTCCAAATCCACACTCTTTCAACTACACAATGTTGCTTCTGGGTAAAGAAATACTACAACACACAATAACTGCTAATATCCACACACCTCTTTGTATCTTTTTTTTTTTTTTTTTGTAGAAATGGTGGGGGGAGTCTCACTATGTTGCCCAGGCTGGTCTTGAACCCTGGGCTCAAGTGATCCTCCAGCCTCAGCCTCCCAAAGGGCTAGGATTATAGATGTGAGTCACTGCACCCAGTCTGCACACCTCTTTGGAAGTTACAGAACATCTGGACAATTCCGTGACATGGGGAGAAATACAACTAATTGTTGCTGAGAACCCACTATATGTAAGCTGGAGCTATCTATATTCAATGCTATACATAAGTATCTCACTGAATTATGACAAGGACTCTGTGAGGAGGGTGTTCTTTTTTTCTTTTTGTGTAATAGGAAATTGAGAAAGGTTAAGCAACCTGTCCACAGTCACAGAGCTAGAAATTGATAGAGCTAGGGTTTGAATTCTGAGTCGATTCAGGTTCAAATCCCTTGTTTCCAGGTCAAGTATTTCTATTATCTCAATGTTACAGCTGAGGAAATTGACTTAGAGATGTTAATGAGCCACGATCTTAGAGCTAATAAATCATAGAGAAAGGATTCAAACTGGCGTCCTCACAGGACATAAAGATCTCAGAAGAATGAGGAAAAAAATGTAACAATTGAGCTTCAGTTCTGGCAGATATAAAGTAGTCCTCTTAGGTGAAATATACCCCAATCTCTATTTATAAAATGGTGGACTCTAACGCATCATAGCTCAGGAAGCACATTGAAGTCTATTTCATTTCACTTTCACAAATATGTATTAAGTACAACTTCTGTACCAGGTGTCACACAGAACTCTTGTATGGATCATCTTTTTTCTTTTTTTCTTTGAGTCTCTTAAGTTTTTTATAGTATTGCTTTCCTCATTATTAGTGACTTGTACAGTGTTACAAGCTAATAACGCCAGAAATTGTGATCAGCTCTGACAACATTGAGCTCCAGTGGCTGTATAAGCTGAGATGCCCAGAGGAACGTTGGGTCTCATCAGAAAGCGTATGGAAGCCAGATAGAAAAGGCATTATCCCATATTCACATGAAAGCAGTGTGTGGGCTCAGAAAAAATGTGGCAGTTCTATTCATGGACCTTCAAGAAAAATTTAGTAGAGCTGGGGAGGTGGGAGAAGGACAGAAAAGAACTATTCAAATCACCAATATGACGGAGGCTTGTTGGTATAAATATAGATTTAACAAAATTAGATTTTTCTCAATCAAAAAATGAGCAGACTGAGAAGGCATATAACAATACTTGATAGAATGGAACTATGCACTTAATCAGCAAATCTCAGAAAAACAGAACTATCCCAACCTCCCCTTACCCCAAAGTTTGCAAGAGTTAATTTTAGAGCAAATAAAAGAAAGTACTACTTTACATAGTAGAGAGTAAATTTAATGAGCAAGACAGGTAGGGACTAGCTGGTAGCACAGATACATAAATGGGTTCAAAAAGGGATTATTTAAATACCAGGACCTCATAAAATCCACATGGGTGTATTAAAGATATGGGGGACCTTAAACATCACCCAACCTAAACTACTACCTCATGAACATCTGGCATCTACTTGGTCACCTCCAGTGGCCAAGAGCTCACTCTTTTCCAAGGCAGAACATTCCAGCCTTGACAGCTCTGCATGTCAAAAAGTTCTTTCTAAGTTGGGTGCTGTGGCACACACCTATAGTCCCAGCTACTTGAGGGGCTGAGGCAGGAGGATCCTTGGAACCCAGGGCATTCTAGGCTGTAGTGCCTGGGAATAACCACTGCCCTCCTTCCTGGACATCATAGAAAGTCCCTGTCTAAAAACAAGTTCTTTCTTAGGTTTAAACAAAACCTACCTCCATTTATTATATTCATTTTGACTTTATTTCTGTATTTGAGATTCCACTCAATAAATCTGAATGCTTCATTTTTACATCCCTGCAGGTATTTAAATTCAGCTGTTAATTGTGGTTGTTGAAGTCAATGTCATGAACAGAAATCAAATTTTCTCAGAAATTGTTTAGGGGGATATTCAAATTCTAAAAGAAGAGTATTATGTGGCACTCCAACTTGGAAAGGACCAAAGGAATAAGCATTGGAATGGGAATCAGGAGACCTACCTTCTAACTGGGTCCTCCGACTATTTATATGAAAATTCATGTCACTGTATCTGCCACTAATTAGCAGATGGATCTTCCAGGGCAGGGACCTCACATTTCTGGACCACAGTTGTCTTAATTGTAAGATAAAAGGGTTGAGCAAAATAGTGTTTATTCTCCCTCTGTCACTGACTTGGACTCAGTTAACCAGTGGTGGTTCTGAGATCCAAACCTACTTCATTTTGAAATCCCCTTTAATATACCGTCACTGGAAAAGAGTTGTACCAATCCCTTAAGATGGACCAACCCAGCTGGGTGGCAATTTTACTGACCACGGTTACTGGTCACTAACTGTTCCACCTCCATTTCCTGTGAAAGCAAGTTCATCTCGGGATAGAGCAGATTTCATCAGATTTTCATTTGTTTTGAGCTAAGCTGCTTACTAGTAGCCAGAGAAGGGTTGATAAGGAGAAAGGAAGCAACAAACGAACAGACCGAAATTTCGTTCCAGATCTTAAAATTGACCCATGCATGGGATAGGACCCTTCCACAGACATATTTAGGGCCAGTGACTCTGGTCTTCTTCCTACATAAATGGGACTCACCTGAGCAAGGAGTTTTCTGCCTGTGGAAACCCTATATGAATAATGATCCCCAGCATTTGTGTGGAAGAAGGCCGCACTAGCCCAGGGGAAGCACTGGAAAGCACTTAGGTGTCTAGAGATTCCAAGGGTCTCCCAGCTGGTCAATGTCATGGCTAAGACTGAAACAACGGTCTTGGGACTCTGTTCCTAGAGTTCCCCCATTAGAATGTATTACGCAGCTACTCCGTGCCAGGTACTGTGCTAAACTCTTCAATACATCTTATCCCCTTTAATCTCTGTTATAATCTCTGGGAAAGCAGGGATTTCAGCTGTCTTGTTTATAATTTTATCTCAGTCTCAAGAACATCACCTGACACTTAAGAGAAGCTCAACAAATATCTGTTAAATAAATTTAAATAAGCAAATGAATGAAGTAGATGTTAATACCCCCATTTTAAAGATTAGGAAATTAAGGCTCAGAGAGATCAATGGACTTGACCAAAGAAAACAAACAGTAATAGCAGAGCTAGCATTTGAGCACAGGTTTTCTGATGTCAAGGTCAGTGCTCTTCCCAACACAGCGTAGCCGCCTCTCAGCTTAACCACCTTAAAAACCGAAAATAAAATCCGGTTTAATCCTTTCAAAAACATAAAGTAAAATTTGTGGAGCAAGCATACATTTCTTAATGCTCATCTTTTTTTTAGCCATTCAAAGCGTTCAGAAATCATAAGTGACCATGAAATATTTTCCCACAAAAGCAATATTAAAGAGATTCAAAAGGATTCCATTCAACTGGAAAACAAAAACAAACAACAGTAGCCACAAAGAAAGCTGGCAAATTTCATGGAAATCAGGAATGTCTTTCTGATGGAAGACATATTTCCCCCAAAGGTCCTGTGGCCCTGGAGAACACTGGTTCGAAATGTAAGTAAGTAAGAGACAGAAGCTGACCGTCAGGGAACAGTGGGTTAGGAGGGCGTGCCAGCATGTCTTGTGGAGGACCCATGGACTCTTCACTTTTAATTGTCTACTTTTCCCATTCCTCTCCTCCACCACAGTTGTGCAAAGGGATGGGATGTACACTAATTCTTGAGGACCCTGTAACTGTGGACAAGGGCCTCTTGACTTCAGCTTTCCCAAGTATAAAATAGAGGGATTGTCCTAAATGACACTTAGGAGCCCTTTCCTCTCTGCCACAGCCTCTCTTTCCCTTTCCTCTGTCCTTCACTCTTCTCTTCCACCTAGCTCTAGACAGTGCAGGCACTGGGGCCCAAAAGCAGCTTTGGGGACTCCCCACCCTGCCACTGCTGGAGTCTCCTCCTGCAGCTGCACAGCTAACAGCTGCCTCACCCTGCACTGCTGACCACTCTGATTTACCTACGCAGATGAGGCAATAAATATACAAGAGCTGCTGAAAGTGAAAAGTCCCTCATTCCTCACATTACTTTTAGCCTTCGCTTTCCCTAAGCCAAGGGACAATGAGTGACCAAGATGAGCCTCCCTTTCCAACTCTGGCCTGCCTTAGGGACTCACCGTCTGCATTCCACCTGCACAGGTAGAACTCAGTTCGGATGCGGGAGAATTGCTTTCCATTGTTCAGCAGGCTTTTTTAAATTTCTAGTTTTGCTTACCTTTCCTACTCACCACACACACAAAACAGTGTGAGCTTTCTCATTCTAGTGCATAAACACTGGTCAGTCAATACCCACATGTGTTCCAAAAGGTGAGCTGGCATTGCTGCCCAACTGGGCATTATGGTCCCTTCTGTCCCTGCCCATCAGGCTTGCCTTCCTTGGCAACCTTTCTAGCTTGACTCGTACCATGACTCCTTCTCACGGACCACTCCTGGAGACTGGTGACAGTTGGCCCATTCTTGAAGCCTGTGCTTCTACATCATGTTTTCCATAAGGTCTCCCTCATCTGTGCTTGCTTCCACCTTCTCCTATTTGAAATTACTTATGGGCTCTTCCACTGTGCCATAGCAAGTGTTCTATACATTCTGAAGGCGCATTTGACTATATACTTTGTCATGGTTGCTTGGAACCATGTCATCTTTTCCAAGTAGGCTGTGAACATTTGGTGGCATGGATCATACCCTGCTCATGTTAAAATTCCTCACTGGCCTGACTAAAGGTAATCATAACTCTTGATGCCCACTAATACTGCAGACACTTTTCTTTCCTATGGCTTCTACACGGGGGAAGACGTATGGAGCTATATAAGGGTTAAATAGAAGCTCTGTGATTCATTCAGTCCCACCCTAAAATGCTTCTTCCAGCTTCTGTTGACTTCTGCTGTTACCAAGCATAAAACAAACACTACTGTCTCCCTCTCCCTCATACCTATTTTCTTGGTCCCCTGGGTTGCACTCCTTTGCCAGGCTCTTTTCTTTCTGATCCAGCTTTCTTTGAACGTATTTATTTGTGTTTCACTCAACACGTGTCTCCAGTTGCATTACCAGTTTAATCTGGGTTTTAAGCTAAGATTCTAGAGCTTTTCTCTTTCCTGTCCCAACAAGTACTCTTCATTCATGTCTTTATTAATTCTTCAAATAACTAAACAGCAGCCAAGACTCTGAGGGATACAAATTCGAAAGTGATCCCTTTCCTGACTGCAAGGTGATCCCCATCTGGTAGGGGAGACAGGACATGCACAGAAATAGTTAAAATACCTGGTAGATGGCAATAGGAACCCTTAAAGGGCAGGTCAAATACTCGAGTGTTATATACACTCCCGAGGGTGGAGGGGTCATTCCTCTGGGAAGGAAAGAAGAGGACAGGATTAGGAAAGACTGCACAGGGGAGGTGGCATTTGAAGTGGGCCTGAACGAGTGAGGTTGGATTTGTACTTGCAGGGGTAGGAGAATTAAGCAGAGGGAAAAACACACTAGCAAAGGCTGGAGATGGAAAAGTACAGTACGAGGAAGAGTGAGTGGTTTGCCCGGGTTGCAGCACTGCATGCTCAGACGGGAGCACTGAGGAATACGGCTGAACAGGTAGGTTGAGATCCATGTTGCAAGGTGGAAAGGAGCCGGAAGGGACTGGCACAGGGAGACCAGTTGGGAGGCTTTTGCAACCTCCTGAATGAGAAGTGAGAGGGTGGCAGTAGTTAGAAAAAGTAGGATGGGTGTGAAAAACGTTTCAACAGAGATGCCTAAATTCTTCCAACTCACCTTGACTAATTCTCCTCAATAACTCATACACCTGTTTTCATTGCAAGCGTTGTGCTACCTCTCCCTGCCCCCACTTCGGAAGCTTATCTTTTTGTCTTCCAGGTGCATGACTTTCTGCCCAATTACTTGTTTTCAACCCATCAGAGCAAGTCAAGCATGCAGCTCAGAAGTCTCACTGTCACACTTGGCCTAGGTTGCCCCCGTGCACTGTCTCTGTTCTCAGTATTCTGCCTCTGCATACCCACAGAACAATAGGTCTAAGTTTCCCAGACCCTCGTGTGGAGGCTTGGTCAGAAGGCGAAACCCGAAAAAATACTTTAGCACAGGATGAAGGAGGAAGTGGCAGAAGGGTAAAACCAACCCCCATCAGACTTCACCAAGCAGCTATGCCCCGGACTCAGCTCCACCACATCCTACTTTTACTGGGAGGCCAAGGAAGAAGGACTAAAGTGACTGGGACCTGGGCAGTGGGAGAATGGGCAGTGGGAGAAAGATCATGAGAAGGCAGAAGGGGCTTTGTTTTGGTCCAGGGAACCAATCCAGCACTATAACTGGCACCAGTCCTGGCAGTCACTGGCAGAACAAATCAGAACAGGGAATCCAAAGGCGCTGCTTTGCCTCTGCTGAGCACCTCTCCCTGTCTCTAAGCCTCAGTCTTATCTTCTATAAAATGGGGATTATGACATCCACCTGTGTGTCCTGTTGACCTGTTCGTAAAGGTAGAATAAGGTGAGTATGAAAGCACTTGAAACATGTAAAGCACTATATTACAGGCTTTTTCTCACTCAACTGACCCTACTCATTAGGATGGGTAGACATGAAAAGAAGGAAGAAGAATGCAGATGTCGGGGAGCAGAGGCTGTGTGCATCTCAATTTTGCATAATAGAACTGTGGTGATTGGCCTTGTGGAGCAGCTAGTCCAGGTTCTCATTTGACAAGGAAGCTGAGGCCCGAAGAGGGGAAATGAATGTTCCATGGTCACGAGATGATTCAAAGGACAAACCCTGGTCCCACGGATGCCATGCCAGTCCTTTCTCCACCCCACACCTCTGGTTGTCCAATGTGAAGGTCTCTAGGATGGAGACCACAGGTCCAGAGTCCAGGCGTGCTTGATTCCTGAGTTACTGGTGAGTAGTCACACAATTGAAACTAAGGAAGAGCTTAGCATGGGGCTGGATATCAGACACCATTTCTTTAAATCATTAGGTTTAGAATCCTGGATAACCATTTCCTAAGATCCAGAGCATTCATGTCCTGAAAAGAAAGACTCAGTTTCAAGTTTCCTATTGCCCTTTTCTCCTCTGTCCCCATGAATTATTTGGTCTCTGCAATAGGAGAAAAAGGGATGATTCCTCTGACGAGCTAGTAGCTGTTAAATATCAAAGGCGTAGAGAGTGGCAATCCCGCAACAAACATGTATAAGTACCTTACCTTGTTTCATCTTCATGACAACCCTAGGTAGTAAATCATCTCAGTACTCTCAGTTACACACACACACACACACACACACATACACACACCCTGAGACTCATAGAACTCAAGTGTCTTCAGTCACAGGCCAGTGCCAGGTTGTGTCTCGCAAGACCTCCCCAAAGTACAGCAAGGTTTTTATTTTAATAGGAAACAACAGCCTCTACTTCAAACGCTTTTAGAATGAGCTCTTCCATAGTATCAGATCTGTTGAACGACATGACTGTTTTACCCATGAGATTCTATAAATACAGACTCCCTGTTTCATCCACTAGCTTGTATGTCTCTGTCTTCTGACGAATTCATCATTGCACAAGCATTTTTGGAGGACAGCATTGTGCTGTGAGGTGAAGGGCTGAACCATACCCCTGCCTGCAGGGTTTTGAAGTTTGGTAGTTGCCCAGGGAGCACGTTGTCAGACAACTCCAATCAGGAGAGGACAATTGTGTCACAAGAGAGGTGAAAATGTGTATGTGAGATATAGAGATAGGAGAGGAGAGAAGGGAATGTGTCTGCATAACTAGAGGGTCTAGTGTGTTTAGGGAGGCAGGAAGGGCTGAGTGGTCTGGGCAGAGGGTAGGATGAAGGAGGAAAGAAGCTGGAGTTCAGGCCAGAAAGAGTCTGGGGCTGGTGTCTCGAGGGCTCTGAGGCTGTGCTAAGGTGCTTGTTTCTTCCCAGAGTTTGCCAGTCCTAGATGTGCCCACACATGGGTGGTACCCTTGCATGACTTCTTAGAGCCTCAGTTTCCCCTTCTGTAAAATGGAAGACATGAATGTTCCCTCTAAGGGACCTGTGTGAGGGTGGGCCAGGGGAAAGCGGTAGCACAATGCTTTGAGCTCCTCCAGAATACGATGCGAAGGGAATGCAAATCACAGTTATTTATAATGGCAGCAAACTGAGATGCTGAGAAGACGTTGCTGCAGGCCGCCAAGCACTCCCTCTGGAAATCCTGAAAGCCTGCTACTGCAGGGCTGTGCCCAGATCCCAGCTGGAAGCAGGCTTATCTCTTCTCAGCTCCCGGTGCTTCTTCCGATCCTGCCAGGATGTTCCTCACAAAACAAACACTAATCTCCCTGCATAGTTCCACCTACAGAGGAGGAAGCTCTGCACCCTTCTGCCCTCCCCTTTTAGAAAACCAAGCTAAGTTCTAAACTCCCAGGTCGTGACAAGTTCTCATTTTGTGTCATCATTGCCTCACCAGGTAGCACTATCAAGGGTAGACCTTTGGAGCTGGGAATGGTGTGGCCTGGGAAACAAGCAAATGTCCCGTTAGTCTCCTAAGGCAGCCCTTAAATTCTGGAGGCTCCTTATCCTTCTGCCAAGCTTGTGTTGGCAACAAAGCACTCAGGCATCCAAGGAGGTAATGCGCAAGGCAGGGCAGTCAGGGGTGTGGCCCAGAAGGAGACACCGGGAGCAGAGTCCTAACATCCACAGAATTTTATTTTTTAACAAAGGAAGGAAAGGACCACATTGGTTTCAACTTTTTAATCTTTAAAAAAGGAATGCAAACGGCACTCCCTTTACAAACATCATCTCTTATGGGACCCCACATATACAACTTGAGTTCACACACTGGTGACTCTCTCAGGTACCCCAAAGGGATTCTAAAACAGTGTTTCTCAAACTTTGATGTGTACACGAATCTATAGGTGGTATGGTTAAAATGCAAGTTCCGATTTAGAGGACCATGGTGGGATCTGAAATTCTGCATTTCTAATAACTTTCCAGTTTATGTCAATGCCACTGATCCGTGGACCAAACTTTAAGAAGCAAGGGTCTAGAGCTCTAAGAATTACAGTTTGGAAACTACTGATCTTTAGGTTATACAGACAACGAGCCTCCCCACTCCCCATCCCTGGGGATATTAAGCCAAGTTTCCTGGATTAGATTCTGCCTAGACTGAAGTCAGCTTCTATAATCAACTGTAAATCAAGATCCTAGAATTGCCTCCTTCTGGTTCTAGGTGTCTATCATCTCCAATGGCAGTCTGGGAAAATTCCTAAGAGGCTTGGCCATGAGAAAGAGCTTTAAGGTATGGGCTTTACTCTAACAGAAAAGTACAAAAGGTTCAGATCAATCCTTGTCTCCATCCCCATCTGCCACTGCAACACACACAGAATGAGAGAGAGAGTGAGAGAGAGAGAAAGAGAGAGAGAGAGAGAGAGAGAGAGAGAGAGAGAAATCAAGCTAGTGCTCCCCTTGGCACTTAAAAAGAAGGGTGACAACAACCCTCTGCCTGCCCTCTCCTAACCCCAGCTGATGGAGGTCATTTCCCTCACACACCCTCTATCCCTCAGGTCCACCCCCTTTTGGGGACTGAGATGCTCCCACTGAGGTCAAAAGTATTTTTAGCTATGCCATGTGGGCCCATGCTTAGCCAACTCTCCCTGGACATTAATCTTGGATTCCACAAATGCCAGGTCTCCTGATCCAGGAGGCATGGAGGTGACAGGGAAATCTGAGTGTCTTGGAAATTGCAGTGCATGGCCTTTTGAGGATTTTGTCTGAATGCCATGTATGATAAAAACAACAACAGTAAAACCTAATGCTCAGAAAATGCTTCAGCATTTACCGAGTGCTTTCTCCCACATTGCCTCATTTGATCTTCCTGAGAGGGTCATGGGGAAGATAAGGCAAAAATTGTTCTTATTTCTATTTAATAGCAGGACCAGGTGAGTTGGCAAGATAACACTGCTAGTAAGTGATAAACTTGAGCCTTCAGTCCCTCCATCCAAGCTCAGTGCACTTACCATACCCCATACAATTCTACCTTTTTGCTTCTCTCCTAGCTTGGTTTTATTTTGCTTTGCGAAATATTACAAGATTCAATATCTGCATAAATGCCTTTAAGAAATGGGAAATTCAAAACAAGGAAGAATGAGGCAGCTTGTGTCAGTCATAGGTCCCGGCAGGAAGCAGAGGACTTGCTTAAAGAAGGTGGGCAAAAAGAGATTCATGATAATTTGCAAAGATACAGGCAGGGTTAAGGAAAACCAAGAGATAGCAGTGTGCCCTGAGGCTCGCAAAAACTGGGAGCTGGTACCAGCTCTTGGCCTGAAAGAGCAAAGAAAGAGGCAGTTACCAGAGTCTGGAAAGTCCTGGTAAGCTGCAGGAGAGGGCTGTGGCCTTTGGCATTGCCAACCTGCAGCTGTCAGTGAGGGTGCTAGGGGAAAAAGTGGCCTCACCTCTCCCCTCTCCCACCTTCCAACCACCTGATCAGCGCTGGGCTGATTCCAACCAGAAGTCAAAGGAATAGAGAACCTAAAGATATCCATAAAGGCCAGCCTCCTGGAGTGGCTGCAAGACAAGGATGAAAAATAGATTTGTAGGGTCAAACAGGAAACACCCAGCGTGCAGCTGTACTCACTGTGATAGCCTAGGACTCAGGAGAGAGGAGATGGCACAGAGTCAGAGGGGCTGGGATTCACAAGGTGGGGATTCCTTGTTCTCTCAAAGTGGAATTATTTCAAAACCCACCTGCAGTTAGCTCTCTGGGAGCCAATCTGGCCCTGGGCCCCAGGGGAATCCAAGAAAAACCAGATCACAGCTCCTAAGAGATTCAATAACCCCACAAGCAGGGTTGGCCATCCTGTGGCCTGGGTTTAGATCCCAGTTCCACCATTCTGCCTAATTCCAGGTTGTGACTCTGGACAATTCATGTAATCTCTCTGAATCTCTGAGTCTTTGTCTGTGAAACGAGTATAATAACAATCCCTTGGCTGCCCATCTCAGGACAGGCTGGCACTTCACACACTGGAAATGCCACATAAGAATTCCACAGAAGAAGGCCACATAAGAATAGCATGGGTCCAAAACAGTCAGGACCACCTAAGTCTCATTTGCTCTTCAGAAGAATAATACCTAGATTTGAAAAAGTTCAAAGCCAGAGAAGCCCTAGAATCATCGGACCAACTACTCTCGTATAAAAAGAAGAGTGTGAGAGAGAAGTTCACAGATGGGGGCACAGCTGGGCCACCAGTCTCCCTCCTTCACAGTCCCATGCTGCCCCTCCCACCTGCCCATGAAAGTGACAAGACCTATCCATGTGAGGATCAAATGACATAAAGGATGCAGTAGTGTTTTGTCAATTGTAAAGGTGGTTGCTATCATTGTCATTAACAATAACAACCCTTCCCATACAAACCTAGACCAGACACGAATATTATCATCATTAGCTATGTCTTCAAGGATGTGATAAAATACGACTATTTTACCAGGGCAAAGGACATGAGAACCCGAGAGCACACAGCAGGTGAGGGCATCAGAATAGCTGGTGATAAATACCACTTGGCTGAGAACAAGATTCTGGGATATGGGCGTGAGACAGGTGAGTTTTGATTGTCAGCAGGTGGCAGGAAAGACAGGACTCGTAAGATCTGCATGTACGAAGGAAATTTCAGATGGGGACATAACAGGTTGGGGGCTTGGTCCAAACCCCAGTTGGATAGAGGAGGAAACCCCAGCCTGGAAAGGCTCATGGGCTTCCTGGAGCCTCCTTGAGAGTTGGTGGTATTGGGCTCTCAAAACTCATCTTTAACAGCCAGACTCTATGGTTCAGCCTTTGGCACCTACTTCCACATGTGGACTCCTCAATGAAGAAACTAGAATATGCCTTATTTGTTACAAGGAGATCATATACCACATTGTAGCTTTTAAATCAAAAGCCAAAATCTTGACTCTTGGTGAAGATCTCCAGCTTTCAAACTGTCTAGATCAGGGCCCTGGTCACACTCCACTGAGTTCATTCTGTTCTGCTTCTCTGTATCACTTCAGTGGCTCCTCTGCTCCACTGGCTTCCATCATTCATCCATACATTCACTCAACAAATATTCACTGAGGACCTGTAGTGCTTATAACTAGGAATACCATGAGAATTTTGTCCGAATGCCATGTATGATAAAAACAACAACAGTAACATCTAATCCTTCAGCATTTACCAAGCGCTTTCTCCTGCATTGCCTCATTTGATCTTCCCAAGAGGGTCATAGGGAAGATAAGGCAGCCCTACCCTCACAGAACTGACCATCCAGAGGAGGTTGACGGAAGCTGCCAAATTTCACTGCAACAATCACATGAGCAAAGCATTGGCTCAATCCAGAGCCCAGTGCTGAGCAAAGCCACTTGCACTTCCTGGAAAGGTCATCTTTAGCACAAATATCCTAAATAGAAGAGAAATAGAAGAGAAGAGAAGGACTGAGAAAACCCATTGCGCATAGTACATCCAGAGTACCACCTTCTCTCTATGAAGAAGACAAGGGCAGTTTGGTGTTGTATTTATGAGCATGGGAGGTAGGTAGACTTCCTAGAAAAAAAATTCCCAGCTCCATTACTTACTGTGTTACCTTGGGTAGTTACTGAACTTGTCTTTCGTGCTGTCTGAGCTCTATTTTCTTCCCCTGGGTCACAGCAGTAATCATAGTGCCTACAGAACTGCTATGAGCATTAGATAAGGCAATACATGTCAAGTCTGAGGGCAAAGACTGGACTGGCAATTACTCAATGAAAGGTCACTGTCATTATAGCTAAACTAAGCCCAAAAAGAGATGTGACTCATCCAATGCCACTCGCCTAGTTAGAAGCAGATCCAAATTTCGAGCTCAGATGCCCCAATACTAGGCCAGTGTTCTTTCCACTATACCTGCTACCTTCCTACCAGGGAATCTACAATGTGAATTCAGCCTTATCCCATTGAATGTTTAAACTAACAAGGAAATTTGAGATTGTATTACCATACAGAACCTTTCTCATTTGGACTACTAGAAAGGTTATATTTCTTCCACTCAAGTAACCCCATTTCTACTGACTAATTATCTGCCTCACCCTCCTTGCTAAGGAAACTGAAGCTTTTGGCCCACCACGTGGTCAACACTTCAGGCCAAGTATTTCCTCTCATCCTTTTCTTGCTGAATCACTCTACCTCTGCAGCCCAAATCTTTATAGTTACTTCCCCATCTCAGTTTTCTTTGCTTAGATTAAGCACTATTTTTACAACCCAGTTGCCTGGAAGGTTGAAAACTAATGTAGAATCTATAGTAAAGGCCTTGGGCCCTGTGATTGGTCAGAAGACTCACCCAAATCACCATCAGGGTGGTGGCAAGCCAATGCTAGGAATTAACAGATACTGGTATTTGTGTCCACCAAAGCATATTTAACAGCCTGTTGATAACTGCACAGCCTAAGTCCTAACACTTACTGATTCCATTGAATGACAATGTGTTACAGATTCTAAAGTGGTTCACCTTTAGAATGAATGGATCTAGTCTCCCTTTTTTGTAGGGATGCCAGTCTTAAAAGTATAAATTAGAATAAAGAGTAACAGAGTACAAGGGTTGAGGGTTTAGATTCTGTAACCAAACTGCTTGGATTCACATCTTGGTTCTACCAAGTACTGTGAGGCCTAGGCCAAGTTACTTTATGTCCACGTGCCTCAATTTTCCCAACTGTAAATAGGGCAAAGGCACTTGCCTTATAGGATTATTATGAGAATTAAATGAATTAGTAACTTATAAAGTGCATAGAACATGCCTGGCACATAGCGAGCACTATGTGTTTGTAAAATCAATAAACTAAGAAGGCAGGAGACTGAGTCTCAGTTACATGCCTACCCTAGGCATTCACATATTGGATTAAATAGTCTTTAGGGCCCCTTTCTTTCACTGTCCTTGTGATGGCAAGCCTAGAAATGCTACTCTGTACTACTCTCTGAGATGTCAAAGCAGCTCTTTGGAAGCACCAAGGAAGAGTACAACTACATGTGGCTAAACTCTCCTGGCTGAGTCAAAAACCATTGCAGCTTTTATTGTTTCCTTGGCCTTAGCCACATTCGTTGCAGGAGGAACCTCAGATGCTTGGAAGTAGAGAATCTGCCCACTAGCGGTCTACGTGAGGCCTCTGAAATTCACAAGTGCACCAGGAGCTCATTACTTCTTGCCCTTCTCCCTGTCTCTCTGATTCACCTCTTGTTTGATGCCCTGAAGGTGACTAATGACTCAGAGCATCCCATCTTTGGTTCCACCCAGGTATTCTCCTTCAGACCTTGATTCCATTTTAGAAACAAAAAGAAAACACCTCTATGATTCATTTGATTCCACTTCTTTGGGGTTTTGGGAGTGGGGAGACAAGAATGATGGAGAAAATGTACAAATCAGACTGGTAAAGTGGTCTAACTCAGAGGGTGCATTGCCCTGCACCTGAAGGTGAGGAAAGACTGGCAGTCACCTTACCAGTGCCTGACATCAGACATGAGTGACAGGCAAGCTCCCCAGAAACCTGTGGAACCTCACCAGCATGCAGACTGTCTTTGTTTACTTTCTTTTCTACTTGCTGTGCCTTTGGTGCTGGAAGCAAGGACACGGATGGACAACTGCTCAGACTAAGGTGGATCCTCTAACTCTCCTTCCTGCCTGGCACCATTAGCTCAAGCCCTCATCACCTCTCAGAAGATTGGACTCCAGTTCCGAGTCCATCCCCTCACCATCAGTCCTCCCTGGAGTCCACTTGCACTGGAGGCTAAATTGCTAAGGAAACTGAAGCTTTTGGCCCACCACGTGGTCAACACTTTGGGCCAAGTGTTTCCTCTCATCCTTATCTTGCTGAATCACTTTACCTCTGTAGCCCGAATCTTCACAGTTACTTCCCCATCTCAGTTTTCTTTGCTTAGATTAAGCACTGCTTTTACAACCCAGTTGGCTGGAAGGTTCATCTCAAGAGCTATCTTCTCATTATGCCACTGTCCTGCTCAAAAGCTGCCAGCCTCCTTGTAGCCTGCAGACAAAGTTGAACTTCTCACTGGTCTTCAAGTCCCACTGGCCTTCACTCCCACAGATTCTCTACCTAATCAAAATTATGATGTACCCACTGTAATCAGTCATTCTTACCCTCCACTAAGAATAGCTCACATCCATACCTCCATGAAAATCACAAGCACTAATCATTTACTCTCTGGGTGGCCTTGGAAAAGTAATTTATCATGTCTGAGCCTCAATTTCCTCATCTACAAAATGATGCTGTCTAATAAGGGAGGATTTCCATGAAGAGGAATTGAGATAATATACAAGGGCATATAGCACAGTACCTCAAACATAGTGAGAGAGCAACAGAAGTTAGCTTTAATCATAATCATCAAAATAATATGACGTTGATATTTGTCATTGATAATTGTTCTAGCTCATGTCATCTCTTCCATGAAGCCTTAGCTGATCTCCAATCTGAGTGCTATTTCTCCTTCTTTTGAAGTCGCCCTCTACTTGTAGAGCCATCCCCATATGACAGGGTATCACAGTGACTTCTCCACTTATCCTGTCTCCTTCTTTATCTGCCTCTGGGTCCTTTGCCTCATCTAAAAATGAATCCTGGCACTTGGTAAAGCTTTATTTCATGCGGATGTTTCTCTGGATCCTGCAGGCAGGGCCTGAAAAAGTCAATGGTGATCGTGAACTGTTCTGGAAGAACAGGGTTTCTCTTCAGAAATAAAAGAGTACCTCACTGTGGTACCTCTCTGCCTGTGTGGACACACAACACAACACAACCCAGCCTGGGCCACCAGAGGAACCAGCTGGTTGAGCTTTGTGAACTTTGTCCTCATGCCCCAACACCCTACTTCCCAAAGCCTGGACCGGTAATGTTCTTTTCACCAGAAAGGACAAGGGCAAGTGAGTGCAAGAGAGAAAGTGGTACATTTATCACTGAGAACCTGCTTGGGAAATGGGGGAAAGGGGAAGGGAAGAGATCTTATTTTCTAAGACTTGAGAAGGGAAAATGGAAGTGGGAGGGAAATCATCTGTGGCTTATGTTCTCTAAAACTCAGAGGGAACTTGCTGCCCCATACATGATGTTGATTAGGGAAAGTATCATCTAGTTACACAGAACCCCACAGCTTGGTAAGCATGAACTCAGAAGAGTCCCAGCTTTCTGATTCATCTGATCCACAAGCCTTGGTCAGCAGGCACACAGTTGCTTTTGCTTTAAGATGACCTCATTTGAAATTCCTTATGTAGCTGTCACTGCCAGCACTAAAGCCTGGTCATTTACAGTAGCTGTCCTTTCTGAATTTAAATCTGATAAAACAGGCTGTGCCTGCCCCACACCTCCTAGGGGTCTAGATCTGAAAGGAGCCCCAGGGATCATCCCATCTAGTCTAACCCTGGCCCGGAGAGGAAGGGTCACACCACCAGGCAGTGCTGAAGCCAGGCCTGCAACACACTTTCCACTACCCCAAGATGCCCCCATTGGCTGTTCAATTTAAGGACATAACCCATGAAGAAAGGAGATTGTGAAATGCTTCTACTAGAAGCCCAAGGGTGGCTGAAAGCCCAGATGCTTCTCTCTTAACCCTCCTAACCGAGTCCCAGTTCAGCAGTTTGCTTCCCACTGTTTCATGTTAACCCTTTTTCTCCACGAGGCCAAGGCTTGTCTTCCAATGAGCAGCTCCCTATAATAACTAAGCTGGCTTCTGCTTGCACCTTCCCAGACAC
This sequence comes from Theropithecus gelada, assembly GCF_003255815.1. Lineage (NCBI taxonomy): Eukaryota > Metazoa > Chordata > Mammalia > Primates > Cercopithecidae > Theropithecus > Theropithecus gelada. Next base: position 184,421,946 of record NC_037669.1, read on the forward strand.
CTCCACTGGCAAAACCTTTCCATTGAGCAATCTTCTTGTGAAAACTGACTCTTCCTTGCCCTTTACAATTACTCAGCAACTCTGCAAAACAGTAACCCAACTGTTTATTTTGATTTCAAGCTTGGGGTTAAAGGGCTAGCTTTGTCATTTTTTTTTTATTCCCCTTGAGGAAGTTACTAGAGACCTCAGGGATTTCTTGTCTTTGACTCTTGACTACCAGCTTGACATGCCTCCATCTTCCACTAGCCCCCAGTCTGTGCCAGGTGACACAGAAGGTTCCAGGAAGGAAAGGGGATACTCCTCCAGAGGGAAGATGCTTCCTAAATGGAGAGTTGGCATTCACTCAACCTTCCCTGCAACCACCCATCCCCAAGGTACCAACCTGCCCATGTTTTCAATGAATCTGCCAGGCTGCATCACCATCTCCCATGTTTGTTCTGTAGTTTCAGAGTTTACAAAGCACTCTAACCACCCTCAATTCAGGGGATGTTCAGGACCTCCCTGAAGGGTAGGCCACACAGGTTTGCATATTAGAGAGGAGGTAATCGTACATGTTTATGCTTATATCTGGGACTAACCTAATCAAGGTGAGAAATATAGTCAGCCTCTTGACTGCAAGTTCAGTGCTCCTTATCATTTTTCTTCTGCCAGCTACTCCCGTTATTTTCCATCTTGCATATCCAGCTAAAAAGAGCTTTCTAGAATACCATTCTTCTTCAACTGCTCTCCCAGTCACAAACTCTCAGCAATGCCTAAATGCCCATAGGATGAAATTCCAATCACTCTGCTTGTCTTTTGAGGCCCTCCAAGGCATGACTCCAAAGTATCTCCCTAACATTATTTCGGCCATGTTAGCCTGGTGAAGCTTTATGAATTTCCAGCAATGTCTTACGCACTTTTTAAACCTCTGGACCTTTTTTTTTTTTTTTTTTTTTTTTGAGATGGAGTCTTGCTCTGTCGCTCAGGTTGGAGTGCAGTGGTGTGATCTCAGCTCACTGCAACCTCCGCCTCCTGGGTTCAAGCGATTCTTCTGCGTCAGCCTCCCAAGTAGCTGGGACTAAGGTACACGCCACCACACCCAGCTAATTTTTGTATTTTTAGTAGAGATGGGCTTTCACCATATTGACCGGGCTGTTTTCAAACTCCTGACCTTGTGATCCACCTGCCTCAGCCTCTTGAAGTGCTGGAATTACAGGTGTGAGCCACCACACTTGGTCTGGACCTTATCGTGTTGCTTCCCCACGCCACCCCACAGATCCATCCTCAAGGTGCTTCTTCAATAATGGCACCCATTGCTAGAATATCTCTGGATTCTCTCAGCACACAGTGAGCTCTCTCTTCTTAAATTCCATAGCTTGTGTAAACCATAACACTCTCTGGGCCTAGAGAGCAAATGTGCATCAGGCAGAAATTAAGGCTAGCCTTTACCTGTCATCTCCCACCTCAGCGCAGAAAAGGGTCTCCCACCTCAGCTCACATGCATCTGTTGGTGGTTATTTATTAAATATCAGGTTCAAAAATAGTTTAGGGTAGGCCTTGCCTTCTCATAATTAGACAAATAAGAGAAACAGAAGAAAAAAATATTGGATCAAAGGTACAAAATTTCTATTTTATCATCAAAATATTAATTGTGCTCTATCATAGAAGGAGGAGGAAGAGTGGGAAGGAAAAGGAAGACATCGAGAGGGATGGCTCAAGTTTACAGCAAAGGCACCTGATTCCCATCTGTGGTTCTTCAAGGCCCCGTAAATAACATACCCAGTGCTATGGGTTCAATAGCGATGACCTTGAGCCATTTCACATTGAAGTCTTAGATTTCTGGAAAATGTGGGTGATCTTCTCTGCCCAGCCCATCTCACTGGATAATAGCTGTGAAAGTGCTTTGTAAGTGTAAATGCTAGACCTATGTGAGTGGTGACTAATTTCCAAAGGCCAGGCCGCCCCCAACCCCACCTTCAGAGCATTTCATCTGTTAAAATACATGAGACCATTGGGATCTGTGGAAGAGCAAATGCTGCCTTTTGCACCTCTGCTGTTGACTGATGGCCTTCTGGTGCTGGAAATGTCCTGTGATCCTTGGACTATTATTAGGGATGGTTAAACTGGTGGAGGGAGGCTAAAAACGGCCAGCACAGCCATCACTAACCTTTTGGTTTCCCATTTCAGGAACAAGTTTCAAAATAAAATGTTTGGGTTTTTTTGGTTTTTTTGTTTGCTTCTTTGTTTTTTGTATGAGAGCACATTTCTGTAGTTCTTCACAACACACTGAAAGAAAAGAGAATTTCACTTCGCAAGATTGGGGAGATTGTCTTTCCTGAGTTTGCTTAGCCCCAGCCGTTAACCCTGGAACATTTGTTCCAAACTGGAACTTGAGCCTTGAAGTTCAGCCAAGTTGGGTGGACTTCCTGGTGCCTCCACTGCTGGCCTGTCTGAGCCCTGCCCTGGGACAAATGTACAGGACTCCAAATGGAGCAGAATCTCAGGGAACAGTAAAAGGGTTGGGGAGGGCAGAGTTTGGGGTTGAGGGACTCTGGGGTTCTTGCTGTCAAGTTCATATCTGCCTCTGAGTTACCCATGGTAATTTATTCCTCTCATATTTTTTTCTTTATTTGTTATTTAATTCACCAAAATTATATGTATTTATGGTACACAAGATGATGTTTTGATATATATCTAAATTATGGAATGGCTAAATCAAGCTAATTAACATATGTAGCACCTTATTTTTTTGTGTGACAAGAACACTTAAAATCTACTCTCTTAGCAGTTTTCAAGGAGTTAATACATGCTGGGCTTAATACCTAGGTGATGGGTTGATAGGTGCAGCAAACCACCATGGCACACATTTACTTATGTAACAATCCTGCACATGTGCCCTGGAACTTAAACAAAAAGCCCAACAAAATAATTAAATATATATATATAATCTATTGATGTTAACTATAGTCACCACGATGGGCAATGAATCTCTTGAATTTATTAAAATGTTGTATCCTTTGACCAACATCTCCCCAGTCCCACCACCTGGCAGCCTCTGAGAATAACCATTTTATTCTCTGCTTCTATGAGTTCATCTATTTTTTACATTCCACATATAAGTGCCACATTTTCATCTGAAATACCCTTGGGCTCCCAGGCTCCCATGGCCTGGCAGGCTTCAGTGAACCATCCACCTAACCGCCCCACTCCCCTAACACGCATTTGCAACCTCGTTTTAATTACCACCCCCACCTTCTCTAAAGCAGCCAAGATATTTTAAAACCCTTGTTTTGATCTTCTTTGCATATCAGTTACACTATTTCTGAGCATGTTTATTTTTATTTTTTTTTTTCCGGTGGTGAGCCCGTTGCTTTGAGCCCTCTGCTCGCACGTTTCCACTTCCTCTCGCTTTCCTGTGCGCGGCTGTGGTCTCCGAGTGTGCCGCTCAGAGTAAGCTGGGTGATTCTCATGGGCCTGTGGCCTTTGATGGAGCCAGGGGAGGTAGGTTCTTCCACCACTGGTGCTCCATTGCTCCTGACATCTGCAGAGGCAAGATGAAATTTCAGTTGTGTTTCATTTGTTCCATCTCCCAAGGAAGTAGACCTGACTACTAGTCAGATAAGGGAAAAAGGGCCCTTTCTTGGGCATGAAAGAGACTGGGGATTTAGTCCAAACTCTGACACTGACCTTGAGAAAATCCTCTTCCCTCTTGGGATTGGACTCAAAATTACTGAAGCTCCCATGGATTCTAACCAACTGTTTTAACAATTAGCTGTTCTAACAATGTGCTTTTCTAACAATTAGCAAAATCATTTTCATATTGAAGATGAGCTTAGGGTCAGCTTCTGAAATCAACATGTTGGAGACCCAGGGACGATTGAAGTACTCCATGTTCAAGAAGTGATGACTGAGATTTGCGGGATAAACCATCTCTGTGTGATAGGATCTTGTGAAATGTGTATGATACGACTTGTGAAAAGTCCAAGCTAAACCCTTGTCATGATATACATCGAAATTCACATGCTTCCCAACGTTTTTTTTTTTTTTTTTTTTTTTTGCAGCATACCTAGAACATGGTATTATTTGTACAGCAAACTGGGCAAAAGAACAAGGCCACTCTTGCCCGGTAGCAACTAACTCATTAACTGTGGCTGTGCTGAGCTCTTCCTGGCCACTCCAAAGACTGAAGAGACAATATGTGGGCCTATTTGAGACCCAGATTTGGGAAAGTTCAATTTAAAGGATTAAAACAACTCTTCATCTAACCAGAATAACAAGAGTGTTCTGGCCTATAAAAATCACTAGAGAAGGCAAAACAGGTAACAAAGTGGGTCCTGAATCCAGACCATGGGGTTCAGATAGAGACTCTATCATTTACCAACTCTATGTCTTTGGGAAACACTAAAGCTCAGTTTTTTTCTATCTTTAAAATGGGAATAATAATATTCTCAGTGGCCATAGGACAAAATAAGGTAACGCATTTCAGCACATTCCTTAATAAATATTAGCTATGATTATGGCTAATGCTAGTCAGGAAATTAAAGATCATTTGGTCCAATCTTCTCATTTAAACAAAGAAGAAACTTTGACTTGATCAAAGTCACACAGCTAATTAGTAGCTGAACGGGGACTAGAACCTAAGTCTTCTGATTTCAGTCCTGTGCCTTTATATACTAAGGGGTATGATACTTCATTCTGTGTTAAAAACATCCAAATTCCTAAGTATGTAGGATGAATTATTTTCCCCCATAAGACATTTGGAAGGTAGGACTCTTCCTATTTGTTTTAAATTAGCTTACCAGCGACTCTGCCTTGAAGCACGGGCTTGAATGAGATGATTTATCAAACGCTTGCCTCCTGTTTCAGGTTGGTAGCCAAGGGCTGGCCTCCTTGGCTTTGGAAGGCACAGAAATGGGTACAGTGGTTGTATATCTGCATCTCCGATGCCAAAGATTTCAGGTCACCAGTACAGAAGTCCCATTTTACATATGAACATACTAAACTTCTGGTTCACTCAGAGCCACACATGTCCAACAGCAAAACAAAAACTAGAACTTGAATCTCCGACTTGATGCTGGTGCCTATTCCATAGATCTCACAAGGAGAAACAGGATTTAAGATTCCCTGTTGCTGTATACTGGCCACTTCCTTCAACCCTATAAACATGCTGAAGTGCCCTGTGAAGTCAATTATTCATTTAATTGTGCTTTGTTCCTTTCCTTTTTTTTCTACCTCCAGCCACAAAGGTTTGAGGCAATTTATAGGAAATACAGTAACGAATAATGAAGAGTACATAAAAATAAACTACAATATCTTATAAATAAACCATAGGATATATAGAATTGTGCTTTCCAAAGTGGCAGCCACAAGGCACATGTGTCTATTTATATTTAAATTAATTAAAATTAAATATAGTTAAAATGTAGTTCGTCAGGTTCACAAGCTGCATTTTAAGTGCTCAGTCACCACATGTGGCCAGTGGTTACTTATTGGACATTTCAGATACAGAATATTGCCCATGATTGCAGGAAGATCTATTAGACAGTGCTGTCTAGACAGACAACCAAGTCATATATTCTTACACATTTGCAATAAAGCAGCCAAAATTTTGGCTCTGAACTTCGTGTTGGCAAAGCCAAATAAAACAAAGCAAAATCAGTTGCGTCATTATCAATTCCTCAAGGGAAGCAAAGCTTTTCTATCACTTAGACCTAAAAGAATTCCTCCTATGGGGCTTTATAGAAAAGCCCACCAAGTGACAGAGCAAATAATGTCCTCAGAAACCACAAGAGACAAGTTCAATGTATAATTCATTAAAATTCAACTAACACTTCTCGGGTGAGTTTAGGATACTTACCTGGTTCTAAAGAGAGATACCTTAACAACATCAGTCAAGTGAATTTGCTCTACAGAAATGACATTAGAACTGAGGCCTGAATGACAAGATGATGTAGCCATTGTAGATCCAGAAGAAGAACATCCAAACAGAAGGAAAAGTAAGTGAATGTTCTTCATCTCTGAAAGTATTGAGCAAGTTTGAGGGAGAAAAAGGCCAGTGAACTTCGTGGATGAGGCTGAGAGTGGAGGAAGAAGATGCTGAACAGGCAGTCGGGACAGATCATGTAGGGTTTTATAGCTTATGGTGAGAGGGTTTAGCAAAGAGATAAACTTATAATTTATGGCTTTAGAGAGATCAGTCTGGCTACTGCACGAAGAGCTGACTGTAGAGGGAAAAAGTGTGGGCAGGAAGAGCATGATAATAGCTTGGAATAAGATAGTCAGCAGTGCAGATGGTGAGAAATCGTCTAATTTGACCGTTTCAGGTTTGTAAAGTCAATAGGACTTGCTGAGAGATTACATATAGGGTTTCAGGGAAATAAAGAATATTATAATGACTCAATTATTTGCGTTGAACAAATAGCTAGGAGGCCAGGTAGCACTTACTGTGACAGGGAATACTTGGGGAGGAGGAATTAGGGGTGGAGAATTCCTAAATTAATAGTTTGGTTTGGGTCACAGTTTGCGTGAAGTGCTTATTACATATACAAGTAGAGTTATGGAGTCTGAAGCTCAAGGGAGAAGTGTTAGAGACAGAGATTTGAAGTTATCTGCATATAAATGGTATTTTAAAGCCATGGGTCTCAATGAGTTCATCTAAGAAGAGTACAGACAGAATAGAGATAAGAACCCCAGAGCACACCAAAACCTGATGTCGAGGAGAAACAGCCAGACAAGGAGACAGAAAGGTAAGGACAAACCAGGTGAGTGTGGGATCACAAAGCCTAGAGAAGAAAGTGTTTAAAGAAGTATGAAGGATTGACCATGTCCAATTCAGCTCAATACTTCCATTAGTTGAATACACGTTGACCTTGGAAACATGTAGGTCATTGGTGACTCTGATAAAGGCTGTTTAAGTGGAGTGATATAGAGTCTGAAGAAGATCAGAGCAGAGTTGAGGAGAGAATGGGAGCTAAAGAAGTGGAGACAGGAAATGTAGATCTTACTTTTAAAGTTTTTTTTGTGTGTGTGAAGGCATCAGAGAAAGGGGGTGGTCGCTAAAGGGACATGTAGGGCCAAGGGAGAGCTGGGTTGTTTTTTTTTAATTTTATTTTTAGTAGTTGTTATAAAGGCATATTTGTATGCTGATGGGATAGATGTAATGGAACATCAGAAATTGATGTTGCAAGGGAGAAGCGTAGGAAAGGAGATGGGATCCAGAGGACAAATGGAAGGGTTGGCCTTAGAAACTCTGCCACTTCCTCCACTATAATAAGAGGAAGGCAGTGTATGTGGGCACAGATGCAGGTGGGTTAAGGAAAAATGCAATAACTCTCCTCTGCTAGCAAAAAGGAAGGTCATAATCCCAGGGCATGGGATATGTAGAGCATGGTGGATATTCAAGTAGGGAGCTAAAGGTTTGAAAGAGTTGACCCAGAGAATGAAAAGTGCATTTTCTAGAAGCATCATAGGATCCTCTGGCACGGTCTGTTTCAGGTTTGTGATCAAGAATTTAAAGTGAACTGATCAGCATGGTTTATACTGTTCTGAACAACAGTCTACTGTTTGTTTGGGTGCAAGCAATGGAGGAATTAGAAGATATACTTTTCACCAGGATTGCAGTTTTGCCAGGTACAATAAAGGGGAAGGCAGCAGGGGAATGGTGGGTATTGGAAGGACAGCATTTATGGCACAGAGTAGAGTGAGTTAAGTTTGGACTAAGGGTTAAGTCTACCCGGTAACACAACATCACTGGGCTCCACACATATCCAAAGTGTCTGCCTGGACCCATCAGTATGCCGAGAATTTTCCTTCCCTCCACAAAAGAAGCTCACTACTGACTTCACCTGGTGCCTGCCACATCTAGAATCCCCCTTCAGGGTTTTGCAGCCAATTAGGAACTGAGTGTTGGGCACCAAACTGGGTAGAAGAGGCACTCCTGAGCGTACACACACTTGCAACGGCGTCTCAACACATTATTTAGACCTAAGAGGCTGTGTGGCTGGCAGGAAAATACCCTACACACGCAGAGAGAAGACCTGGGTTTCATCAGTTTCTGTGGCTTTTACCAAATGAGAAAGTTTTTTTCATATCCTGAGCCTCTGTTCCCTCTCATCATAACTCTGGCCTGGGCTTAAATTACAGCTGCTTATACAGATCTGATGCGATGGTAAATGTACAACCATTTTCAAGTGTAGGGAATTATGGAGATGTGAGAAATTACATTGTTATTATGACTCTGAAAGGGGCTACCAAATGCAAATCTAAGGCATTTACTGGTGTGAGATTGATTTCAAATGTCAGCTAATATAGGTCACCATGGCTTATAAGCAATTTGCCTTAAAATTAGAAACTTATGAAATGCTTAAGATGAAAGGCAGTGCATTTCAAAACAGAGGCAATGGGAAGCAAATTTCTCTCTTTTTTGTGCAACATCCTATGAACCCATGGTTCTCACAGGCCCAGGATATTGCTGCAGTTGGCAGCCCGGTGTATTTTGAACAGCACAGCACTAATCCCTGGGTGACTCTGTAATCCTGAGTGAGTCACTTTACCTTTGGAGGCCTCAATCATCTTCTCTGTAAGGTGGGAAGAATTGTACTGCCTCCTTTTCCACTTACAGGGTATCCAGAAAATCATATTTTTTTTAAAAGGCGAAAAAGAACTGAGAAATACTCTTGGTTACTCTGCAAAGAGGTTGGTGTAAATGTAAAGTGTCACTATTATTAAGTGTGAGGCGATCTTTCCCACCCCCATCGTGTCCCAGCGTTACAATGTGAGCTGTGTGACAGGCTATTTTTAAATTCCCATCTCTGGAAGCATATGGTCCTGCACAGTGCCAAAAAGAGAAAAATGACCTGCTTCAGTTTGTTTGCTTGTTTGTTTTGATCTGATGGAACATTTTCTATGATCCTGTTAAAAGTTGTTGTTTCTACTTTAAACTTTTAAGGTGAGTGCTAAAGATTTTCTATAGCATGGTCTGAAACACACCGTGGCACTACAACTTGCTTAGACAAGGGTAAGAGGTCATCCGAGGGCAATGGTGTATTTATACAAATCTTCTGCATTTTTTATGTATCATCTAAGACATTTCAAAAATATATTTTTTTATTTTTTAACAATTTTTATGCTTTTGTTCTCTAATTTTGTGGTAGTTCTGTTTGTTCAGTAGCAGCATTTTTAGGTAAATTTTTTTTTGCAAATATTAGAGCATTTATTTTATAAAATAAAAGATTCCTTTTCTTTAATGTTACCTACAAAAAAGAAGTTGTTTCAAAGTTTTCCTGCTTATTATTATTTCTTTGGTTTTATGTTTTATTAATATCAATTGCTATTGACTGAAACCCTTTCCCATGACAAATATACAGTGTATGTATTATAAACTTCATTTTTGCAGTCCCCCTTGAACTGACCTAACTTTTACCTCCTCTCCTGTGCTATTTGGCAAGACTATCCTGAACCTTGACAAACTTCCCACTCATTGGATTTGATTTCTGACACCAAATTCCTGGAAAGATATCTATCTGATCAGTTGGAAAAGAAAAGAGATAAAAACACCTATTTCGCAAGTTTCATGGGACCTGACTTTTGTGCAAGAGTAAAAAATTTCCCCAGTTGAGGTAAATAAGGTTCCCACAAACTTTTTTTTCTTTTTTCTTTTCCTTTAAGGTCCAGGATTCAACTCTCTTATCTTTGGGTCAAGTGACAGATAAAACTAGAATTGATGAAGTTTCATGGCTCTTATCCAATGAAAAAGGTAATTTAAAAGGAGGATGGTAAGGAAAACTCAGAAAGACAGGGCCTGCATCTTCAGCTAGATGATGAAATCAAGAATATGTAAGAGGAGTTTGAAGTGTTCTGTGTGACCCTGGGGGTCAATAAGAAAGCCAATTGAGGAAATTCACAAAAGTGCAAAATTAAAAAAACTTATGAAGTTACAGACATATCCAACATTGGGAAGCTCTTCTTTAAGCGGCGGTGACCAAACTCTCCAGCAATTGATGCACTCATGCTGCACCCATAAAGATCTTCTTCAGGCCAGGGCACAGTGGCTCACACCTGTAATCCTGGAACTTTGAGAGGCCGAGGCTGGTGGATTGCTTGAGGTCAGGAGTTTGAGACCAGCCTGGCCAACATGGTGAAACCCTGTCTCTACTAAAAACACAAAAATTAGCTGTGTGCGATGGCGCATGCCTGTAGTCCCAGCTATGTCAGGAAGTCGAGGCACAAGAATTGCTTGAACCTAGGAGGTGGAGGTTGCAGTGGGCCGATCATGCCACCGCACTCCAGCCTGGGCAACAGGGTGAAACCCTGTCTTAAAAAAAAGACCTTCATCTTCTGTATCTATTTTATCACCTGGCATCGTCTCACCTCCTCCAACTTCTCCACACCATTAATGATCTCCCCCTCCTCTGTACTCCTAGGGGGTTCAGAAGCTCTGGGCACCATTTAAATAGTAAGTACTTCACAGATTTGAGGTGTTATATATCTGTTTTTAGGGGATGTGTCTTGGTCTCCCAACAATGAGTTGTAAGTTCCTGGAGGGTAGGGACCATGTCTTACATTTCTTTTGAAGTCCCTTGATGCTTAGCACCTTGTTGGGCACAGAAGAGTAGCAACATTCCTTCACACTCACGGCAGGCTTTAGCGTTTCCAAAGCACCTCCACCTGCCATTCATGTCATGTTCCCAACAACTAGGTGTTTTCCGCAAGGCAGATAATGAATAGTATCTGATGGGTGAGGAAACTGAGCTTCAAAGAGCTCATTACACCTGCAAGTGCAACAGAATTTATAGTCCAGTGCTCTCCCAGCAATAACCATTAAATGAGTAGATAAAGAGCAGATCCTGTGGTTCAAAACTGTGTGGGTAGCCAAAGGGATGCGGCCATGTATTTGGCTACATGCCCTGTCATGTTGATGTAGATTGACTTCCAATACAGGCTAGAGAAGTCGCTTTGTGTGGAGGGACTCAGTCTGAGTGACACATGGTCCGTGTCTCTTTGACTCTGGGCATGTTCTGCAAATGAGATGAGATTCCAATAAGAACCAAGAATGTTTTGGGATGTGTTTCTATGGAAGCCTAGATAGAGATCAGTAACCTCAGACATCGCTCTGGGCAACTTCCGGGCCTGTCCATCTCCAGGCATCTAGAAATCTGTGCCCAAGGCAGACAGAAAAGATAAGGGCCTGGAAGAAGCCTTAGGCACCAATTGGACCTCAGTGTTCTTCACTTCTTTAACTGCTAAATTCACCCAATCACATTTAAATAAATTTTATAAGACTTTGAAAATGTGTTTCTGTTCCTCTAGAAATTACCTCTAAATTTTCTAGTATAAACGTCTGCCAGCTTTGTTCAGCCAAGTTCCTTTCCCCCTCTTTTCTTTGACAATGAAAGCAGCTTTGGTGCCAACGCTCAGAACTGGCAGGTGTTTGATGACACATGTTCTGTGATAAATGTTTATTACATAAGTTCATTCAAGCTAGCTACCAGAGCTTTTGAGGCATCACTGCTACTTATCATAAAATTGTCCTTGAAAACCAGAAGCCCAATATATTCCCAAAAGCTCTATTTTTTTTTCTTTCTTCTTTTAGGTTCTCTGTGTTCTATCGACGTCTGGTGCAATGGAGAAGTCAGGAGATGGTGCTTGAATCCTGACTCTGTCACAGGCTGGCTGTGTGACCCTGCGAAAGCCACTTCTGTACTCTGAGCCTAGTTGCTCACTTGTAAAATGAGGAGGTGGAAGCTATGATTGCCAGGGTCTCTCTAATTTCTGATGTGTCCCAATAAGAGGACAAACTGGTGGGGAAAAAAAGCAATTCCAGTCAAGCAGAAACACATGCTTGCCTTTCCTCACCCAGAATGTGCTTTACATAACCGAATTTGCTTCCTTTTTTACTGGCTTGCCCTCCAGTCAGGAGGCAGGGGAGCAGCACGGCTGGCAGCAGCTTGGAGAGGGTGCATCTACAGGGATGGATGTAGGGAGGGGATGCTGAGGGAGGCTTTGTTGGCGAGTGAATGAGGTACAGGCACCACGAACTACTAGAACTTTGTCACACTTCTTATTACTGTGATTACGTTATATTAGAATGAAAAGACGCAGGGTATTTAAAGTACAAAAACCTAGAGAAGAACTACTAAGGAACTTCTAGTCCCATGATTATTCTAGATAAAGCATTCAGAAACTTTAGCTATGCAAATTAGATTCGTTTTTGAAGAAAATACTTACATATTAAGAATTTTACAGCTTGGTGCGGCGGCTCACACCTGTAATCCCAGCACTTTGGGAGGCCGAGAGGAAGGGGGTGAATCACCTAAGGTTGGGAGTTCAAGACCAGCCTGGCCAACATGGTGAAACCCCATCTCTACTAAAAATACAAAAATTAGCCAGGCGTGGTAGAACGCGCCTGTAGTCCCAGCTATTGGGAAGGCTGAGGCATGAGATTCACTTGAACCCAGCAGCCGAGATCATGCGACTGTCTTCCAGCGTGGGTGACAGAGTGAGACTCTGTCTCAAAAAAAAAAAAAAAAAATTTAAAAATTATCAGCTTGATACTTTTTCCTCCAAAACTTACAACTAGCCTATGTGGAAACATGTTATAGGTCTTTTCATGCATTAAAGTTTGTACCAAAAAAAGCTCACACACTGTTATTGTCTCCATTTTACAAGTGAGAAAACTGAGATGCTAACAGGCCTAGCACACTGTCAGAAGATTCAAATCACAGGTGGCAATGTTGAGAGTTAACACAGATCCCCTTTGCCTCGGGGTCTGGAACTCTCTCTGCTACTGTGCTCTAAGGCATTCTTCCACACTGCTCCACAGAGAGCTTTCCTTGGCCTCAGGCAGAGAGATGAGTAATTACCCGTAAACCGGAATCAGGGTTTATCTCTCTGCTGTCTAAAGTACTAATGTACAATCACAGACTATTAGAGCAGTAAAGTTCCCTAGATATAATCTAAGCTTTTTTCCTCAGCTGAGTACTTCAGTGGTACTCTCCGGTGCTTTTGGACAAGTTAGTGGCAAAATCAGCACTGAAATCCCTTAACTCCCACTTTATACTGTTTATGAAAGTTGGCATTAAAAAACAAAGTGAAGCCAGGCACGGTGGCTCACGCCTGTAATCCCAGCACTTTGGGAGGCTGAGGCAGGTGGATTGCTTGAGGCCAGTTCAAGACCAGCCTGGCCAACATGGTGAAACTCCATCTCTACTAAAAATACAGACATTTCTGGGTGTGGTGGCATACACCTGTAATCCCAGCTACATGGGAGGCTGAGGCAGGAGAAACACTTGAACTGGGAGGCAGAGGTTGTGGTGAGCTGAGATCGTGCCACTGTACTCCAGCCTGGGGGACAAAGCAAGACTGTCTCAAAAAAAAAAAAAGGAAAAAAAGTCAAACAAACAACAACAACAAAACAAAGTGATTTAGAAGATCAACCACTAAATAAATAGAGTATCAGGAATTATTTTTTTCAAGTCACTTAATAATCCTGCTGGCCAGGATTGGACAGAGTTAACTTTTGCCTCAGTTTCTTCAATGATTTTCATTACCAACCTCACCAGTATCATGTAGAGGGACTGAGGCAGAAAAAACTGTTACTGCCTATGAGTCATCCATTCTTGACCTTCAGCATGCTTTGAAAATGTGTTGTGAAATGCTTCACAATCAATAATTCCATCACCAGGCAGTATGAAGCTGGGAGTTATGCAACAAGCGGAACAGGGCATTACTGCTACATCATTCAGGAGACTTCAAATTTCTGTTGTGGGCAGAACCTTCAGCAGGACCTAAAGACACAAAGTCCCCATAAAAGTTAAAAAAAAAACAACAAAAAAAAAAAACAAAGAACAAAAAACAAACCAAAAAAAAAACAGAAACAAAGAGAGGATGGAAGACAGAGGAGAAGTGAACATAGACTTCTTTCCTTGCACTGGATCGGTAAAATGAGACAAGCAGCTAAGTGTAGATACTCTCAAGCTAGCATGTCTGTTCTTTTCTGTCAATGGCTAAGTTATACTCCAGTGTTACACTGCTGTGAGGCAACTCTTCTCTGTGCCCTAGACAGTGGCTTCATCTCCAGATATTGCAAGTGTCCTAGGTGAAGGAGGTAGCTAGTACAAGGGAAAGGAGCACAGAATAAGGAGGTGAAGACCCAGTTCAAGTCCCTGGCTGCCATTTACAGACCTATGACACTGAGAGTGGTCACATCACCTGTCAGATCTCCAGGACCTGCTGTCCTACCAAGGGTAGATAACATCTGCCCCATAGATGCTACACAGTTCAGAAGTGATGAGGGATGTGAAAACACGTTACAAACTACCCAAATGCAAGGGACTATTAGTAGAAACCATGAATCTGATTTTGCAAGCTCAGATAGAAGGAGTCTCCCATTTAAAGATGGGCACTGGGGTGTGACTTGTGGTTAGAGGCAAAATCAACGCCTGTGCCATGCAGGTGACAGAGGAGAATTTTCAAACTCCAATTTGTGCCAGTCACTATTAGCTATAAGCAGCAGGGTGCTGGAAAATGTTTAACTGGTTCTACAGTGGTGAAAAGCCCTGAATTATAGGTTTTGCTGATTTCTGTGGTATAAATACTTGCACCATGGCACATTCAAGCTATCAATGTGACATCAATAACCATGGAGTGAGGAAAAGATACCCACCACTGTCTCTCCCATTTATGCAAGTCAACATACCACTGGAAACTTTTCCAGAGGCTTAGGATGCTGTAAAGAACTTCACAAGCCTTCTTGACATACGGGACTCAAGTTTTAACATTCAGCCACAAGCGCCTGCTCAAATAATTCAGAAATGGAAATTCTTATTTTTATGGATGTCACTGAGCCCTAAAATACAGTTCTAACATCCTTAGTAATGTTCTTTTCAAATCTGATGACTTGAGGGATCAGCAAGCATAGTGTAATCCGGCACAGCATGCAAATGGAGTCAGAATCTTAGATCGGGCAGTTGCAGTCCTATCTGTGTGATCCTGCACAAGTCACCTGCCATTTCTCAATCTCAGTTTCTTCATCTACAAAATGGGAAGAGACCTGGTTTTTCCCGCTTCCAGGGCTCCTGTGAGATCAAATGAAAAAAATGCAAGTTCAAGAGTTTCGAGGACAGCAAAATCCTGTTTGCCTTTGAATTATTAATATGACTTGCTTAAAAAGTTGATTACTAGACTAATCCATGCTATGCTAGGCAAGCCCTGCACAGGAACTTGAGTCCTCTATCTACAGCACAAGCCCATACCATGTCTCTGCTCAGTTCAGTCAGGCTCAGGCAGGGCCTGCGTGACACAGAGTGAATGTCCCCTAAGGCCCGTGGAGTAGCTCTATTGCATTGGGCCTAGGCGCATCCAAAACTGCTTTTGCCCACAAACTTTCTCAACAAGTAACTTGTGGAGGTTAAAAACATGATCCAGCCCAGGCACCGTCATTCTAGGGCTTTACCATTATCCCTGAAGAGCTGGGCAGTGGACTATGCTCAAAAATTTTCCCCAACCAACTTTGAGGCCATATTTGAGGCCAGGGTCTGTTGGTGGGGGTGCCTGGGGAGTCTGCATTTTAAACAAGCACCCTAGTTAATTCAGTTACAAGCAGGACTTGGTCAAAAAAAAAATTATATGGTATGAAACTTGATGGAGCAGAACAAGGAAAGGATTCTCCATTGATTCTCTGCCAGGTACTTGATAGAAAGCAATACTTTTTGAGGGAAATCCTGGCTGTGCAGGGAGACACCTTTATAATCCACTTCCTTGTCAGGCTTCTTTCTTTCCTTCATGCAGTATCACTGCCCCTAGCTACGCAAACACACAAAGGATGGTTAAAATATACAGTTGTGCCTAGGTTGGGCACACAGAATGCCAGCCATTGAGGCTTCTGTGAACAGCATAGCCACTCACTGTCTGCCATCCAGCACCCACCCAAGGCCAGCACAGAGAGATGATTTCAGAGAGGTCTGTCTAAAGCACTGTCTATCCACCCAGTCCTTTATATATCCTAAAGGAAAAGGTCTGTTGATCAACACAACACCTATTGATTCTGTATCACCAGTTAACATATCCCAAAGACAACCTTATTGCTCCATGTACAACATTATATCTTTCATCTGTCTATTTAGTCCACAAATACTTATCAGGCTCCAACTATGTCAAGCACGTATATAGAGCTGGAAATCCAGGATGAATGAGGTTCCATTCCTGTCTTTGAAAAGTTAGTCTTGGAGGATTCAGAAACTAAGCAAACAGTTGCAGCATCATGTGGTAAGTATAACTGAGACTTACACAGGTATTGGGGCATACAAAGGAGGGAAAACCACACTATGGTGGCTGTTGGAAGGGGATCAGGAAAGCTTCCCAGAATAGAAGGGGACCAGGTTTGCAAAGGTAGCAGGAGTTCTAGACAGAAGTACTAGCCCGTGCAAAACACGGCCACAGGGGCAGCAATGTGAACCGGGGGAGCAAGTAGCGCACGTTACTGAAACAGAGAATTCGTCAGGGGTGTGGCAGCAGATCAGACTGAAAACCAAGCAGGTGAAAGTCTTCATCTGCCAGGCCACGAGTTTAGATTTCACCTTGAAAGCAATGGGCAGCCTTTTCAGAAAGATAAGATTTGCATTTTTTATAGATGAGTTTGTAGAGAGGTAGTGTAGAGAACAAGTTGAAATAATAAGAAAGCAAGTTAAGAAGTCATTGAACCTGCCTAGGGGAGAGATGACAGGGACCAGAACTGAAGCAGAGGTGTTGGAGGCGAAGAGGAGAGGAAGGATTTGGAATAAATCAAGGAGATAGCGTCTCTAGGATTCACTAGGTGTGGGCTGGCGGTTGGGGTGGAGTCGCCTAAACAACCTGAGATTTTCTGACAGGGACAGCTTGTGTGTGTGATGCTTTAACCAAGATAATAAACGCAGGGAGAGGAACCAATTTCAGAAAGAAGTTAATGAATGCAGTTTGGAATATGTTCAATTTGGGATGACTCTGAAATATCAAAGTGAAAAAATTTAGTAGTTAATATGAGTTTGCAGTTCAAAACAACGAATGAGATGGAAATATAAGAAGTTTTTTTTCATTAGATGTAAAACTCTTGCTAAAGACATATTTATTACTCTTCTAATGAATGTACTCAGATAACGTACTCAGTGATAAATTCATTTTCAAAATTAATGTTAGGAAAAAATGTCTCTCAAATAATCAGGACACATACTTCAATCAGAAAAAGAATATTATGTAAGTCATCATGTTTACTTTTTTGCCCTGCCTGCTGGGAAGCTCAGTTATATTTCATGCTTAATTGCAGTAAATACACCAAGCCTTACAACATAACACATTGACTTTCTTGCTATTGTTCTAGTTGTATCTTTTTATTTGTGATGTAACATCCCATTGCAAGTCCTGTATATTGAAAGCTGCCTCTGCTTCTCTCTGGTAACAAAAAGTATGTATGTTTTCACTTGACATTATTAAGTTAAGGTTGAGCCCTATTTATTTCAAATATTTTTAAGGCTCCCAAAAAGAAGCTTTTTTTTTTTTTACAGTCTATGAGAGTGGCTATTTTTTCCCCAGATAAAAGAAAATTAAAAAACAACAACAACAACAAAAAAACCCACCCTCTTTGGAAAGGGAATTGATCCTCAGGGACTAGTTAGAGCCAAGGGAGCCAGAAGCTTATAGATCATTACAAAAAGCTAGAGCCATTGACTCAAAAAGAGCACCCGAATGGTATGAGGAACAAAACCTGAGCAGATGAGTTCTGACCCAGTCCCTCTCCTACTTCTCAGCCAAGTGGAACGCTTTACTCCCAAGATGAGGTAGGGTCATGATAAAAATAGCATCAGAGAGGGTTTGAGTAAATTTCTTTCAGGTTATTAAGAGATATTCTTAACCTTAGAGGAAAAAAAAGTCGTCATCATAATAATTTTTATCATTTAACAATGCCCTTGAATCCATTATCTAACTGAGTTGTCTCCAGTGTTCTGAGGGGTAGGTTAGGGCAAGAACTGCCATCATTCACACCTCATAGATCCACATATTCCCACATAATGTTACTTTGGGCCACTTGTAGGAAGCATATATCAAGCTGAGGTTACTTTCCTTTATTAAGATTATTCACAGTTATGAAAGTAGAATAACAAGGCCTGGTGCGGTAGCTCACACCTGTAATACCAGCAGTTTGGGAGGCTGAGGTGGGCGGATCACCTGAGGTCAGGAGTTCAAGACCAGCCTGGCCAACATGGTGAAACTCCCTCTCTACCAAAAATACAAAAATTAGCTAGGTGTGGTGGTGGGTGCCTGTTAATCCCAGCTACTTGGGAGGTTGAGGCAAGAGATTTCCTCGAACCCGGGAGGTGGATG
Organism: Theropithecus gelada; assembly: GCF_003255815.1. Taxonomy (NCBI): domain Eukaryota; kingdom Metazoa; phylum Chordata; class Mammalia; order Primates; family Cercopithecidae; genus Theropithecus; species Theropithecus gelada. Next base: position 184,440,276 of record NC_037669.1, read on the forward strand.
GTGCAGTGAGCTGAGATCATGCCATTGCACTCCAGCCTGGGCAACAGAGTGAATCTCAGTCTCAAAAAAAAAAAAAAAAAAAAAAAGTATAATACAAGGGCAAATGATATGCCCAGGAGGATTTATTATCCCCATTTCACCGATAGAAAAACTGACTCAGAGACATGCAATAACAAGTTGTGCTCCCTCTTAGCTGCCTTGGTAGAGTTAAAAAAGGAAACATGGAGACCATGTGCTCCTGGATGTTCCCCCATGGAGCCCAGCAGCTTTGGAATCCTCTCGAGCTTTCCGGAGGAGCCCCTACTTCAGGCTTCAACAGCTCATTTACTGGCATAGTGAGATGCTAATGATAGAAACCACCAAATGGACAGTTTTAACTAATCTGACTTCCCCCTTCACTGATGACTGCAGCCACTTTGTCCCACAAAATCAATAGTGGGTTAGAACCCCTTCTTTCCTTCTGGTAGAATTCACCTGCCTCTGGTTTCATCAGCCAAGAGGCCTGAGAGCAGCCAATCAATAAAGCAGCAATCAAAGCCATTTTTAAAGGAGTTGATGAAATTAAGAACATTGGGTTTTATTAAGCCAGGTCCAGAAGACCGTCTTAGCTATGAGACCTCACGCAAGTCATTTCACCTCCTTGTGTCTTAACTTCCATCTGAAAAATGGGTCGAAAATAAGCCCTGTCTGACTCACCATGTAGACTGGTTCTAAGATCACAATTAGGTGTTATTAGCACCTTGTAAATATGTTCGCAGAAGGTGAGGGATACTCAGTCCTATCCATGCAGGAATTTCCAAACACGTAACTCAAGGGGCAGAGAGGTAGCCTAGGAAAAGCAAGGGCCTCGCGGGACACAGACTACTAGGTGTGGCACGTGCAGTGAGGCCTGCATTGTGGTGAGAAGAGAGACACAGGGATGCCATAAGCAGCTACACAAGATCCCTTTCCACATGTACCCAGGCTGACAAAAGTCACCAGAAAATACAATCAGAAACTCCTTTAAAAGAATCAATTAGTCCAACAATTTTATTCCCTGGGGAAGATAAAATTTACACACTTCCTCTAATCAATCAATCCCACAAACCTCTTGAAGCTTCAGTCAGAAAATTTGCAAACTGCTAAGTAATACACAACTTTTTTTATAGGTGGCAGACTAGAGGTGGGAAGGGAACATCAGGCTCCTTAATACATGGAAACGAAAACATGTTGGTCTTTAAAGAGTTATGATGAACTCTCGGTTTTTCAGTAGGAGACTAGAATTTTAAAATCATACACAGCAGAACCAGAAAACCTCTTAGAGGCCATTTTCTAATTTATCCTCCCCCCACCCATTTTACAGAAAAGGAAACTAAAACTCAGAGAGACGTGACCTGCTTCCAGTTACACCACAAGGTAAAATCAGATAAAATCATGAGCTGTGTCCCTTTCTGCACTTAACACACATTTACGGAGCACCAACCAAATTCTTGCTGGAGAAACAAAGATGGATAAGTCGCAGAATGCATCTTCAAGGAATTCAGAGTCCATTAGGGAGACAGACATATAAGCAGACGATTCCAGCACAGATTGGCATGTGCTATATTAATGATACAGAGTGCTATGGGAATACACAGAATAGGGAGTGGCTAATTCTGCCTGGGGTTGCCAGGAAACTCTTCACCCAGGAGTGGGCATTTAAGTGCATTGACAGAGTGGAAGGGCATTTCAAGCAAAAGGAAAAGAGTGAACTAAAGCAAGGGGATGGGAGAGAACACAGCTTGTGTGGAAAGCCCCACACAAATAGTTTGAAACAGCTGGAGGGTTTATAGAAGGTGCTGCAAAACCACCTCATGGGATGTCACTAGGTCACAGCTGCCACCCTCCACCTCATTTGGCATGCTCCCTGGGGCTATGGCCTGTGTCCACCTAATGGGCCAGTATAACACCTGGCCAAGTGCCGATGGCATGGTGGGTCTTAATGAATTCCCTTTGAAGATGAGAGGACTGTGAGGGAGAAAAGAATTTGCCACTCAAGTGAGTCAACTGGAACGGAAGGTGTGTCCTGGCTTCTGAGTCCTAGCACTCTGACTGGTTGACCAGACAGCCGAGGTCACCTCCCCTGGGGCCACAGGGTTCTACTTGGGAACATCAAGTCTTTTTTCAGCAAGTTGTTCCTAAGCCACAACACTTCTGGCTTACCCCCTGCCTTTGTAGTTTTACCAACATAATTGATCCCAGAGCTCGGTTTCTTCCATACCCCTTGGTTTCCTAGGGAGTGATGATATATGCAGGCCTCCTCGGAGCTGCAGCACAGCCCAGGCCTCCTGGGGGAGAGCACGGAGGGATATGTAAGAGGCAGACATAAATAGTCTTGCACTGCTGCAGTCATCCTTTTGGGTGCTCTGAGCTTCCTGTCCTGAGCTAAGATTTTCCTCTGGGGTTAGCTGAGGCACAGAAAGATAAACAAAGCTTTAAAGTGACTCTCCTTATTGGAAAGCTACAAGCACTTGCAAGATACCGTTTTTTCCTACCTTCTGATGAGCATGTCTAGGCTTCCCATCATCACACCCTGTGAAGACTCCGTAAGGTGTGTATGGGAAGAGGAGAGACCACTTGAGTATGAGACGTCTTTCAAGTGCCCTCCCACATATGCTAGGTCTACAAAATGTCAAAACAGCCAGGCAAATCATGCCAGGATTCATCATGGCAGGGAGAAACCAGTCACCCTGATATTCACCATTGAGCAGTCCAAACAACTCTTAATGACTAAGGTTTTTTCCACTTACACCTGGTTCTTTTGCTTTCACCACACAATTGTGTTAGCAAATGAGATCCTTGAGTAAGCAAAACAGGTCCTTCACTGATTCTCTTGTAAAAACACATTCCATATCCTACTACAGATATTCAGAGTCAAGGAGCATTCATTCACCTAGGTTTTTCAAAACACGCCTCCAAGCCATTTTCACCATGTAGTTGCTATGATCTGAAAAATCAAGTGTGTGCACAAGCAGGTAGCCAATGACTTGCGAGAGAAGGATAACTGGGCAATGAACAAAATTAAAAGCAAGTCACAGATGCAGAAAATACACCTACAATTTATGTAACTGGATTAGTACCCAGAATACAGGAGGAAGAAAATTCTACACATCCATGAGGAGAAAAAAAAAATAGAAATAAATGATCAGACTATATCAACATGGAAAACTCTGAAAAGGAAATAATCCTAAAAGAAATGGAAAGATGCTTAACTTCACTAATATTCAAAGAAATGCAAAATAAAAAAATTAGGAGATGTCGTTTCAGACCCATCAGATTGGCTAAAATTTTAAAAGTTGGACAACATGAAATGTTTGACATGATAAAGCAATGACAAAACATGTGGACTCTGATGATAGGACTGTAAATTAGTAAAGCCATTTTGGATAGAAATTTGGCAATATCTATCAAATTTGAGATTTAGTATACCTTATATCTTAGCAATTCCACTCTTGGTATATAACCAAGAGAAGTTCTTGCATACATACATAAAAATATGTATTTAAGAGAATTGTTTTTAAAAGAAAAAAGTAATTTAAAAGTTCATTAGTAGGAAAAGGCTTAATAATTTGTGATACATTCATACGAAGGGATATTATATAGAATTTAAAGTGAATGAACTGAAATTAATGTACCAGTATTGATACATCTAAAATAATGTTGAATAAAAAAGCAATTTTTAGAATAAATCAATATTATTCATGCAAATTTTAGTAACATGAAGTAATACTACGTGTTGTGTTGTACACATACTTATGCAGTAAATCTACCAAACATGGACAGGACAGATGCATACATCTTTGAGATGGTAGTTATTCTGGGAAGGAAGGAAAAGTGCTGGAAGGAGGCAAGCTACAAAGGACACAGTTATTTTTGGATTTCATTTCTTTAAAAAGTTGAACCAGGTATAAGGATATGTTAACATTCTCAAAAGTCACGGTGGTGGGAATATAAATGTAAGGGTCAGTATAAGTTAGGTTTTGCTGCAATAACAAAAACCCAGAATCCCAAAGGCTTAAAAGAGCAAAGATTTCTTTTTTTATTTCACACATTGCAGGTTGGCAGAAGGCACTGCTTGTTGTTGCCACTTAGGGACCAAGGCTGACAGAGCAGTCACCACCTCCTTGCTAGCAGCTGCACCAGAAGGAAAGAGAGAGCAATTACATGCTCCAGACTGGAAGTGACACACGTTGTCTCCTTTCACAGCTAAGTGGCCCAGACTAGCACCTGGCTTTACCTTGCTCAAGGGGCCAGGAGTGCAATTCTACCATGTTCCCAGAAATGGAAAGAACTGGAAATATTTAGCTAACAGAGTGAAACTTCATTACAGTGGGTGTTTGTTACAGTACTTGTCATCCTTTTTTACATGTTTGGATTATGCTTCATATTTTACACAATAGGAAAAAAAAAAAAAAAGCCCTGGTTTTTAAATCAGGAAGGGTAAGTTTCAGTCTGAGAAATGGAAGGTCAAAGAGTCAGTGGGTGGCGGACAGCAGTGGACAGAGATTGTCAGTCCCATAGATTTGCCTATTCCCGGGCCTGTCTCCATGATTGTGATATCCACAATGATGCTGCAATTATCCCTTCTTCAGAAATGCATGTCCATGTAAATGACTGCAAGCAGGTTGACCTTTGCTTTTGTTTCTATCCACTGAGGCTGAGTAGCCAATAGGAACCCTGATACAAAGAGATGTGGTATGCAGGGCATGGATTATAAGGTCCAAAGACTTCACTAAGTCAGTCCCAGCTCTGCCACTCACACTTCCTGTCACCTTGGGCAAATTGCCATAGTGCCCGTGTCTGTTTTCCTCCTCTGTAAAATGGGTATAACAATGACACTAAGTCTCTGAATAGTTGTGATAAACAAATGAAGTATGTAAAGTGTTTTGTAACTGTAACGTGCTGTACAGAAGGTCACTGTTACTAAAGACCTAAATTTCACTGCAAGGGAAGCCTCAGTCCAGATTTACATTTCTGGCCGACAATGACTCACACAACTTCCTTCACCAGAGCCACCTGGTTGACAAAATAGACCCAGGCATCATTCTGTGGTCCAACTACTTAAAGAATCTATTGATTTCCCCTTGCGAAAGTGAGTCTGGGAGTAGGGATTAAGCATTACTGCAGAGATTCCCCAGGGAGAATAAAGGGAGAGGCTATGATTCCTATGAACACGGCCTGAATGGGGAGATGCTCTAGGCCTAGATTGAAGCCTGGGTCTCTGGGACCCATGGAATATTGGAGCTGGAAAAGTACACAAGGGAAACAGTGACCTTTCCCACCATTTTTGAAATGAAGAAATTTAGGCCAGGAAGGGCAAAAAGCATGACCCTTCTCAAACAGCAAGAGAAAGAGAATCAAGAGATCTGGGATTTATCCTGGGATCTTCTATTAACTCAGGGCAAGCCCCTTTTTGCCAAATGCCTGGTTCCTCATGGGCAATTAGGGGATTGAACCTGACCTCCATGGTGATTTCTAATGCCTGTTATCTTAAGCGACACTCAGTTCTAGTGAATGCAAAATGCAGTAGAGTTCTCCTGGGAGGTGAGCTTTCTGGTCCAGGTATTGACTTTGTAGGTTTGGCTCTAGGAGTTATCTTCTTGTCCCCCTATTCACTCTCTGAATGCCACCTATTTTCCTGCTAAAAACAACAACAACAACAACAACAACAACAACAAACTGCTTCTTGGTGGCTTGCTTATTTTTTTCTTAGACCTTGGAGCCTTCATGCTCTTGACTTTCCTCTTACCTAACAAATACTCTTACCTGCCACTGTTACCTGCTCTGGGGGCTTGGCCAGAATAGCCTTCAGTGGGTAGCAGAGAACATGAGACAGAAGTCTTGCCCCTAAAGTCACTCCCAGGGGATGCCCTGCATGGCAATATTGCCGCTGATAACATTTCCCCAGAGATCACAGGAAGCTGTGCAACCAGACGCAAGGGTATGTCTGATCTACTGGCAGCAGGTGCATCCTGCTTTGACAGGAGACACAAACTCTACAGGAGGATCTCTCATGCCATATTACCTGGGGCCTTGCCCCTGAGGCTGACACAGGTTCTCCTCAGAGTTTGCACTAACTCATTCTGCCAGCAAGTCCCAGGAACAGAGAAAACACTAATGTCTCCATCCGTAATGATAAAAGGTAGCCATCACACCTGCAAGGCACTTCTCAGTCTGCAAAGCACTTTCATACCCATTAGCTTATTTGCTTTTTATGAAGAACTGAGAGGTAGCTGGGGAAGAGATTTTTCTCCTGTGTTATAGATGAGGAAGTTTATCTGAGGCCCAGAGAGGTTAAAGAATGTAAGGTCAGATCTTTTGATTCTAATTCCTATTCTTTCCCCATGGTACTACTGAAGTATTATCATCTTATTATAAAATTATATTAACAATCAGGCTAGAGGGCCTAAAGCACTCTCAAATATATAGTTACTCATCAGCTCTCTTTTGCCCTTCAATTAACAATTTAGGAGGAGAAACCATTTCTGAAACCAAAACAGCATTTACATTGTGGTTTGTGTATTATCTGGTGTCTAGAATCCAGGTCTTTAGTTAACCTTTTCACCCCTTGTCCATTTTCACCCCTAACTGGGTTTTTATGTTGATCAGTATAACTGGAAAAGGAGAAGCAAATGCTGTTGTATCCATCATCATGTGGGTGTCTGCACCCTCAAAATGTCTCCTTAAAGGGATTTCCAAGGTTGAAGGTCATAACAGGAACTCTGTACTGTTTAAGACCTGTAATGATTCCCTATTGCTTAGAGGGGGCTGAGAACCAGTAGCATCAGCATCACCTGAGAGTTTATTAGAAATGCAAATTTTCAGGCTCCACCCCAGAGCAACTGCATCAGAATCTATATTTTAACAAGATCCCTCCGGTCACTGGTAGAGTCCTTTATTTACCCCAACTGCCTGTGAAGGCAGCACCGTCCAGTTATACATTCTCACTTCACATCTCGCCTTTGCTCCTGCAATTATTCCTTCCCCTTGTTTGTCCCTGGACCAAATCCTTCCCATTCTTTAAAGTCTGCCTCCTCCAAAAAGCCAAGCCAGAACTTCCCGGGAGTGAGTAAACTTTCCTTCCTCCAAATCCCAGTGCCACAGGCCCTGCACTTTCTATCTCAGATTATGATTTTTATGATCATGATTTATCTCCCTCTTTAAATTATGAGCTCTTCAAAGTCAAGGTCAAGGTCTGATGCATTCCTATATTTCTGAAAGCAGCACAATACTTTGCAAAGTTCCTACTGCAAATTAGTTCCCCAATGCATGTGTCCATAATATTTCTTTCTGTTTCTAATTGAGGTATCTAGAGAGATTAAGAAATTCAGGTTATTATTCTTATTACTTTAGTCAACAATTACCATATATGATTATAATCTAGACTTGGAAATATTTACCTAAAATATTCAGTCACTATCTTCAAGCATACATACACACACTCCCCACCACAAATACACACAAGCACTTTGTTCATTTCATTTGTTCTTCATTGTTAGGAGAGCAGTTGGTCAGAATTTATTGAAAGTATGGGTGAAATGACTGCTATACACATTTTATAATCTTACCAAGAAAAAATTGAGAACTTGATCCTATTATAGAATGGAACATAGTATCCAGATCTCAGAGTCTCTATCGTAATCTGCATTTGGGACAAGTAAAGGTCCCCTGGCCCTTGTTCAGTTGCTTAATGGAAAAGACTCCAAAGACAGAATGCCACTGGTGCTCTTCCAATTATAGAATCATCTGATTAGAATTACAGTAAATGCATAGCTCAGTTTGCATTGTCCTGAGGTGAACCGCAAACCAAGTTGCTCTGGTTGGAGCATTGGAGGGTACTGAATGCTGAAAACCCACTACCTCGTCTCAGTGGGGCACTCATCCCAGGGCTAACTTGGAAAGGGAGAGATACCAGTTAGGACATTCCACTTCTGGGGACCCTGGAACTCTGGGGGCCAGAGCTAGGTGGATTATTTAATTAATGTTTAGTAGAAATAGTCAAATAGCACACACTCCAGACATTAAGCCAATCCAGACCTTTGCATTGAATTGGAAGGAAGATTTGTCTTTGTGACTATTTTAGAATTAATTATTCTAGTTTATTTCCAGCCTGTCAGCGTTGAGTCTTGAGAGGTGGTCTGTAAAACATGAGTTTTTCCAATCATGGGGTTGTGTTGTGGTCCATGGTCCCGTGGGTTTTCTTGCTCTGTCTGGCCGCAGAAGAACAGATCAGGAATCCTACAGAAGAATCCTAAATCCATTCCTCCCCTTCTACCTATTTCAGTTACAGCTAGAGGGTTGGGACTCATTCGTGTGTTAGAACCAAACCTGACTATTGTGTTATTATTGTTTCTAATTTAACTACCAGACTGTTAAACATTACTGCCCCAAGCCCAGCCAGGGGGTGGGCACTGCACTTTGAAACCACCACGTCAAGAGTGCTGTTGGATGAAACACTGCTCTACTGGACCATGAAATGGGTTTTCAAAGGGACAGAGAATGACAGATGTGTAAGCCGTGAGTAAAACTGTCTCACCAGAATGGTAACATTCATAATGGAGCAGAAAGAAGCACCACAGTGTGATAGGAATCTGTCCAAGTCCCCAGCACAGCCAGGCCAAAGCACAAACCAGGGAATGCTTTGGAGATTTGTTTCCTCATCTACAAATTGTATTAATACTGCGCATGCTCTCATGAGACTTACACAACTACATATTTTTTTTTAAGGTAGCAGTTGGAGTCTAGTGCGGCAACCTGCTAACTGGGTGACTTTCGGAGTCTCTGTTTCCTCATCCAGGCCTATCTACCTTACAGAGTTATCATGAGCATCCAACGAAGTGACATGAATTGGGGTTGCCTTGATTTAAGTTGGGAGGATGATGTCTACTTTCTTATTTTCTAAAAGTCTTCAGTAGAGGAGAGATCAGAAAAGCCCTCTATAAAAGGCTTTCTTAAGCATTAAGGTTTTTGTCACTTTCCTTCCCTGGTCTGGACCAATCACAGGAATCATAGACATAATCAAAATCAGGTGATGTTAAAAAATCAAATCATTAGCTACTCAGGAGGCTATGGCAGGAGAATTGCTTGAACCCAGGAGATGGAGATTGCAGTGAGCCGAGATCGTGCCACTGTACTCCAGTCTGGGCGACAGAGACTCCATCTAAAAAAAAAAAAAAGTATTGAATATAAGCTATATGCATACATACATTTGCACACATCTTGGTGAATATCTTGAAAAGAAAAACATTAAGTTTCACAAGCAAACTCTTATCTGTCAGGCAAATTTGTTCTTAGCTAGAAACTTGGAAGGAGAGTATTGGATGGTAGAAATACTCTTTGATAGTAGAAAGACAAAGCTCTAATGATTGGATGTTTGGACCAAATCAATCCCTCTGTCCATCTCCACCCCAGCTACTTTTGATCATGCTATTCATCACCTTTCTCTTAGCCTGTACTAATTGAACACTACACTGCCTGTATTATGCATCAAATATAATTTGACATCAGTTTAGAGCCACTGGGCCTTTCTCAACAGAAAATCTTGAAACTATGTAGAAATCATCTATGAAATGCTGGTACTGAAAGTGTTGTGGAGAAAACTTGTTTGTAGTTGGGTTTTAGGTGACAGAACACCAGCAAGAAAGAGAGAAGGCTCTTCCAGACGATAAACACAGGCAACTGGTAGGCCAAGGCCAGCTTAAATGCCACCCAGTGTCCTTCTGGGAGAGTTTCATGGCCTAGGAGCATAGCATGTCAAGGCTACAAAAGACTCAAAAATCATGTACCACCCACCTTGCTTTAGATATGGGGAAGCAGGGCCTCAGATTGTGGATGTGACCATGTCCAAGGTCACACAGCCTATGGCAGAACCAAAGCTAGAAATCAAAATGCTATGCTCCAACTTCAGGACACTTGTTCCTACAGCACAGTGACATTCTGTCAGGCTGTCAAGCTCTCAGGGATAGGAACTTATCAAATAACATGGAAACGTTTTCTCATTTGTCTCTGAAGGTTACAGAGTCTGAGCAGTCTTAAGCTCTTGTACAACAAATAGGAAAACTGCCAGGGCTTTGGCTCCCAGAAAGTGGCAGTTCAGTGCTGTGGAAATCTGGACCCTAGTCTCAGTTCACACACTAATGCTTGTGTCTGATGCACTTTGGCTCCAAACTGAAACCTCTTTGTAGCCCCACGAAGAAAAAGGGTGCTACAAATCAAGAAAAAAAAATGAGCTGGACACTATGCCTCACGCCTGAAATCCCAACACTTTGGGAGGCCAAGGCAAGTCCATCACAAGGTCAGGAGTTCGAGACCAGCCTGGCCAAGATGGTGAAACCCTGTCTCTACTAAAAATACAAAAATTAGCCAGGCATGGTGGCAGGTGCCTGCAATCCCAGCTACTCAGGAGGCTGAGGCAGGAGAATTGCTAGTACTAGGGAGGCAGAGGTGGCAGTAAGCCGAGATCATGCCACTGCACTCTAGCCTGGGGGCAGCAGAGCAAGACTCTGTCTCCAAAAAAAAAAAAAAAAAAAAAAAAAAAGAGAGAGAGAAAATGAAGGCAGTTTTCTCTTTTCAGGAGCATCCCAAGGAGCAGACTGATGGTGTCAGTGCCCTGCAGCTCTTCAAAGCCCAACTCTTTATTTAGAGATATGTGAGTATGGAAATGAATACCCACATCTGTCTACTAGAGGCTGACAATATTAAGTCCTGGGCTGTGTGTGTGTGTGTGTATATGTGTGTGTGTGTGTGTGTGTAATTAAAGCTTCAAAGCTCCTCTCTCACTCTAAACATCAACTCCAAATTGTTGAATGAATGTCTATAGACAACTTGTATCTTGTCACTTTTTATTAGAGTCAGTATTCTGAAAGGCACAGAAGTGTGTTCTATTCCACTCTACAGATGAAGACTCTGAGGAACAAACATCCTAGTCACACAGCAAAATCCAGAAGTGGGAGTCAGTGAAAGCTCTGAGACCAGGGCTTAGCAGCTGTTTCCTGGGATGAACACAAAGGCATGGCCTCGATAATTGAATTCAGGGAACCCGGCAAGGTGCCACCAGTTTCCAGGCCACCCTACGCTGTTATTTTACTAGAATGTTTGTTATATCAACTGTCTTCTCTTTGTTAACAGCACCCTTCTGGGGCAGTATTCCCTGTCCCTATCCCCTATCCCAGCCACTCTCTCAACACACAAACACGTACACACACACACACACTCACACTCACACTTGATGTAATTACTCCTATTCATTGATCAGATTCAGCTTAAATGCAGTTTCTTCAAGTAACCCCTTCCTTACCGTCAACACTCCCCCTAAAACAATCCCTCCTGTTCTGTGGCCTCTCACACCATCTGTCTTTCCTTCTCAACACTATCCCAGTTTGCAAGCATCCATTGAACTGTGGCCATCCGAATTTTTGACCACCTTGATGTTGGGGATTATCGGTAATTTTTTTTTTTTTTTTTTTGAGACAGAGTTTCGCTTTTTTTATGCAGGCCAGAGTGCAACGGTGTGATCTTGGCTCACCACAACCTCCGTCTCCCAGGTCCAAGTGATTCTCCTGTCTCAGCCTCCTGAGTTGCTGGGATTACAGGCATGTGCTACAACAACCAGCTTTTTTTTTTATTTTTATTTTTTTCTATTTTTAGCAGAGACGGGATTTCTCCATGTTGGTCAGGCTAGTCTCGAACTCCCAACCTCAGGTGATCCGTCTGCCTTGGCCTGCCAAAGTGCTGAGATTACAGGCATGAACCATCATGCCTGGCTTTTTAGCCAGGTACTTTTCAGCCTCCATTGTACCCCAACACTTCGCCCAGCACCCAGTGTAGAGGAAGCATGCAATGAAGAGCCAACGGGTCAACAGAAGAACGAGCAACTGTTCAAGACTTCTCTCTTGTGAGTAGGGCTTTCAAAGCTTCTTTCAACTACTCAACAACTACCCGTCATCTGCCAGCCACTCCCACTCTCTATTTATGCCTGACTTTTCCTGTACTTCCCTTCAGCGTGCTTATAGTTTCTACAGCGCCGGTTTTCCTGCCCCAGATTCTTTGTCTATCAAAACACTCACTCTTCAATGTCAGTCTAAAAGTAGCTCTGCAATGTCTTCCTTGAATTCTTCATAGACTATTAAATATCCTTTCCCCTTTTTTACCACAGCACCCTGTGCTCAGTGCTATTGCGTGCCAGGGCTGAGATCCTGGATTATTTATCTCCACATCCCCCAAGGGGGCTCTGCCTGTAGATGGTACTCAAATAATACTGAGTGAATAAATCAAAGGATCAAAGACTTCCATCATGAGATGTTGAGCTCCTTGACGGCAGGAGCCCTCTATTAACCACTCTGGTACAGTGTGTTGCACATAGTAGGCACTAAACTATGAGTTGAATCAAATGCCATCCTTTCCCAGAGATGATGTAAAGAGGCAAAGTAATGTATTGGAAATAGTGTAAACTTTGAAATCCTTCAGGTCTACCTGCTGTGTGGCCTTGGGAAAATGACTGAACCTCACTGAGCCTCATGTTCCCCATCTGAAGATAACACCACTACGTAAGACAATTGTGACAAGACATAGATGTTGATGAGTCTGGCATTGCCGTGGCACACAGGAGGTACCCAGGCTACATCAGCTCCTTTTCTCTCTTCTTTCCTGAAGTCACAGAGACTGGCCAGGAGATGGGAATGCCCATGCCCAGTGGCTCCTACTCAAACCCTTTCACCCCGACACAGGGGAAGGAGACAGGAATAGGCTCGAAGAATGACTCAGCTCCAGTGACTAAGGCAAGGAGGTGGTGGTGGTAGGAACGGGGTGGGGGCTGAAGAGGAAGTGAGTGAACACGATATCTGATGAAGGATGGCTCCAAAATAAAAAGGGGTTGGCCCTAGTGGGTTCCTGGCTCTGACATGGTGCAAGTGAACAGGGGCCTGAGTGCTTCTCCATGACTCCCTCCACCTCACCTCGTGGGGAACTCCCTGCCTACCCAGGGAGGTCTTCCAGAACAAATGCTGAGCATTCTCTGTCCTCTGGAGCCTTTCAGACGAGGCACTAGGACACATTTGAATGCCACTTTTGATGGACCATTTTTTAAGAAGTATCCCATATGACTGAGATCAGCGTGCATGGATTCTAATCCTGACAGCCACCTGATTCCCAGCCTGGGCCTCTCTCCACGACTCCAGACTATCTTTTCCACCCACACCACCACTTTAAAATCCCCAAATATTGCACATGCAGCAAGGTTAGACCAGTCTCCCTGCTTGCAGGATCACCCCAGTCCATTTTCTAGACTGAGCACAGAATGGTATGTTCAAAACTAATTTATAATCCTGTTATCCCTCTGCTTAACATCCTTCAAGGTTTTCCCAGTTTCTACAGAGCAGTCGAGACTCCTTCATCTGGTGTATAAAGCCTTTTGTGATTCAGCACCTCCTCACCTTCTGGCTTTGCCTGCTGACCCCACCCCATAAACTCATACATACAGAGACACACCCTCCATTTCAGCCAGCTCTCAAAAGTCCTTTGATCACATCTCACGCTTCCCACCTCTGGGTCTCTGAACATGCCACTCCTTCTCACAGGTACACACTTCTCCACCTTGGGCAAGACTGCATGTATTTCCAGATTGGGCTCAGATGCTGTCTCTGCCGTGTGGCCCTCTCAGATGCCCACTTGCCCCACTGACTGGCATTGTGACTGCCTGTTTATGCATGCTTCTTTACACTAGACTGAGAGATCCTTGAAGGCAGGTCCTTCCACAGAATACCTACTCAGCAAATGTTTGTTGAATACATGAAATATCAAAAACAGGCACAAAGTAATAAATCAAGCCATTTTTTCCTCTGGTCTCCAGTGTTTTCATCTGTAAAATATGTATCGGATCTAGGTGCCTTAAAACCCTAGCAGCCTCTGATTTTATACTGTATCATTCTTCAAATATACATGTCACACTCCTGACCCTCTAAGTAGTAGGAGATATTGCTGGGTTATTTTTTCTCAAGGAAAGAGTGGAACTCTAGGTCCATTGACACTGAAGAAAGGCTGATCTCAGAAGCTCAGGTTGACATCACAAAACTACTCAAAGCCAGTGCACTACATAAGGATCCAAAAAACCCAGGACTCTGGCCATATCACCAGCACAATCGGGGTTATCATTCACCATATGGGTGCTCATTTGCACGCATTCATATGAGCATTGGCATAGTCCTCAGGCAGACACACAGGGTGACACATTTGTGCAAAGAAAACCACCCACACAGACCTCACCAAGGTCACAATCTCTGTGATCCCCGCACCTCCCAGCATCACCCACACACTCACACACCCACAGGGTGTCAGGTTGTCTGTCTGCAAATCTGGAGTTCTGCACATTGGACCACAGCATCCTTCAGCAGGGAAATAAGTGCACCTGTGTTCTCACGACTCTCTCCCTCTGATCTCTATCATCAGCGTGGTCCTCACTGAACAGCTTCTGCCAATTCACTGGCACGAGACAACCTGAGCTGATCATCCAAGCTTGTGTGGGAAAACTGATGAGCTTCCATGAGCCTCAGTTTTCTCATCTATAAGATGGGACTAGTGGCCCCACTTACTCTTTTCTTACATAGGTACTGCCAACTAATTACCTAATTAATTCAGTAAGTATGAATTAATGCATGCAAATGCACCTCATAAACACAGGCACAATGCAAATGTGTAGAAGTCACAGAAATAATAATGTTGGTGGACAGTAGTTTCTGTCTCTAATGAAGAGCTCCTTTTCCAATAAAAAGGAACAATTCAAAATCAAATAGTTATTGAATACATATTACATGAAAAGCCATAAATAACAATTTCATAGGTGTATTAGACAGTGCTGTAGTATATTTGTGTCTGAAGGAAAATGTGTCATGTTTCATGGTTTTAATATATATGCATTTTAGTACGTTTTACATATATGGAAAGAGAAATAATATTTTCATATGTACAATATGAAACTATGGACATATATGAATCAATATTTTCGTGTGTGTGTGTGTTTGTGTTTGAGAGGAAAACACTGCCTATGAGTCAGGAATGAAGTGTAATGAAAGAAAAAAGCACGAGTTTTGAAATAAAACATACATACCTAGATTCACATCCTGACTATCACTTATTAGCTTTTTGACTTGGGACAAATTGTATTATTTTTTATTATTTTTATTTTACTTATATTTTTATTATTTTATTTTTTATGAGGTTTCCAAAACCGATAGGTAATACTTGTACATATTCTGAGCATACCTGTGATATTTTGATACATGCATACAATGTGTAATGATCAAGTTAGAGTAACTGGAATATTCATCACCTACATTATTTATCTTTTCTTTGTGTTAGGAACATTATAACTCTTCTTTCCTAGCTATTTTTTTTTTTTTTTTTTTTTTTTTGAGACGGAGTCTCGCTGTGCTCCCAGGCTGGAGTGCAGTGGCGCGATCTCGGCTCACTGCAAGCTCCGCCCCCCGGGTTCACGCCATTCTCCCGCCTCAGCCTCCCAAGTAGCTGGGACTACAGGCGCCCGCTACCGCGCCCGGCTAGTTTTTTGTATTTTTAGTAGAGACGGGGTTTCACCATGTTAGCCAGGATAGTCTCGATCTCCTGACCTTGTGATCCACCCGCCTCGGCCTCCCAAAGTGCTGGGATTACAGGGCTATTTTGAAATATACAAAAAATATTGCTAACTATGATTATCCTACTGTACTCTTGAATACTAGAACTTATTCCTTCTATCTAATGGTATTTTGAGGAACAAGTTTTAAATTTACTAAAGCCTCAATTTCCCCATACTAAAAACTGGAAATAAAAAACTTAGTTCATAAGTCTGCTGGGTAAATCATTTTGAAAAATTATAATGTTGAATAGTGTCTAGGACAGAGAGGGCTCAATCAATGTCACTGTTGCCCATTCTGTGTTCTCTGTCTCACTAACCCACTGTGTGACCTGGGGCAAATCGCTCCGCCCCTTGGAGCATGTTTTCTCGCCATAGAATGAGAGAGAAGGGCTTGATGATTCCATGGATTCCTACCAACCCCAGGAGTCACAGGATCCTGTATCGAGTATCTGTTTTACGCATGCACTTAAATTACTTGATTTAAGTAATCAGGGCAGCCAAAGGGTGGCCCCTTTAGCCTAGCGTTTGCTCAATTTCCAAAGCGTTTCCTTTCTCTGAACGTGCCAGTTGCTCGCTCTCATATTTTCAATACAGGGCCCATTGATGACCACAAAAAGGAATGTCCAGTGCAGCTGCGGGTCCACTTGAGCCCTCCAAGCAAGTACTCTCAAGCCCGTTCTGTCTGGGAGCTCTGTGTTTTCAGAGCCTGTTGTTGCAGCGATGCCTGGAATCCTTAACACCTGCACACCAGCTTCCTGGGCATTTCCACACCCTCCCTCTCCCCACCTCCTGCATTTCCCATTTGCATCTGAAATGCAGCTGCTCTGGGCCCTATAGAGGGAAGCCAAATGGACAGGACATCTCCTTGTTTGGTCTCCCTCCCCTGAGTCAAACCGAATCTGAAGCTCCTCTGTGCGACGCCTTTGTTGCCTCCTCATTATGTTTAAATGAGCCTCATCTGCAGGAGGATTTTTTTTTAATAAAATAAAATAAAACCACCACAAAAGACCAAAGCTTATGACATCTGCTCTTTCGATGAAAGCTTTTTTTGTCCCGAATTAGACTAAAAAAAGAAGAAGAAAACATGAAAGAAAAAAGAACGGGGCTGGGCCTCATTTGTACCATTCCTCCCAAGAAACAAAACAAACAGAATTAGTGTATGCTGGAGGCAAAGGGTGTGGAATGGATAACAAGAAAAAAAGAAGGAGAGAAAAGAAGAAATAAAAGGAATACTTCCTGCTTCTCCAGCAGCATTTTGCCATCACTCTACATCAGGAATATTCAGACACCATTACTTAAGTGGCCATTACTTTTAGAGAATGTTCAAATTTATATTTCCTATGCTCATTTCACAGGTAAAACGTTTAACAACTCTTTAGCCATTATCCCATCCTCCCCAGGTAATCTCCATGTTTATTGAGTAGCGCAGGTGGGTCTGGTATAGGATGTACCTGAAGAATAATTTGAAAAACAATTATCTGTATGCTGATAACCCTCAAATCTTTATCTCCACCTTATCTCTCTAGTACTAAACTACTAACAACTGCTACTACTACTATAACTACTACTACTATTACTAGAATACTAACTACTACCACTACTACTACTAGTCTACTAACTAGACCTCCCAACCTGGCTCGCACACTAAACACACCACCTGTCTGCCAACACCTGCTTCTTGCCCCTGTGTTCCCTTCTCCCTGAATGGTACTCAGTACCCCCACAAAACTCCTGGGTTATCATCCTCAACAGCTCCCTCCTCCTCAGGCATGGCCCATCCAACCCATTGCTAAGTCCCATTAATGTTCCATCTAAAAATCTTCTGATCTCTTTTCCTTTCTCCTTCTCAATCGCCACTGCCTGAGTCCAGGCCACCTTCCTCTTCTTCATCTAGACACGCCACACCCAGCACTTAGCATTGCTGATTGTGATCACTTCTTGATCAAAACACTTTTTAGTTACAAAGTAAAGCTTAATCCTTTTATTTAGCTTCCCAGATGTTCATGGGCTGGCTCCTGCCACCCTCTCTGACGCATCCCCATCTACGATCCCCTAATCCATCCCAACCTAACTTCCTTCAGTCCTCTACCCAGCTTAATACTCTTTCACCTGAGGCCTTTGCACATGCTGGCTTCTCTACCTGAAACACTCTTCCAACTCTGTATCTAAGGTGTTACCAGCCTAGCCATGTTTCCCAGGCAAACATCATATTGTCCAAGGCGGATCCTCAATCTTCTATGAGTATCTTTTCTAGATCTTTCATCCACTTAGCTTCTTGAGGGTCAGGGATCCTCTGTTTTCAGGGGGAAAAAAAAAAAAAAAAAAAAAAAACTTCCTGAATGAGGACCCAACCATTTTTCTCAGACCCAATATTGCAAAAGCTTAAAGTTTTGTTTTGATGGTGGGATTTGCCAGTAGTTGGGTGACATCTTTGTTTTTCTTCTGTTAATCTCACATTCTTTCTAGGGTTTTCTTCCCTTGGGAAGTAGAGATGGAGTGTGTATGCAAAACAAGACAGTGGGATGGTTCCAATCAAAGACTCTTTGTCTACTAGATTTCTAGTTATGAATGAGTGGGGGAGGTTGAATTTGCTTATTATTAAAACCCCTCCACATACTGGAATTTTAAAATCTAGCACACATACAGAGCTGAGATGGAAAATCTGGTGTGAGATCAATGCTTCTAGCCAACTGAGCACCTAAACTCAATTCATTTCTTTAACAACCAGGTGGTTCAACTGTAAGTGATACTCTTCTCCCATCTTGGGCTGAGTCACATGCATTCTGGATTGGCCAAAGAAGAGCAGGAAGAAGTGCAAGTGATAGAAACAATCAGCTGATGTTTATTGAACATTGAGTATCACCCTATAAAAAATACTATGACATTTGTAATTCAGTTTAGTTTTAAATGCCCTGATATGGTTGGTATATGAAACTTTGATTTTACAGATAAATCAAAGTTCGGAGATACACACTGGCTTTCCTAAAGACTTGTAGCTTCTTTTGCTCCTTTGACTCTTCTTGTTCTTACCTCCCTGCAGGTTTCTGTGTCGACCCCGGAAAAAATTCTTGAGCTAGAAAGAAATCAGAGCTATGGGTTCTAAGAGAATATATCTGGAGAAATCCTGGGCTCTGATATCTGAAGGCTCGGAGGGAATAAGCAAAGAGAAGGCCACCCAGAAAGCAGAGGGACTGGGCCTTGAGCTTTTTGATAAAGGATTGGGAGAACAGTGGAATTTCGCATTTAGTATCTTCTCTAACAACTTTTGAGCATTTTTAAAATCTCTCCAAGGTTATTTAGATAATAAAAAATTTCTAAAGAAAATGTAGATGGTGAGGAGTAAGTCTTCAACTGTTGACTTAAAAGCGTTAAGTGTTCCTTCATCATTTACCTGGCTTGTTAATGGCAGAGCCAATGACTAACGGAGTTATGGCAGGGGAGATGCCACAATGGAGTGGTTCCCCTTCATGTTCTTCATGGGTTGAAGAACAGGGGCTGTGTCTAATCCCTACTGCATGAGCTACTGAACTTTGAATGGAGGGGAGAAAGAAAAAACAAACAACTATCTGTCTCACGTTCCTTCCATAGCCAATTGATATCCCAACATCTCAAAGTTCAGTGTGAAACAGATATCACAATGAATTCCATAGCTAGCTGTAGAATAATGATGACAAGACTATTTCCATATTATGGCTGAGGAATTTTAAGTATTATGAAAGTCAATGAGTTGCCCATTCTTTCTTTCAATAAATATTCATTAAGCTCCTCCTCTATACCCAGAACTGGATACCAAGGCAAACAAAGCAAACATAAAGCTTATGGGCTAGTGAGCAAACAGACATAAAATAAAAAATAAGCAGAGAAATATATCTAAAATCACAAGTTATGATTTGTGATAAGAGAAAAAGTATACGATAGTGTAAAGAAACATAACAGAAGGGATGGCCTAATCTACATGGTGGGTCCAATCAGTCCTTTCTGAAGGAGTGATCCTTATGCCGTGAGCCAGAAAAAAAAAGCGAGAGGCAAGCAGGCATCAAGACCAGTCTGAAGGTCCCGAGGCTGGAAAGTGGGTGGCCAGAATAGAAGAGGAAGGGCAAAAGAGGGGGTCAAGGGGAAAGGCAGGGGCAGACTGTGTGGCCTTCTAAGCCATGGCAAGAACTTTGAACTTGATTCTAAGTGCTAAGTACAGTGAGAAGCCATCAAAGAGTTCTTGTTTGTTTGTTTGTTTGTTTTGTTTTTTTGAGATGGAGTTTCACTCTTGTCACCAGGCTGGAGTGCAGTGGTGCTATCTCAGCTCACTGCAACTTCCGCCTCCCAGGTTCAAGCGATTCTTCTGCCTCAGCCTCCCAAGTAGCTGGGACTACAGGTGCCCGCCACCACACTGGGCTAATTTTTCTTTTTTTTTTTTTTAGTAGAGATGGGGTTTCACCATGTTGGCCAGGATGGTCTCGATCTCTTGACCTCGTGATTCACCCGCCTCAGCCTCCCAAAGTGCTGTATTGTACACGTGAGCCACCGCGCCCACCCCATCAAAGAGTTTTAAACAGGGAAGAGTTGTGATCTAATTAACATTTTTTAAAATGTACCTCACTAATTGTGGAAATGGATTGGACAAGGGTGAGACTATTTACTGAAGTTACTGTAAAAGATGATTGAATAGAGCCTAGGGAGGCTTAAATCCCAGTTACCTTAACTCAAACCTCAAGGGCCTATTTCTAAAAAAAAATCATTACTTGTGATTTATAATCTTAAAAAAAGTATATCATTTTATTAAGCAGAGTCATATTTTTTCAAATGTCTTATCAACTAAGATGACCCAAAGTCATCGGGGGTTGGTTCAGGGCAATGCAATTTCTAGCTGGCATTCCTGGCCATCTTTTTCTACTTTCCAGGTTTTCCAAGAATAGAGGTTGAGAGAGGTAGTCAAAATTGGGGAATAAATATATAGGTCATTTGTATCTGATTTCTCCCACCCAGCCTCAACCTCACTACACAGCAACAGCAACAAATGTCAGTGGCAGGAAGTACACAACAAGAAGAATTAACCACAATTTTTAAAATCCAAACTTACAAACATAGTCACACATACACATACAGTTGGTTTGAAGTGGGGTGAGGGGCGGTAGCCAGCCTTCTCACTTTTTTAACCAATAAGATCTCATGTTAGCCATCAAAACAACAGGCTTTCAGTCAGTTGACCTTTCATGATAGAGGGTTTTGTGGGGAGAAGAGAGAGAAAGGAGAGAAAAAAATTGAGGTTTTTGTATCATTTGTCATTCTAATAGTTGAACACTGAATCAGTCTTATGTTGTAGACACATTAATTTGATTAAGATACAATCCATGGGTCATTCAAGCATATAAAGTACTCTTGCTTAATTGCAAAATTAGCAATAGAACAGGATAAATCATTACCAAACTGGAGGTTATTCTGGGACTCATGGACTTTTTCCCCCACTCAATTCATTTTCTCCATCTAAAGTTGTTTTTGACACTTCATTAAAGGAAAAATCTGGTCTAAGGCAACAGTACATGGTAAACCAACACTCAACTCTCAAGGCATTAGTTGAGGAGCTCATGCTCACTCAGAACAGGAAATGCCAGTAGACCCATCTTACAAAAAGGATCCAAGAGTCCCTTCAGCTCCAAAGAGTTCATAACCATCTCATGATTCACAGAACTGTAGGAAGTTATCCAATGCCTCAAGAAATCCACTCTGAAACCTGAAGCCTAAGATCCTAGTTTCCATTTTTGTTATATAACTCCTTGCCTGCTATCTCATTTCTTTTTAGGAGCAGCCTAATTTTCAGGCCCTGAGCAACTTTTAGTCAAAAAATATCTACTACATTCCAGGCACTGTGGTAAGTGATAAAAATATCAAAACAAAGACTGTTCCTGGATCTCAACAAGAATTTCCTCTAGTTTGTCACTGAATTCCCTCCCTTCTGTGACTTCATGAGAGACACCTGGCTACGGCTTGGTACCCACTGATGTGCTGTAGCAGAAGCATGCACAGCACTACGGCAACACATGAAAGAAAACTAATCAAAGGGTGTGATTTCACTTGGCCTAAAATTGAATTAGGAGGAGTTGACCATTCAGAGGAGAAGAGAGAGAATTCCCAGCAGAGAGAACAGCATGAATCAAGGTGGGGAAGTGCAGGGATGCAGGAGGTATGTGGTCATTACCCCTGCAAGAAGCAACCAGGTGCTTTCACCTATCTTGAGGGGACGTATCAGTGACCAAACATACAATCCAAATCTGGGAGAGTTAAACACTAATCCCAACAATATAGAGGAAGGAATTCTAGAGTGGAATTCAGAAGACCCATTGTTCTTCTAGCTAGAATACCATGTGACCTTGAGCTGGTGGCCATTTCATCTGAGCCTCAGTATCTTCATCTGTGAAATGGAAGTAAACATTTCTTCCCTATCTATTTTGTAAGTCCATTTTAGGGATAGGTGAGATCATGAACATGATAGGTTTAACTAAATTCAGGAAATGCCTAGCTTAGAATTCTTTATGGTAAGAGTGAAAAGCACTGATATCAAACTGAAGAAGTTATTAGTATTATTTTAAGTGGGAATTAACATGCTCTATTCAGGAATCAGCAAGCCATCCAGTGGCTGAAGTGTAGGGAGCATGACTAAGGCTAGCTTGGAGACACCCTTAAACACGCATAGATCTTATATTTCATTCGACTTAGAAACATGGCTTTAATCCATTATTTTATTATTTTGATACATAAACAAAACTGACTCAGAAGGAACATTCAAAGTGAAAAATATACCTGAGCATCTAAACCACTTATTCTATGCTTTGCAAATGACTTTGATTCCCACTATACCAAAAGGTTTACTATCTGAAAATTTATCAGGACCAGTGGTCAGAAGAAAAACAGGTAAAAATTGATTCAGAAAATAAGAGTTTGAAGGAGTCTTAGATCCCTTTCGGCCCTAATGCTTGGTAAGCACCCTGCACACGGTGCTGCCGTCACACCCCAGAACATGTAGCCATTTCTCACTTCCGATAGCCAGAACCGGGCAATGCTGCACGTGGTTCAGAAAGACTGGTGTTTATGTTATGGCTGTGATTGTAGACTATACACTTCCTGCAGGCTTTGTGAGATAAGACGGGGACATTTCTAGAAGAGCTGTCCTCTGGAACCCCAAGCCGTTTGGAGAAAAATCAAAGAGGGAGAGAAACAAGTGTCACTATTTTGAAAGGATGATTTAGCAATGTCAAACAATTTAGATCACAAGACGATGGAAATAAGAAAATGCCAAAACCGTTTGCTCTCTTCCTTCACCTTTCTTCTAAGGAGCTTAACATATTTTACAGACATAGACGCACATTTTTATCATTGTACATTGGCAAGTCACTTTATCTTCCATAACTTCAAAGGTTCCCCTTCCCTAGTTTTTAAGGGATGGTGAGCAGATCAAGTGAGAAGCCCTTTGAAAACTGCCATGTCTGTGGTAATCATTGCTTATAGAGAGAGCCAGGGCAGGCCTTGACATTTGTTCCATCCACCCCAGATGGCAATTTAATCTCTTTGTTCTCCTGCTGTTACATGGAAAAGAAAAGACTGGTCCACATGCAGGCCCAGAGGTCTGAGTGGATGTGTCAGCTCTGCTCTGTGTCCCTGGGCAAATTAATTTACATTTCTGGCTTTGGATTTTTTTTCACCATTATCCTCAAAAGGTAGACATGAGCTCTAATATCCCTTTTAGTTCTGACACCTTGCAAAACCAAGATTACTCAGGCTGTACTCTACTAACTTAGCAAGGGCCAAAAGTCTTGAAGATGAGGGTCATAGCTGGTGTTCCTCTTTCCTCACCTCTAAAATGAAAAGAACACTTACTTTGTGGAGTCTTTGGAAGGATTAGATATAATATATGCAAAGCTGCTAGCACAGTGCTTGGTACCCAGTGGGTGCTCCATAAATGGTTTCCTAAATCAAAAGTACAAAATATCCAGTATAAGGCTCTGCCAACCTGATCTCTTGTCTTCTCAGTTCCAGGCATCTTCATGGCTTGAGCACACGGCCTCTGAGTTACAGCTGACTGCTGTGAACTTGAAGTCCAAACATTAGAACAATCTTTGAGGCTTTCTGCTTTTTTCCAGAGGACAAATGGAAAGCCTGTGAAGTTTTCTGTTCCCTTTTTTTTTGAGACGGAGTCTCACTCTGTTACCCAGGCTGGAGTGCAGTGGCCAGATTTCAGCTCACTGTAAGCTCCGCCTCCCGGGTTCCCGCCATTCTCCTGCCTCAGCCTCCCGAGTAGCTGGGACTACAGGCGCCGCCACCTCACCCGGCTAGTTTTTTGTATTTTTTAGTAGAGACGGGGTTTCACCGTGTTAGCCAGGATGGTCTCGATCTCCTGACCTCATGATCCGCCCGCCTCGGCCTCCCAAAGTTTTCTGTTTCTTTTAACTGGAACCGTGTGCCCCTGAGCACCAGTTTGCTCCAGGTGTCTGTGAAAGACTCCAAGGGAAATTGTTCCTATGAACAACTATTTGCCTCACTGCATTCATGCCTGCAAATGTTTGGGGCACCCCCTGCAATTGTAGGAGGAAGGAAGACAGGAGACGGAGAGTCTGAAGCCACGAGTCAGCAGCATGATGCCCTTCTGTGTCTGCTTGGTCCCGTTGCCATCCTCCCAGTGTGATAAGCACTGGAGAACAGCAAGTCTTCATCAGCAACAGCGATGTCATAGAAGGCACTGGACAGGCTAGAAGCTGCAGAAATGTGTCTCACTTACTCAGCATCCCCATCACCTGCAGAACCTAGAAAAAAAATCAGAAAATTCTACATGCTTTTTCCTATTTAATGAGGTCGAACATTCTTGAGGAATGAAAAGCGCAGCTCCAGACTAGCTTTTAATTAGCTTCAGGAGCCCTTGTTTCAAACTAGCCTGGTTCCCAAAGCTATTCTCTCTCTCTGCCCTGAATGAGATGGAAATTCAATTGCATTTCTCTTTGTCAACTCATACTAAAGCGCTCTTTCTGCCCCACAGGGTTACTTAGAGAAGGACACTCAGTAGCCAGGCACTGCACATTTTGACCCCAGTAGGACACCAAAACCATCAAAAGGCAGTTAAAAGACCAGATTTGGTGTTGTTTTTGATAACCTGCTGTGTAAACTTGGGCCAGTTTCTCCACGTGTACAACGGAAAAAAAATATGAACTTTAGAACCAAATAGACCTGGGATGAAATCCTGCCTTCTCATCTGAGTGCCTAGCAAGTTAACTAAGGCAGTTTCTGTCTCTTCATTTGTGCTCACGGTGTTGATGTCTGCCTTATGGGATGACTGAGGGGCCAAAGGAAATATTGTAAGGAAAGCATAATGTCCTGGACATTGATAGGCACTCAGAAAATGTTGTTCCTTTACTTTCATCCTCATTCCTCCCCTCTGCCTATTTCAGTGGGCTGAAGTAATGGCCCAAAGGGATAACATAATTCAGAGGTTAGGAGCCTCAGTTTTGTAGCCAGAGGCCAGGGTTCAAATCGCATTCCTGCCCCATCCTGGCTGTGTGACCATGTGCAAGTTCCACAGCCTCGCCGTTTCTTTGCATTGAATATGCAGACAATGTCAGTAGCTCCCCCGTGGGATTACTGTGAGGACTAAATGAGATAGTGTACAAGACGCCCTTGCCTAGTGCCTGGCACGTGGTAAGTATGCTATAAATTATTAGCTAACAATAGCAGCTACAGCATCTGAGAGTGCATTGTAAAATGGAAAAATCCTCCAAGACACTCATCTCAAATCCTTTTTGGAAAGAATGTGCCAGTGTTACCAATGCTTATGTAAATGTAAGTGGTTATTATTTATGTAGGAGAACATTACTGAGTGTTATGCAGGAAGAGGGAGAGAACAATGTAGAGGAAGAAAAAAATTTACGATGGGCTTCAAAGGGGAGAGAGGCGAAAGTAACATCTCACCCAGCAATACGAAAGCAGCCCCATATAACTCAGATCTCCTCTGACTGTAAAACATTCTATCAACAGTCTTCCCTGAAAAAAGAAAAGAAAGAGAAACACATGGAAAAGAAAGGAGAAGGGCAACCTCATTTTATTTCTCTTAAAATTAATCCTAAGGTTGTATTTATCCAACAGAATCTTTACTAAAGACCCACCCGATGGGAGATGCAGAGACATAGCGGGCCTGGCTCTGTCCTCAGGGAATTTGCAGTCTAATGATGACCTTCCAACAAGTACATAAATAACTAATTAAAGGTAGAAAGTGAAGTGTCAGGAATTGTTTTCATCATTGTTATTAGATGTAATTTTTATTGAATTCGCTTTCTTTATTATATCATCTGTTTTTCCAAAAAGAATTTTGGACAATTTATAACACAAAAGAAGTTATATCCTGAGGTTTTTTTTTTTTTTTTTTAAAAAGGAACTAGAGATTTAGATTAAAGCAAAAAGATATGGCAAAGACTAATGTAATTGTTTAATTGAGAATCAAATTCAACTGAGCGTCCTGGGCATCAGGGCAAAATCAAAATGGGAAGCATTATGATTTAATATTTCTTACATGTTGATGATCACTTAAGTAATATTCAGAAGTGTAGACAAGGCCAAATTCAGTAATCTTGCGTTTTCAATTCAACTGAAAAATGCAAAAGGCATGCATGTCTGTGGAATTCAGGTAGGCACTGTTGATTATCAACATTTAAGGCCATTATTTTGGAAAAATCATCATCTTTAGTATGAATCACTAAAATATTGTTGCTTTTCATTTTTGGGGGGATTGTTTCTTAGGTAGCAGCTATGAAGAATGCACGCCGTTTCACTTCTCATGTTTAATATATATACTCTAAAACCCGAACAATCTTTGTATCATTAGGCTAGACCCGCCAATTTTATTTTCAATGAGATTTCAGTGCTCCCGAGGGCTTTGATCTGTCACAGGGCTCTCTTGGGTTAATTGCTGCTGTTCTCAAGTCATCCTCACTTAGACAGGTAGGTGGGAGTGAGTAGAATTAGCCAATTGTACAGAGAATCAAAGACATTTGCTTGCAAGAGTACCTACTTCTGAGAATTACCATGAATTTTGCATGCCACTAAGAAAGGAAGGAAGGAAGTGACATCTTAAAGATCCTGGGCTTGGGCGAGCTGCGGTGAAGAAGACCAGCTGCTATTATTCTTCTGGCTGGTTCTGGCCTATTGTGATGTCTTTTATAAATCTAAGAGAACTTGAATTTTAAAGCTTGTTTTGAAGACCCTGTTTTGCCTTTTTAAACTGTAATTCTTTAAATGTTCAGGAGCTTGATTAATGAGGAAGAGTTAAAAATAAGTAAATAAAAAAGACAAGTAAACAAGTCAGGGGAAGAGGTACTGAACTGAAAGAAATGAAAAGAATTGCAAGGTGAGGAGGAGGGAGACTAGGATGTCCAGAAGGCGATAGCATCTCGCCATTTCTCTGTTCCAGGCCCTGCAGTGCCCCTGAGAGGGGGTTTCTGGTGTCGGCCAGTTGAGAGACAGCTCTGGTCAGGCACGGGGCTGGACACGGAGCCTGGTAACACGTGCTGCTCAATACCACACACATCTGTTTGATTTGGCACTACTCACTAGCCAGCTGCTGGCACAGAGCCACAAGGGGCAGGTGGGGGTGTTTGGGGAGGGGAAAGGGAGGGGAGAGGGGATTAGGTACAGTTGTTCCAAAATGGGGAAAGGGGAGGAGGCCAGAAGAAATGAGGCGATGGAGGCCCCAAGGGCAGGCTGGGGCAGGAAGCCCACAGCTGTGGTGGTGGGCCTTGCTGCTAATCACCCTCTGCAGCAGGTGAAGGTACTGAGTCAAAGTGCAGAGGCAGCAGGGAGGTGGCTTCCGTAGGCATTCAGGCATGGGGCCAGGTTTGTGTAAAGTGTCAGAAGTGCTTTCTCACTCTCCCTTTTGACCCACGTACTGTCTCTCTCCCTAATAGTGAGCCTTTCAGAAATTCCAGACTAGCCACCATGTTGCTTCTCTATTTTTCCTACAAGATTAAACATTTTATTCCCCACCTCAAATAATGTTTTTGGTTTTGTGGGGGGGGTTTTTCGTTATGTTTTGTTTCTGTTTTTGTTTTTGTTTTTTTGGCTCACAAAGACTTTTCTCTAAGCTGTTAACATCCTTCCAACCATGTAGAGAGGATTTTGGAAAGAAGAAGCCTGCTCATTTAACAGAAGACATGAACAATGTTCCTGAAGCCACCTGGCTTGGCCAGTGCAAGAACAATCTGAGCAAACGCTGACTCTTCCACCCCAACACCATTCGCTCTGCCAAAATTTGCTCTGGTCCAAAATTTCAACCTCGTGCCAAGATGTTGAGTTGGTAGGTAGTGAATGTACACACCAGGGGAGAGCCATATTCTTATGTCATCTCAGTGTGAAATCTGACACAGGCATACGTTCAGTGTTCACTATTTATTAACCAACACTATCTGCCAGAAACCATGCTGGCTCTTCAAGTAACTCACTGCGTGGGTGGTCTCTTCCTGGATCTCTATCCAGGTGTCCATTGCCTAAAGGGAATCCATTCAAGTCACTTCCGCATGCTTGAAAATCTCACAAGTTCATCCTCTCTGCTCCTTAAAAAGTTCTATTCTCACCGCTGGTATCACAAGTGACAAAAGACAAGACACTGTGTTGCAGCTGAAACTGACTATTCTGCTCCTTGAAACAGCAAGATCTGCTTACTTCTAGGGTATTCTCAGTACACCGAGGGTCAAAATAACATGATTGAGGGTTACCGATATCCAATATAAAACACTAAAAAACCCAGACAATTTTATATGGTTTGCCCTAACAATATAGGTTCAGGTTCTGAAGGGTGTATGAGGTTCAAATCCTAATTCTGCCATTTCTTAGCAGGGTAACCTTTTCTTCTCTGTAATTTAAAATGAGAAGAATAAGAGACCCTATCTCATTAGGCTGTTGTAGTAAAGGGCTCACTCACGTAATGGCACAGATTTTGGCTGCTGCACTCAAGAATGAAAAGGGAGATTTGTCCTTCATAGGCGGGGCATCTACAACCACAACATCCCACCTCAATCTAGTTTTTCTTTGGATAATAAATTCCCCACTTTGTGTCACTGTAATTCTATCTTTTAACTCTCAATGCTCACACAGAATACTGAGAGTTAAGAGATACCACTAAACTCTGCTACTCAGGAAAGGAACTTCGGGAACATAAGCTATCTACAGATAGCAAATACCAGCAAACTTTAATCTGATTTCTTAGCAACTTATTATTACTCCGCTTCCCTTCTGCGCCAGCGTCACATTCCCTGGAGGCCTTTCAGGCTCTTCTTAGTCCTGGGCCTTCTCAACCCTCTACCTGAAAGGTGGTTTTCCTCTAGTTTTCTTTAATATGATTCCCAGGCTTCCTTCACTCCTTCTTCATCTCATCCTGAGGCTTTCGGTGCTGCACACTTTGTCACATCCCTCTTCCATCACCTGGATCCTCATCCAACCTTCATGCCTTACACTGTGCACAGCTACACAATAGTCTCAACTCTGCTTTGGAACCATGTTGGGTCATAAGCAATTTATTCAGCATACTTTTTCATTTTCAACTGGTTTCCATAGGCTGTATTACAGTTCTGTAGGACGGTTGACCCCCTATTGATATAAAACACAGATATCCGTAGTTATCCTACACAGGGTCTTCCCACAGAAGTCCCAACTGCATCCACAAGGACTTGGTCACTGATACCTTGCATGGTTGACACTCTAAGAGTTCTCAACTTAATTCTCAGCTCTACTCTGGGATTGAGGGCTTTTATTTTCTTCAGTGAGAGGGCATTTAAAGAGTCAGGTGACCCAGTATCAATTTTGTCCCTTTCTGACCTTGTACCCTGGGTCCACTGACTCCTCTTATCCCTGATTTCATCATCCACCCAGGGTCGTCATTCCTACAAAACTATTGGAATTAAAGTCTGCCACCAGCAGCTGTATAGCCTGCCTGTCTAGGAACAGGACTTATTCCCAGCCTCCCCCTAGCTTGATGGTAGAGTGGAAACAAACAGCAGGTTTGCGCTCTTACTCGACCACTTCTTACATGACTCGTTGCGTTATCTCTCTGGGCCTCAATTTCCTCATTTGTTAAATAGGAATAAAATTACCCTTGCAGAGATACTGTGAGAATACGTCATAAAGCAGACAGAATTCTTGACACATAGCATTGCTCAGTGAACAGTACCTGTCTTTCTTAGGATGACCATTTATTATGGCTGGCTTGATGCTGGCTGCCGCTCAGCCTGTCCTCCTCTTGCTGATCTTCGTGTGCTGCTGACACTCCCACATTCACCATCACACCTACCTAACCTCCTCATCTGAGTTCCAACTCCTCTTCTCCTCTAAGTATGTTCTGGTTGTGTCTGTTCTGACTGCTGGCTAGTGGTGTACGGGAGCCACCAGGTACCAGTTCACAAGAGCTGACCCTGGCATCTCTTTCCAACTCTACATTCAGTGAGCATCATATTGGTAGCTTGAAATCAGGCACAGTGGGAGTATTTACACAGAAATCAGCAAATACTATAAACAGGGCTTCCCCTTCGCCCCACAGAGCCATTTGTTAAACATTTACAGGCACGTAAGTGCAGACTCTTCATTTCTTCTGTACCTTCTCTGGGCCTTATTATCTGACCTGAACACTCAAACGTAGCCCTTTTAAAGGAAGACCTCAGAACTTTTTTGTGTGCACTGATTGGCACTGCATTTCAGTGAGAATGCAGCTAAATCCATGCCAAAGTCTACAGAGCAACTCAGCCTAGGGATGGAAATATTACACCAGGAAACAACAACAAAAATATCTAACAAATATACATTAACCTCAGGATTAACTCTAGCACTGATGACATCAGCTCAGTAAAACCAAAGTGTTTTTTTTCCTGCTGGGCTCCCTCCTGGTGAGACAGGCTCCAGGGGCCAAGGCCCTTACCTGAATGCTGATGGAAATCTTCCAGGCCCTGAATGACATGTTCTCCGGGCCACTCCTTGAATGCCTCTAGCTTGGAAGCATTGCTGTCCTGTAACAAAGAGGGTATAGAAGAAGATGAATTCTTTGTAGGTGAAAAAGGAGGCCTTGCCTTTCCTTCTTTGTTGTGAAGGCTCTGAGCCACATGAGTTTGCTAAGGTATAAGCATTTTGAGGGCTCAAGTTCTATTCCAATTTGTGTCCACTAGACGCCTGAACAAGTGTCCTGTCCCTTTATGGTGTTTAATTAATGTTTATTGTACTGATGACCACATTTGGGGTGTGCAATGGTTACTTAGTGCTAGGCCACACTTACCTTTCTAATCTCCTTGAAGAAATACTTTATTAAGGAAATAAATAGATGTGTATGCCTGTGCCTGGTAGAGTGGGAGGAAGGGTACTTTTCCTTAGGAGGAAATGTGTCCTTACAGATTTTAGAGAGGAAATTATCATCTGCTACCCTATCTGACTGTAGTGGATGCCATAAATCTTCTTTTAGCAGTATTTTATTCCTTCCTGTACATGAAAGGACTCCCCACCAGCCCAATTCAAGAGCACATTCCATCCTTCTGCCCTGTGTTCCTAAAACCCTCTTTTCCCCCTGCAACAAAGTTTAAAATTCTACCCATTTTTCTCTCTTCATAATTGCAAGCTGCCTACAGAATGCAAAATACTTCTCACCACCCCATGTCCTCCCAAGTACCCACCCTTCAGCTTGCTGGTCCCAAAACTGGCACCTAGGGCAAGTTTTATTTTGATACATTTTATGATCATCTGCACAGGGATACCAACAGAAAGCGATGAGTGTAGGGAAGGGACAAAAGTTCCAGGAATGTCCCCAGTGCTCTCCTCACCCGGGTCTCTGGCCCACACTAAAATGTGAAATGCAACCCCTTGTTCTAACAACTCCTCTTTGTCTCCCCTCTCGCCTTCAGGGCAATGTCTCTGATGTCATCAGGTACCACTAGTTACCCCGAATAAGAAGAGCAGATATGAGGCTGTCAGGACCTTAATGAGGCACTTCACAGGTTACAAATCATTTTCTCATCTATTACTTGGGTGAACCTCAGAACCACCCTGTGACCTAGGCATTGACGTGACCACCATCCTTCAAATGAGCTCATGGGACAGAGCTGGCAGAATGCCTGTTGGATGCCTGGGTGCGACACCCTGCCAAGACAAACAGTGATTATGCGCTGCTTCTGCGTGACCTGCAGAAAGAATCTGATTCAAGCCACCTTTCTCAAAAAAAAAAAAAAAAAATCTCAAATTATGTCTTAATTCCCTTTTATAAAGAAAAACCACACACATTTTCTATCCCTCACCCCACCCCACTGGCAACAGCTTTGTTGCTTGCCTGATGACCAGATCCTTGTTCCCATGGCTACATAGTAAAGTCAGGGCACCTCAGGCTGGACATCCAGATGACCCCTTGCTGTACTTCTAAGATCCAGGTTTGAGTTAGGTCTGGATCAAGATGAAAAATTGCCATTATCCCAGGACTGGCTTTTTATGTCTTGTTTTATCTTGCCACACTTTCTTTTTATGACTTTCTCCCAAGTCATCAAATGTACAAGTGCCTCAAACCACAGAACTTCAGACTCCCTTAATTTATATTCTTCCCTTTCCAGTAAGAATTAACTCTGAGTATTTAGGTTCTTCAGATACAAAGTGCCTACTCCCTACTCCATGTAGTAAGAAAACAGAATTTATTTTTGAATATTTACCAGTTCATTATTTGAATATTTACCAGTTTAAACTTCTCGCTAACTCATACTGGCCATTATAATTGTATAGGATTTTTCTCCATAGAAGTCAGGAATCTCCTTCAGCATGCTGATGTCAGATCATAGAATGGAGAGGACCAGTGGACTACTCAGTGCCAAGCTTAAGAGGTCATCTTATTAATCAGTTGGATAGAAGATTAATTTATTCATTCAACACACACTTACTAATAACCTGAGCTCCTGTAGTATTTGAGATTTGCTAACATATACATGTTATGAGTATGTTATCCATGCTTCCTAATTAGACTGTGAGGTCCTTCAAATGAATCTGATCTCAATTTGCCACCACCTGTCTTATGACATTGGGCAACTCACTTCACTTCTCTGGGTCTCAGTTTCCTCATTTTGGGGGATGGCTAAAAGGAGCACGCCAAATCCACAGAGTCACCTTCTTCCCACTCAATTCAGCAAATATAGGTTATGCACAGAACACAAGAACTGCCGAGGAAGCTCAAAGAAGGAAGGACCAACTGCTATTCAAGAAGAATCAGAGAATTGTTGAAGCTGGGCGAGAGTATCTAGAAGTTCATCAGATAATTCTGTCTATTTGTGTATATTTGAAAATCCCCCGCAAAAAAAACAAAAACAGAAACAAAAACAAAGGCAAGAAAGGAAGAAATACAAGGAAATCTAGCAGGCTTCACACAGCGAGAAGCAATTTAGCAGAATTGAAGCATGGATAGGATTTCAATGAGCCAGCACTGGGTCAGGGGCGATTCCAGGCAGAGAACACCACGAGCCAGGGCTTGGAGACTGGAAAATACAAGGTGTTCACAAAGAACTGGGAGTAGTCATGTATGACAGCAGCATAGGGATTGGGAGGGAGCAGCCAGAGATGGGCTGGAAAGGTATTGCGAGGTCAGAGCTCAAGAGCCTCCAGAGGCCCTAGAGGAGTCTGCGCTTAGTTCAGTTCACCAGGGAAAGTGACCTCATTGGTCGCGCTTGAGTTGGCCTTACTGCTTCACAGCCCGCCTGGGTGCAGGCCCAGAAGCAGGGCCATGTGGCAGAAACCAGCAGAGGAGGATGCTGGCAGCACCACTGTGCTTGTTTCTCCACCAGGAAACAAGGTTTCCTGTCACTCAGACCCATGAATCAGCATTTCCTCTGTCAATAATAGGCAGCCAGAAATGCAACAGCACAGAGCTCGGGGTATGGAAGAAAGGAAGGAATATTCCATGACATCGCCAGGCTCTGTTGCTCTGCTCTCCTTTCCCCTCATGAAACACTCCTGATAAGCTCCCGAATGACACTCAGATTTCATAGGATAAGTTTCTCAGAGAGCCTCACGGTACCTTGTGAAGATTACGTGCCGTAGAGGAGTCGGCGCTCTCCTCATATTGTGTGTCGCTATCACCACCAGGACAAGCGCGCTTTCTGAATTCCTTCATTACATGATAACTAAACATTAATAACACCGTTCTATCATGGCAGAGATCTGAAGATATGTGTGATTTGCCTTTGCGTTTTTACACTTCCACATTCAATATGTTTTTTGATTCTCATGATAATCCTGTGAGGTACACAGAGTATCATACTCATCTGACAAGTGTAGATACTGAGGCAGGGAAATGAAATGCTTCTTCCCTGTTGGTTCTGTGTTGAAGATGCCAGAACTGACCCCAACTCTTTAAATTTCAGTCCAGTATTCTTTTCAAAGTCATATACTTTTAAGAAATGTTTAAATATTAATATTTAATGTATTTATGTTAAATATATTTAATAATATTACGTTAATTGACAGAGTATTTAATATACTTAATTTACACTGTTAGAGATGTATCTTATATAAACTATATCTTGTCTAGCACCAGCAAGAATTGTATCCATTCCCTTATTCCTTTCACTTATTTATCAGGTATTTCCTGACCGCTTACTATATGCCAGGCTCTGTTATAGACACATTTAGTAGTGAACAAAACTGACAAAAAGCCCCGCCCTTGTAGCGCTCACACTCTAATTGAGGAACTCAGACAACGAGTAAGATAAAGGAGTAAAA
The DNA here is from genome assembly GCF_003255815.1 of Theropithecus gelada. NCBI lineage: Eukaryota > Metazoa > Chordata > Mammalia > Primates > Cercopithecidae > Theropithecus > Theropithecus gelada. The sequence continues at coordinate 184,474,669 of NC_037669.1, forward strand.
TTCAAAGTATGTTAGAGAGTTACACGTGCTTTGGAGAATAAAGCAGATCAAGAAGAGAGTAAGGAGCGTTGAAGGGGTGATGCAATTTTACATAGGATGCTTAGGGATAACCTCACTGAAAACAAGACATTTAAGTTCCCAAGACATTGGGAACTAGCCAGCCATGCAGCAATTTGAGGGGTGGCGCGTGGGGCCAGGCAGTCAGTAAATGAAACAGCAAATGCAAGGCCCTGAGGTGGTTCCTCCTAGCATGTCCAAGGAACAGTAAGCAGTCAAGTGTGGCTGGACTAGAGGGAGAGACAGAGAGAGGCTAAAGATGCAGGGAGTGGAGACTGGAGATTAGAGCATGTAGGCCACTGTAAAGACCTGGGGTTGACTTAGAGAATTTTCTGTCATTTGCTAAAAACCAATGCAAGCACTAAAAGACAAAGCTAAAACAAAAACAAGACAAGGGCAAAATGCAAACAACAAAATCATATAAGAGGAGGTTAAGGTTGATGAGGAAGACAGGATAAAAACATAAGGGGTATATGGAGGAAAGGAAGAAAGAAATGAAGGTTATATTCTGTTCACTTGCTGTCTGTCTCTCTATATCTTTATTTTTTTCTTTTACTTTTTGAGATAGAGTCTCGGTCTGCCACTCAGGCTGGAGTGCAGATGCATGATCTCAGCTCACTGTAGCCTCAACCTTTTGGACTCAAGTGATCCTCCCACCCCAGCCTTCCAAGTGGCAGAGCCTACAGGTACATGCCACCACACCTGGCTAATGTCGTTTTTTGTTGTTGTTGTTTGTTTGTTTTTAATTTTTAGTAGAGACAGGGTCTCACTATCTTGTTCAAGCTGGTTTCAAACTCCTGAACTCAAGTGATCCACCTGCCTCAACCTCCCAAAGGGCTGGGATAACAGGCATGAGCCAAGGCACCTGGTCTGTCTCTCTCTCTTTCCCCCTCACTTTGCTTGCTGGCTCTTTCTTGTTCTCATGCTCTCTCTCTCCGTTTTGGAAATCCTGATCCAGGATCCAAGCCCTCAAGCCAACTGCCATGGATGCTTCTTGAGGAGCCGTGCAGGGAAGGGGCAGGGGCAGGCAGAGGAGCACCTCTTCACCACAAGCTTGGACCCACACCCTAGACCTCAGTCAGGCTCCTGTCTAGCTGGGCCACAAGAACTCATCAAGCCTCCTCTTGTCTGGGCTACAGGAGGAAACAGAACAAAACCATCCTGATGCCCCAGCCCCCAGGCCTTCCCAGAGACAGTCACCTTCCAAGCACAGTCCACTTCCAAGCAACAGGGAGAGAAGCCCCAGGAGAAGGAGGGAGAAGGGTGAACATCCAAGCTGTTAGCTCAGCTCTGTGAAAGCTCACCCCCTAAATCAGGGGACCATAATACTCTTGCCTTTGACAGCCCTGACTCAACTTTTAGGGGGAGTGTGGCTGTGGCAAGGACATGGGCGTGAAGGAGAGGGAAAAGGAAGACCTTGCCTTCCTCTGGAAGCCAGTGTTCCCCCATTTTTCTTCTTCTTTTTATTCTGTGGTCTCAATAGGCAAGCTCATATTCATTCAGTACATCACCACCACCTCCCCACTATCTTGGAGGGTTTTAGAAAATTTCTTTATGTAACTTCTCCAAACTTTGATACCAGGACCAATGAGAGGGCAGTTCAGCCCCCCAAAGCCTTTTATGAATGGCTCTTTGATTTGCCTCCAGAAATTACTAATAGATCACAACAGGACAGTGCTTCAAGGCAACAAGGGACGCAAGGTGGAGAAGTCCCTCACCATGCTTTGTACCAAGTAACTGAGCAAACAAGAGTTGCCCTCATCCATAGGCATACATACACACAATCTCAGTCAACCCAGGGATACCATGATCATGGTGGGGGAGTAAGGACCACTAAAGTAGCTCTTTCAATTATTTCTCTCATTTGTGTTTTTCTCCATCACCACCCTCCTCTGAAGCTCCACCACTCCCGGCATCACCATCCTAGTTTGATCTCCTCTGAACTTGTATTAATTAAACTTTTTATTTTGAGGTCATTGTAGATTCATATGTACTTGTAAGAAATAATACAGAGAAATCCTTTGTACATTTTACTCAGTTTCTCCCTATGTTAACATCTTGCAAAACTATAGTGGAATATTATAATCAATATATTGATGTTCATGTAGTCAAGATACAGAATATTTCCATCACCCCAAGGATCCTTTACATTGTCTTTTTACAGCCACACCTACTCTTCTGTCCCAACCCCTTCCTTAACCTTAGCAATCACTATTCTGTTCTGTTTCTATAATGTTGTCAATTCAAGAATGTAATATATGTGGAATCATACCATATGTAACCCTTTGAAATTGGCTGCGTCCTATCAAGATAATTCCTATCAGGAGATTCATCCAGGGTGTGTGTGTATCAATAGTTGGTACCTTCTGATTGTTGAGTAGTATTCCATGAATAAATGTGCCACTGTTTTTTTGTTTGTTTGTTTTGTTTTGTTTTTTGAGACAAAGTCTCACTCTGTTGCCCAGGCTGGAGTGCAGTGGCATGATCTCGGCTCACTGCAATCTCCACCTCCCCGGTTCAAGCAACTCTCCTGCCTCAGTCTCCCGAGTAGCTGGGACTACAGGCGTGCACCACCACACCCGGCTAATTTTTGTATTTTTAGTAGAGATGGGGTTTCACCATGTTGGCCAGGGTGGTCTTGAACTCCTGACCTCAGGTCATCCACCCACCTCAGCCTCCCAAAGTTGGGATTACAGTCGTGAGCCACCACGCCCGGCCGATGTACCACTGTTTATTCACCCACAGAAGAACATCTTCTGGGTGGTTTCCAGGTTGGGCTAGTATGAATGGAGCTGCTGTTTGCTTTCCCATACAGGATTTTGCATGAGCACAAATCTTTATTTCTTTGAGATAAATAATCAAAAGCGCAATTGTTGGGATGTATGGTAGTTGCATGTATCCTTTTTAAAAAAGATATTGTCAACCTCTTTTCCAAAGAGGTTGTACCATTTTACATTCCCACTGGGAATTTTAAGTGATAGAGTTCTCTCTATGTATATTCCAGATATTAATCCCTCATCATATATGTAATTTGCAAATATTTTCTTCCCAGTCTGTAACTTGTCTTTTCATCCTGTAAACAGGGCCTTTCACAAGGCAAAAATTTTTATTTGTGATAGTGTTCTATTTATCACTTTTTTTGTGTGTGTTTTGGTGTCAAGTCTAAGAGCTCTCTGCTCAGCCATTGATCTTGGAGATTTTATCCCTTTACGGTTTTTTTATTTTTCTAGTTTTTTTGTTTCATGCTTTATATTTAATTCCATGATCTGTGTTTAGTTAATTTCTACAAAAGGGTGAGACTTACGTTGAAGTTTCTGTGTTTGTTTGTTTGTTGCCCACAGACGTCAAATTACTGCAGCACCATATGTTGAAAGGCTATCTTTACTTTATTGAATTGTTTCTGTACCTTTGTAAAAAATTGATGAGAGATATGTGTGAGCCTATGTATATGCTTTCTATTCTGTTCCATTGATCCATATGTCTATCTCTCTATAAATACTATACATTATTGATTATTGTAACTATAAGTCTTATAATCGAGTGGACATATTCCTTCTACTTAATTCTTGTTTTTCAAAGCTGTTTTAGCTATTTAAATTCCTTGGCCTTTACATATAAATTTTAGCATAATCTCACTGACACGTACTGAAAATCTTGCTGTGGTTTGGAGAGAAACTGTGACATTTCTGCATATTAATTTGGGGAGACTTGACCTTTTTACTATGGTGGTAGGCAGAATAATGACTGTTGAAAGAGCTCCACATTCTAATCCCTGGAACATGTGAATATGTTCCTTTCTATGGGAAAGGAGACTTTGCAGATATGGGACTTGGATCTCCCCTCAGAGCTTCCATAAAGAACATGCCTTGCCAACACTTTGATTTTAGCCCTGTAAGACCCAGTATCAAACTTCAAAAATCCAAAACTGCAAAAACATAAGTATTTTTTAATCCACTAAGTTTGTGGTCATTTGTTACAGCAGCAATAGGAAACTAATACAACTATGTTGAATTTTCAAATCAATGAACAAAAATGGTGTCTCTCCATTTATTTAGACCATCTTTGATTTTTTTTCTCAGCATTTTATAGCCTTCAGCATACAAGTCTTGTAAGTATTTTGTTAGGTTTATACATGAGTATTTCAGTTTTTGAGCAATAAGTGGTATTGTATTTTTAATTGTAATGTCCATGTGTTCATTGATAGTATATAGAAATGCAATTCATTTGTTTATATTTATTTGCATTCTGTAACCTTGCTAAAATCACTTCTTAGTTCTGGGAGACTTTTTTTTGTAGACTCCTTGTAATTTGCTATAAAAGTCTATCATCTACAAATCAAGGCAATTTTATTTTGTTCTTCTAATCTTTATTCTTTTTGTTGCCTTTTCTTGCCTAATTGCACTGGTTAGAACTAGAACCAAAACTTATGCTGAATAAAAGCAGTGAAAGTGAACATTCTTGCCTCATTCCTGATCTTAGGGGGAAAGGATTCAATCTTTTATCATTATGTACAATACAAGCTAAAAGGATTTGTAGACATATTCTTTGGTTTCTGAGAATTTTTTTAAATCACAAATTAGTGTTGAATTGTGTCAAATGCTTTTTCTGCATTGACTAATATAATCATATATTATATTTTTCTTTCTACTTACATATTCGAGCACCCTTTCATCCTTAAAATAAACCTTTAGTAGCCTTGAATTCATAAAATAAACTCCACTTGGTTATGGTGCATAATTCCTTTTATAATTGCTGATTTTGTTTGAGATTTTTTCTATTTTGTCCCATTCTATTTTTAAAATTTTTTTGCTTCTATATTTTTGGGAGATGTTAGTCTGTCATTTTCTTTATTTGTACTGTCTTTGTCTGGTTTTAAAATCAAAGCAATACTACCTTTATAAAATGAATTACGGATTATTCCTTCCTCTTCTATTTTCTAGGACATACGTAGAACTGATGTTAACACTTCTTTAAATGTTTGGAAGAACTCTTCAGTGAAATCATCTGTAACTAGAAATTTCCTTTTTGGGAGTTTTTAAAATTCTGAATTCAATTTCCTTAATAATTATAGAGTTATTCAAATTACCTATCTCATACTAGATAAGTTGTGGTATCATGGTTTTAAGGAATTGATCCATTTTATTTAAGTTGCCAAATTTTTGTGTGGAGAGTTGTTCATAGTATTGCCTCATTATTATTTTAGTGATTCAGTCTGTGTTGATATCCTCTGTTTTCTTTCCTATTAATAAGCTGTTTTCATTCCCTTTCTCTCCATCTCTCCATTTCTATCTCACTCTCTTGCATTTTGATAAAGGTTTATCAATTTTATTTATCTTTTCAAAGAACAAACTCTTTGTTTCATTGATTTTTCTATTGTGTTTTAGTTTTCTATGTCATTGGTTTCTGTTATCTTTATTATTGTTTTCCTTCTGCTTACTTAGGGTTTATTTTGCTTTACTTTTCCTTTTTTTTTTTTTTTTGGCAGGAACTTGCATGATTGATATGAGACTTTTTACTAATATAAGCATTTAGTACTGTAAATCAATCTCTCTCTCTCTCCCCCAGCACTTCTTTAGTTGCATCTGACATATTTGCAGTGTATTCTCATTTTCATTTAGTTCAATGTATTTCACTTAGTTCAGTGTTTTGTTTTGTTTTTTCACTCAGTGTAGTGTAATTTTCCTTGAGACTTTGTCTTTGACCCATAGATTATGTAAACTGTTGGTTAGTTTACTAGTGTGTTGAGATTTTCCTATTATCCTTCTGTTATTAATTTCTAATTTGATTTTATTGTGGTCAGAGAACATATTCCATATGATTTTAATTACTTGTTTATCTTATGGTCCAGAACATGTTCTATATTGGTATATATTCTGTGGTGCTTGAAAACAACATGTATGTAGCTGTTTTGTAGTGCAGTGTTACATAAATGTGGATTAGATCCTATTGGTTGATAGTGGTGTTGAATTCCATATTGTTGATGATTTTCTGTCTAGTTGTTCCATTAATTATTGAAAGTTGGTTATTAAAATGTCCAACTATAGTTATAGATTTGTCTATTTCTTCTTTCGGTTTTATCAGTTCTTATTTCACATATTTTACAACATTATTGTATGGTGCATACACATTTAGGATTGCTATATCTTCTTGATTGAGTGACCCCTGTATCATTATATAATGTTCCTCATTGTCTCTGGTAATTTTCTCTACTCTGGAGCCTACCTTACCTGATATTAATATAGCCAGCCACTTGTGCTTTCTTTTAATCCCTATTTGCCAGATACATCTTTTAATATCCTTTGACTTTCAAATCATTATATTTGAGGTGAATTTCTTACAGACAACAAATATATGGTCACGTCTTTTAATCCACTCTATCAGTTTCCATCTTTTAATTGGTATATTTAGACCATTAACATTTAATGTAACTATTGATTTGCTAGAATTTGTCTGCCATTTTCTTTATGTTTTCTACTTGTTCTGTTTTTTGTTGCTCTTTTTTCCTACCTTTCTATAGGTTGTTTGAACATTTTTTAAAATTCCATTTTAATTTATTTATAATGTCTTTGAATGCTTCATTTTGTAAAGCTTTTTGAATGGTTGTTTTCGGCAGTATATTACATATACATGCCATAATCTACTAATGTCAGAATTTTATCTGTTTGAGCAAAGTATAGAAACCTTACTCATCTTTACTTCCCTTTCTCCTTCCGTATTTTAATGCAAATGTCTTAAATATTTTCTCTACATAAATTTGAGACCATGTTAGACAATGTTATGCAAAGCATAACATTGATATGCTTTGCTATGTTTTGCTTCAACAATCAAGCACAATTTGGAAAACTCAAAAGAAGAAAAAAAGTCTTTCGTGTTTGCCCATACTTTTCTTTATTGTGTTCTTTCTTCATTCCTTATGTAGCAAGGTTTCTTCTTTTACCCTTTCTTTCCGTTCAAAGTACATCCATTCATTATTCTTTTAGGGACACTCTGCTGGTGACAAATCCTCTTAGTTTTTCTTCATTTTAGAATGTCTTGATTTCCCCTTCATTCCTAAAGGATATAGGATTTTGGATTGACAGTTGTTTTCTTTCAAAACTTGAGAAAGGTTATGCTACTTCCTTCTAGCCTACGTGGTGTCTGATGAGAAATCTGCATCTTTTACATTGCTTTTCTCCTGTAGGTTAGGTATCATTTTTCTCTTGCTGCTATCAAATGATTTTCTTTGTCTTTAGTTTTCAGAAGTTTAACTATGATATGTCTTGGTATGAATTTCTTAGTTTATTCCCTTTGAGGCTTAGCCAGTTTTGTGAATCTGTCTTTTGCCAAATCTGAGAAGTTTTCAGCTGGCTTTTTTTTTTCTTTTGACACTATTCTTTCAGACAAAGGGGTGTCACTTCATTACTTCCAGGTGGAAGTAAAAATCCAAGTTCTACACTCAGCCTCAGTTTACAAGTGAGGGTGGTGGCTTATGATTACCGCTGGGCAAGAGGGGAAATCCTGGCTCTCAATAGGCCTGCACTGATACCTCCTGGCTAGTAGGAGCAGGAATGCCTCATTACTGTTTCCCATATGGTCTCCATTGACACTGAAAAGAAGGTGGTAAGGTCCAACCCTCCACCAGGCTGACTTTCCCACCATCTCCATGGGGAGGGGACAGGGGCCTCATTACTGCTGGGTGGAAGTGGGAGTCTGGGCTATCCACGTGGTCTCCACTTACACAATGATGGTGAGGAAGGGTGTTTGATTACCAGTCCGCAGGGAGGAAAATTCTAGCCCCTTACTCGGCTTTTTCTAATATCACCTCAGTGCAGGGAAAAGTTTGGGTGCACATCAGTACAGCCTGGTGAGGGCAGAAGCCTAAGTTTTCCACTTGGCTTTTGCTGGCATGAGTGAGAGACAGATCACAGGGCTTTGTGTTGTTTGCTTGAGATAGAATGGCTGTCATCTAAAAGTTTTTGGTCTTGCTATGCTTTCCCTTTCCTGATCCTTTGGTTAAAGACAGCAGGCTTTTGTTGAGGCTTTTCTGTCTGTACCCATAGGCACTTCCAGGTACTGGCTTCAGCTCCAAGTCTGGAATATAAGAGATACAAGAAAACTGGGGGAACTCATTGTTATGTTGTTCCTTGGGTTTTGAACCCCTAGCTAGCCTGCCTCCTCTCTTCTACCTATCAGAATATTCTTATGCTTGTTTTGTGTAGAACAGCCAAGGATTTTAGTTGCACTCAGCAGGGGGAAGAGAGAAAAGTGCGTCTACTCCATCTTTCCAGAAGTGAACGTCTCCACTGAACTTTTGAAATGGTGTTAAAACTGGATTTCTTACCCCAGTGTCTCAACCTTGCAGATAAGGTGTCATACCCTCTTTAAAATACTGAGAGACCATGCCATTTTCCTTTTTGCAGAACTCTCATGAATCCTCATTATTGCCTCTGGAATAATATATAAACGTATCTGACTTGTGTTTAAAGTCTTCGTTACTTAACTTTTACCTACCTCTTTAATCTCTTGCTCTTCCCTTCCACAGGACCAGAATCTCAGTGAATTGGACTTCTGTAGGGATTCCCTGTAAACTCTTCATGGTTTCTTGATGCCTTAACTTGCTATTGTTATTCGGTATACTTCAGATACTCTGCAAAAATGCAAATTTTTCCCTTCCCATTTAAGGGTCACTTAAAAACTACAACCTATCTTTTCTACTTCCCTTAGAATTATGACCTACATTATCTGTGGCACTTCTGTGATGTGAACTGCCTATTGCCTGTGTAGAAGTTACATGTGAATATAAACTTATCTCCATTACTAAATTATAAGATCCTTGAGGGATGAAGCCCTGTATGATTCCTCTTGACCTTCTCCACAGGCTTTGGCACAGGCCATGACACAAAATACATGCACAAAGAACATCTGAAGAATTAACTCAATAACTCACATGGTTCCCTACATGATAGTCCATCCAAAAAGTCTAATTGACTTTGCATCTTCAAGTATTTAGGGAGCTGTTTTCTAGGACTGGTTCTTGAGACAAGGATTGACTTAGCATCTAAAGAGAGCTGGTTTCTTGAGTAATTGGAGGGAAAGCATTACTCTCAGTACCAAGCCAGATCTCTAGGGAAAGACTTTTTGTGACTTTCAAAACCATGACGGTCTTGTAAGACTACAGGTTGATGTGAAAAAGATGGGACGTAGACAGAGATCCAGAAATCTGCTGATTTACGGAAATAACACCTCCCATCATCCAAATTAGTAGTTCAAATTCTTCTTAGCAGTGCCAACCTAAAGGGGCATATATTTTAAAAGCAGGGTGGAAAAGTGATCTTCTTCATCTATTCTTAGCTCAGAACATATCTATATCCAACAATATCCTTGAGACTGGCTTTGCATTGAGAGATCTATCCTGGGAATGAATGTTTTCCAAGGAGCCCTCCCACTGTCACAAAATAGGAGAAGGTAAAGTGGCTAGGAAGGGAGGAAGAGGTAGGCATGAGAACAAGAGGGGAGAAGAGGGAAAGTTTTCCATTCTTGTAATTGTCAAGAGCCACTCCTTGATGATTCTGCCTCCGCTCCTTGTCTGAGCTTCTTTTCTCTCCAGCATGTCTGCTGTAGTATCTTTCTACATGGTCTCCCAGTCTGCATGTTTCTCTGCATCAGTCCATGCTAAACACAAACACCAAAATCATCTCCCTAAAACTGAACTCTGCACCATCTATGTTTTCAAAGAAACCTTCATCTCTTCCTTATGGCACAGTAATAATGTCCAGATACCTTCACCAGGCACTCACGGTATATAGCTTTACTTCTCACCATCCCAGTTACATCTAAGCAGGTAAAAGAAGGATGGGGAAAATATAGTCTCTAAGTTAGATCTGAGCTCAACTCCAGCTCAGTCTCCTAATAGCTTAATGATCTTGGGTAACATATTTTACCTTGAGGAGCCTCAGTTTCATTAAAAACTTGATTTAAAATTATAACTCAAGGGGCTGTCATGAGGAATAAGCAACGTAGTGAATAAATTATATAGCACGTAATAGGTGCTCAATAGATGGTAGCTATTTGTACTATGCTCAACCACATTGAATGATGTCCCTTTTGCCAAAACACCCCTGAGTCTTTTCTCAGGCCAGTGGCCCTGGCAAGATTGCCAAATATGCCTACAGAGGGAATATATTATGCCAGGGGGAGAGGAGACTAGCTGAGGATGAAAGATGGGTGGGGATGAGACAGCATCCACATAAGGTAAGTTGCCCATTGTTAGAAAGAAATGATGAATGGAGCTCTGAGAGAGGCGCAGGTGAGGGGACAGGTCCACAAATTCAGAGTGGCCAGGCAGGGTCAGGCAATTTCAGCATCTGATTTTCTTTCCTGATCTTTAGAGCAATCCTCAGCCTGTCTTTCCACAACTGAGGAGGACACATCTCTTATCTCTTGGTGCAGATGAATTGTCTGTGTTTCTTTAATAGAGAAGATATTCAGGTGCTATATCCAGCACAGAAGAGAGGTTAGCAGAGGGCAACTCAGCTTGGGGGTTTAAATCTGAAGTATATTCACTATGGCTTGTACAGTTATAGTACCCATTATGTATGTGTGTTATTATAAGGGGCTCTAGGAAATAGTGTCAAGAGACTCACTTCATAAGTACGTTTATTATTATCTCCACTGTTCAAGCCGCACAAAATAAATGTCTGGCATTTCCAGAAATTGCTATCGATTCAGCAGCAGATTTTACAAGGCCAATCAATAACAGTTTCCTCCTTTCCCCCCTCCCACAGTGTGTATTTATTTGTGATGAAGCTTTCTGTTCCTCCTGCGCTTTCTAGTGCTTATAATTGGTCCAGAATAAACGGATGATTTCATCTTTTTCCAGGAAAAAAAAAAAGAGAGAGAGAATAAAAAACCTGCTATTAAAAATATCTTCCTCCCCCAGCCAAAAACAAAACTGTGTGTGTGAGGGAGAGAGATAGAGATTGAGATAGATACATCAATATAGATAGATACAGATATAGATAGCAACCGAATTCAAGCATGTCTGCCAGAGTGAGACCCTCAGCACATAAGCCACAGTTTGTGATCCTCTTTTCCCTGTACCAAAGTCATGCTGGATTAGGAGATTAGGGGCCCAGAAACGCATATAGACCCTTTCAGTCATGAGTTCTTGTATTATGATGCCTTTGTCATTTTTAGTGTCACCAACTATCTAACAGAGGCTGAAAGCAGGCAAGAACTTCAGAGTTTACCAACCCTAGCCTTTTTATAGATTAAAGCACAGAAGCTCAAAAAGGAAATACAGGAGGTATAAACTCAGGTCTCTTACCTCCTTGTCTAAGACTTTTCCCTGCTGCCCTATCATACCTGCCAGGATGCCTGACTCCATGTCTGTCACCAGAGAGAAGAGATCCTCGTAAGCATTTGTCAGGGGAACTCCACTGTGGCAGACAGTGGCGACTAGGATTGTTTTCCCCATTGTAACTCACTAGCTCACTATGGTCAAACAGCTAGTCATTCATTCCCTGGCTTTGGGGTCAGAACAGGGGCCAGCCTTCCTTGCCTCTTAAAGTCTATGGACAGTCTGCTTCACCAGCACCACCCCCATGTCCTGGACTAGCCATGGCTCTGAGTGGCAGCCAGAGCAAAATACCACTGGCAGGCAAACAGGTGTGGGAGCACGCGGGAGTCATGCCCAGCCTGAGCTGCTGGTCAGAAGCCTGTGCTCAGAAGAAGAGTTTTCTCCTTGTTATGGGCTGAATTGTGTCGTCACTCCCTTCCCCACCCCCAAGAAAAAGATGCTGAAGTTCTAACCCCCAGGACCTCAGAATGTGACATTTCTTAGAGACTGGATCTTTACAGAGATAATCAAGTTAAAATGAGATGGTTAGGGTGAACTCTCTTCTAATACATCTGGTGTCCTTATAAAAAGGAGAAATGTCGACACTGAGAGGAACACCCACACAGGGAGAATGCCATGTGAAGATGAAGGCAGAGATCAGAGCGATGCTTCTTCAAGCCAAGAAACACCAAAGCGTATCAGCAAACCACCATGAGCTGGAAGGAAAGCCTGGAGCTGGAAGAAAAGCCTGGAGCAGGTTCTCCTTCCCAGCTCTCAGAAGGAAGCAATCCTGCTGACACCTTGGTCTCAGACTTCTGGCCTCCAGAACTGTGAGATGATACATTTCCTTTGTTTAGGTCACCCAGTTTGCAGTACTTTGTTACAACGGCCCTAGCAAACGAATACACCTCTCTTTCTCAACAGCCAGTGTTCAGAGGGCCCAGCACTAAGGAATCCAGAACTTAAAGTCAGAAAAATGTTTTAACTGGACTGGAGACTCAGAAGCCATCTTTGATAACTCCTCCCCAGATAAACACAGCGGCAGGAGAGAGGACATGAACGCACAGGTAGAGTACATACCCCCAACTTCCTGCACAAAACACACCTTTGGCCAGCCGTGGTGGCTCACACCTGTAATCCCAGCATTGTGGGAGGCGGAGGCAAACAGATCACCTGAAGTCAAGAGTTCCAGACCAGCCTGGCTAACATGGCGAAACCCTGCCTCTACTAAAAATACAAAAAATTAGCTGGGCGTGGTGGCACATGCCTGTAATTCCAGCTACTCAGGAGACTGAGGCAGGAGAATCGCTTGAATCCGGGAGGCGGAGATTGCAGTGAGCCGAGATCGTCCCACTGCACTCCAGCCTGGGCGATAGAGCAAAGCTCTGTCTCGAAAACAAACAAACAAAAAAAAACAAAACAAAAAACACTTTTTACAAATGTGGAATAAGTAAAATACTGCCCAAACTACATAAAATCTGTTGTCTATGATACTATGTAGTAAGCACAAGCCATGTACAATTTGTGCTACAATGAGGTAAAGTTCAGACGTTTTTCACCGGGGTAGAACATAAACATAAAGAAAACCTCTGAGCACCTTGGCAAAAATAATGCTTCATAAGACCTATTTTACCTCTTTTTTTCCTGGGTACATGGGAGGGCTGTACTTCCCGCTCTCCTTTGCTGCTAGAATGAGTCACATAACTGATTCTGACCAGTACACTGTAAGTAGAAGTGACCTAAGTGGAAGCAAAGAAGAGGGATGTGAGGCTCCCATCCTGCCTCTTCCCCTGTCATGGAGAAGTCATATGTCGAGATAGTGGAGATGCAAAATTAACCGAGACTGGACCCTTAAGTCACTGATTGAAAGGGACCTGCCCCAGAGAACCACTCGTCCATCAGTGAAGTTTCTGAGAGAAAGAACTAGGTGTCTCTGAGATTGGGTGAGAATAATCTACCCTAACACTAAGCCTAACCCAACTTATGATGGCCCCTTACCCTTGTGATCTGTCTGTGACCAGTATACTATTCAAAAACAAGCCATTTGGCAGGGTGCAGTGGCTCACGCCTGTAATCCCAACATTTTGGGAGGCCAAGGTGGGCAGATCACTTGAGGTCAGGAGTTTGACACCACCCTGACCAGTATGGTGAAACCCCATCTCTATTAAAAATAAAAATATTAGCCAGTCATGATGGCTCATGCCTGTAGTCCTAGCTACTTGGGAGACTGAGATAGGAGAATCACTTGAACCCAGTAGGTGAAGGTTGCAGTGAGCCATGATGGTGCCACTACACTCCAGTCTGGGCAACAGAGTGAGACTCCATCTCAAAAAAAAAAAAAAAAGCCATTTGAAAATTATTAACTGGGCATTTCTCATGTTTCTTGTTTGCTGAACTCACAGCCATTTTGGTGGAGTAACCTACCAAACTACATTCATGTGATTCCCACCTGAAATCACAGACTCCAGACCCCATGATAAAGGAACTGCATTCCTAAGTAGTCCTCCCTTAAGGAAAAGGGATGCTTCCTACCTCACAAAGCAGACTTTCTCAGACCAACCTGATTGTTAGAAATGTATTTCTTAAGGCCACCTAAAGTCAGACCCTCTGTCACTTTCACACACTTGCCTTCTCAGTTCTACCCTCCAGAGTTTGGGAATAACAAGAAACAAATCCATACTTCTCCCAAACTTCCTTCCCCTAGGCTGATGTTTTAATCAACAGAGATTCTTTCCAGAAGCCTTGTTAATCAAGCTATCACTAATAAGTCAAATCCCAATAGAATGCAGGCCAAGACATTGTCCCAATTATTTTGTGTTAGGATTTTATAATATCAAAAAAAAAAATATTTTAAAGAAATGGAATTCCACCTGGGGCCTAACATTCTTTCCATTTTAGAAAGATTTGCATCATAGTAATATTGGTTTTATTTTGCTTTATTGGGATTGAACCTGCCATTATGCTGCTGAGCGTCTGAGTATGAATGTTGGAAATAGCTTTCTGTCACCATTAGCTCAGAAAAATCTGTCAGTGAAACACAGGCAAATAGATGACCATTGTGTCGACAGCCCCTTTCATAAGCTAATGGGCTCTCTAACCCATTCGTGACTGCTGTCCCCCACAGGGTCTTGAAAGCAGATTGCTCAGGAGTTTGCCGAATTTGGCAAATTGATACACTGGACTCATTTGATTTCCCATTTCTATGAATGATTGTTAGGTAATTTAACAATACATGAGTGTGCTTAGAATGCCTTAATGGGGCATTAGTTAAGGGAAATAAGCAATTCAGTTGAGAATGGCAATGTTAACACAGGCCAAATCTACTATCTTCCTTTTTAGTAGTGGATTCCCCTCGTGTTTTAAGTGGAAATTTTAAACTATGTGCATACCTGTGAAACTTTTGAGTTCTACAATTCATATTTGACCATTAGGACTACAACAGGAGAGGGAACATACAATTTTACTTGAAAGACTAAAGAAATCCAGGCAAACTTGAGGGCTAAAACAAACCAAAAAAAAAAAAAAAAGTGAAAAGTTTCAACCATACTATAATAATATTTTTTTTTAATTTAAGTTAAAATATCTGGTATTGCCATGGCTGGGGAAACACTTTCATATACTCCTTGTGGGAGTATAAACTGAGGTAATATTTCGGAAATGCAATTTGGCAAATATTATCAAAAGCCTTTAAAGGGTGCATATTCTTTGACCCAGACCCAATGATTTCACTTGTAGGAATTTATTCTAAGGAGATAATACCGGGTATGTGCAAAGATTTATTTACAAAGATATTTATTGCAATAGTATTTATAATAGAAGCAATTGGAAGAAAACAAAACAGCCAACAAAAGAAAACAGGCTTTAAAAAAAAGATACATTCATTTATACAATGTTATATTGTACGGCACCTAAAAATTGTGTTATAGAAAAATTATTAATATGAAAAACTATTCATAATATACTATTAAGCTAAAGAAGCAAGTTTTGAAACAGTATTTTCAGGATACCAATTTGGTAAACCCTCATATAAACAGATTAAAGACATATCAAATTTTAGCAGTCCTTACCTCTGAATGTTGGGATTATGGGTGGTTTTTATTTCCTTCTTTATCTCTTCTGAATTTCTCTAAATGTTTTATAGTGAACACAATATATTTGCTGTACAAAAATATTATGATGAGATTTAATCTTATATGTAAAAGATTCTAATTTCTAAAGGTGCTATTGTTACGAGGAAATCAGGCGCATTTTCCTACTGGCTCAATCCACAATGCTAAGTGAACCAAACCTTTTTTTGGCATTTCTAACTACTACAGAGCCAAACATACTCCATCTTTTTAAGTAAGTTTGAAAACCAGTGAACAACTCTACAATTAGCCAAGATACTCAGTTCAGTTTCCTTGAAATAAAAAGATGTGTGGAGTTTTTAAAGATGGAAAGAGAATATGAGTATTGCCACCCAAGAGCATTAGATGTGGAATCAAAACAACTACAATCAAGTTCAAATTCTAATACTAACTACCAGGTGACTTGAGCAAGTCTCTTAGTCCTTCCGCTGGGCTCCCAGACTGGAACTATATAGATATATCAATTAAAAAAAAAAATAAGAGATATGAAAGCTCAATGTGTATTTACCTAAAATACCACCAAAGCAGGCATATATTATATAGCACATAGCTTTAAGTCATCTCTAGACAAGAATCACAATAACTAGTAACCAGTCTTGGTTAGAATGACACTGATGAAACTGATTTTCTTTTTCTTTTTGTCTTTATGTTTGTTGTTTGTGTGTTTATTTGATATATGTGAAATAAAACGTACACTGACGCACAAAGTGCGTAAGTCATAAATGTACAGTTTAACATATTATTGCAGTGTAAGTCCCAGTGTAAGCTCCACCCAAGTGAAGAAACAGAACATAGCCAGCACCTCAGAAGGACTGATGTGCCGCTTCCCAATCACACTGCCTTTCTTGCCCTGTAGTCACCACTCTCCTGATGTTATTGTAATCATTTCCTTGATTTGCTATATAGTTTTACCACCTAAGTTTGCATTAACAGTACAGTTTACTTGTGTTTAGTTTTGAACTTATACAAATGGAATCATACAGGAAAATTTGTCATGATAAGATGATTGTAAAAAACATTTTGTAAAGTGTAAAGTATGTATGAGTAAATGACATTATTATCAGCAATCCTATTATGTGGGAACAGAGGCATTGAGTTGCAACCCTCTAAAGCAGGTGGCTGATCTCACAATTTTGATGCTAAGCCATTTGCAGTCAGGTCTAGACCTTCTCACCTCTCCAGATAGTCAGCCTAAGCTCACGGACAAGGATCCGCTGAAGCTCTGTATTTGTGACTTCTTGTGCCTCCTGGATGGAAAAATACTCACTCAAGGCTGAAGGGGTCCATAAACACCTGCCTTGCTCATAAACAAGCAGGTTTCCCTCTGTTGAGTGAGTTCCCCAGCTATTTATCAAGGCTCTAAGGTCATAACTGGTTAATTGTTGGCTAGAAATCAATACACAGAGAGTGATGATTTTTGATAAGAGCTTATAATAAGCAAGTTCAAGTTCAAAAGACTTGCTGTCTTTTTGCTCTTACATGCTGAAGAAAAGGTGCTGATCCCTTTTGTTGGAAAAAACCATAGCCCAACGCATGCTGCTAGCTAAATTAAGAACTACTTAATATTTTTAATAGGTCTTTGGCCAATTCATTTTGTTCTTATGCCCAGGTATTCAAACACTACTTAGAATTTTTTTTACTTGCAAGCAAATGCATCAACCTATTCTCTGGCATCATGAGGCCTCAGGGTTATAGCTACCCTTTGTCCCAGTTTTGAAACAATCTTGCCATTCTTTGATGTTAGCGGCTACCTTGTGAACTGATCCGTGGGGCTCCCAGCGCCTGAGGCTCAGTATCACCGTGGGTTTCCCAGCTGGCATTTTGCCAAAGCTTGCCATTCCTCCTGTGCAGCCACCCATGCATGTGTACATGAGCACACGCATGTGTGAATGGGTGGGTGTGTTCAAGCGTGTGTAGGCATACTGTCTGCTCATTCCACAAGTAGCAATACCGTGGATGTTAGCAGTAACAGTAAGAAGGCTTTTCATATAGTAAATGTTGGGTAAATGAGTGAGCAAATGAGTAACGCTTCAACAGACTTTCTACCCGAACATTCCTCTTCTCACAACTGAGCCCGTTTGAAATCCACCTTTGGGCTCAAAACTGTCATTCCTAGGACTAATTCAAGAATTAGCCAAGTAGAATTTCAGAGGCTTTAGTCCAGACTCTCAAAAGATTCAGAATTCATTGTATCTGGCCAATCCTCCCATGATGATGTTCAGTCCAAATTTGGATCACTGCTTTGTTTCTCCCCATAGAAGCCATGTGCACTCCACCTTGAGTATCTGGAGCACTTATGACCCAGCCTGGCGACCTTGTTAGCTATGTCCATTCGCATAGACAGTGGACATCATCTTCCTAAATTCAAGTAACTAGGACTGACTTCTTATGCTACTCAGACCCTGCCCAAATTAACATGTGGCTTTGTCTCACTATTGGAAGACTTTTTCTGCCAAAACCTTTACCTTTCCCTGGTCCTCCCTGATCCTGACCAAAGCCACTTCTTATCATACTCTCTACATGCCACATCTATTCACTGGAATTTCTCACCTCACTAGCATCTTGGTCTGTCCTCAGACCATCATGGTGGGCATCTCTAATTTCCAGTTCCACTACTCTCCTGATCTGCCCTTTCCATTGCCTACTGAAAGGCCCTTCAAATTTTAAGTTAAATATAACAAAAAGTTTATTTTTTTTCTTTTTTTCCCAAAGTGCCTTGGAAACTTATAAACAATAAATTTTAAAAATAGGCTTTTGAAGTAAGTAAATAAGCAAAAAGAAAACAATCATAAACTTTGTGAAAGTGTGAGTGCAACTGGAAAGACATACCATGTTTATGGATTGGAAGACTGGGTACAGTCAACAAGTCAATTATTTATGAATTGATAAATAGAGTTAGTAAAATTCCAATCAAAATCCCTAGAAAGATTTTTTTTAATATGTAAAGAAACTGATTCTAAAGTTTATATGGAAAGACAAGGAACTAGAAAAATCAAAACAAGGGCCGGGCGCGGTGGCTCAAGCCTGTAATCCCAGCACTTTGGGAGGCCGAGATGGGCGGATCACGAGGTCAGGAGATCGAGACCATCCTGGCTAACACGGTGAAACCCCGTCTCTACTAAAAAATACAAAAAATTAGCCGGGCGAGGTGGCGGGCGCCTGTAGTCCCAGCTACTGAGGAGGCTGAGGCAGGAGAATGGCGTGAACCCGGGAGGCGGAGCTTGCAGTGAGCTGAGATCCGGCCACTGCACTCCAGCCTGGGCGACAGAGCGAGACTCCGTCTCAAAAAAAAAAAAAAAAAAAAAAAAGAAAAATCAAAACAAGTCTGAAAAAGAAGAATAAAGTTGGAGGATTGGCCCTGCCTCCCTGCCTGATTTCACAGCCTGTTATACAGTAAACAGAAAGTATGGTATTAGCAAATAGACACATAGATCATTGAGAAAGAATAAAGACTCCAGAAATACACTTATATGCATATGACCAATTAATTTCTTACGGACACAAAGGCAATTTAGTTTATTTTCAAAAACTTATGCTGGAACATATGTATCTGTATATGCTAATATGTGAACCACCTCAACCTAAACATCACACCTTATAAAAAATTAAACTAACTCAAAACAGATCACAGATTTAAATATAAAATGTAAAGCTATAAAATGTTTAGTAGAAGAAATAGGAGAAATCTTTATGACCTAGGGCTAAGCAGAGACCCCTTTGATATGACATTAAAAATACAATAGTAAAATTTTAAAAAAAGAGTTGATTGAACTTTATCAAAATTAAAAAATCTTTTCTCTAGGAAAGATACTATTAAGACAATGAAAAAATAAGGTAAAGACTGGAAGAAAATAGTTGCAAATCACATCTCTAACAAAGGACTTATATCTGGAATATATAAAGAACTCTCAAAACTCAACAGTAAAACATGCAATCCAATTTTTCAAAATATGCAAGAGAAGGAATAGACACTATATTGTAGATGATATACAGATGGCAAATAAGCACATAAGGAAATGCACAACATCACTAGCCATTAGGAAATGAAAATTAAAATCACAATTAGGTATCATTACATATCTATTGTTTTTGTTTTCATTTTATTTGAGACAGAGTCTCGCTTTGTCACCCAGGTCGGAGTGCAGTGGCTTGATCTTGGCGCACTGCAACTTCCACCTCTTGGGTTCAAGCAATTCTCATGCCTCAGCCTCCTGAGTAGCTGGGATTACAGGTGTGCACCACCACGCCTGGTTAAATTTTTGTATTTTTAATAGAGATGGGGTTTCACTATGTTGGCCACGCTGGTCTTGAATCCTGTCCTTAAGTGATCTGCCTGCCTCAGCCTCCCAAAGTGCTAGGATTACAGGCATGAGCCACTGTGCCCAGCCACACTATATACCTATTGGAAGGGCTAAAATAAAAATTTTTTTAAACTGACAGTACCAAGTACTAACAAGAATGAAGAGCATTGATATTCTTATGCATTCCTGGTGGGTAAGGAAAAAAGGTGAAGTACTCTGTAAAACAGTTTGGTAGGTTCTTATAAAGTAAATATACATTTACTATATGACCTGGCAAAACATGTTTACACAAAAACCTTTACACAAATGTTTATAGCACCTCTATTCATAATACCTACAAAGTGGAAACATCTCACATGTTTTTTTGAATAAGCAACTACGGCACAGTCATATAATGGAATATTTTTCAGCAAAAATAAAAACTATTACTACACATATCTCAAAGGCATTACACTGAGTGAAAGAAGTCAGATTTTAAAAGTTATGTACTGTATGAACCCATTTATATGACACTCCAGATAAGGCAAAATTATTGCAACAGAGAACATATTAGTGGTTGCTAGGGCTTAGAAGTAAAGGGAGACTATGATTCCAAAGAACAGCACAAGGTTTTGTTGAGGTGACGGAACTGTCTGTCCTGATTGTTGTGGTGGTCATATAAATCTATGCATAGCTTATACTCAAAAAACTGTACTTTATAGCATGTCAATTTTAAAACTAAAAGTCTCAGCAGATTTCATTTTTCCATATAGATAAATATTAATCTTTTTCCATATGGATAAATATTAATAGAATAGTTTTGTATTATATAATAGTGTATAACCAATTTTAGTTTTAAAATGCTGTAAATAACTTTCAATGTGATGAACTATGCATCTCCATATCAAGTTTTAACGGCTGGATTGTGTTCCGTTGAATGGATAGAACGCATATTACATAAGGAATACCATGTTGTTGAGCATTTGGGTTGTTTCTGATTTTTCGGTTTTAGAAATGATATGATAATCATTCTTGTAGATAAATATCTGCATAAATTCTTAAGTATGCTTTAGAAAATGTTTGAAAGCAAACTTGCTGGGTCAAAAGTGTGAACTTTTAAAAAGTCTTCAGTGTGTTTGTCAAAATGTCCTCCAGAAAAGTTCTGCCGAAATCCCAGCTCCCTGTCCCCAGGAGGCAATAAGAGTGCCCATTTCACTGTATGCTGCTCACTCACATTCTGCCATCATGTTAGGTGGGGTTAAAACTTCCTCAAAGCCCTCCCACATGTCAGTATCAGAGGCGCCATCTTTAAACAAACAACCCTCAGAGCCCTTCACAATGCCTGGCGCATAGAAGACACTGTTTAGCCAGGCGCGGCGACTCACACCTGTAATCCCAGCACTTTGGGAGGCCGGGGTGGGAGAATCACCTGAGGTCAGGAGTTGGAGTCCAGCCTGATCAACATGGACAAACCCTGTCTCTACTAAAAATACAAAATCAGCCGGGCGTGGTGGTGCATGCCTGTAGTTCCAGCTACTCGGGAGGCCGAGGCAGGAGAATCACTTGAACCTGGGAGGCGGAGGTTGCAGTGAGCCGAGATCGCGCTATTGCACTTCAGCCTGGGCAACAAAAGTGAAACTCCGTCTCAAAAAAAAAAAAAAAAAAAAAGACACTATTTATTATTCGTGTTTGTTTGTTGGCAAGAATAAATGAATGATCTACATTTGTCTTGGGCAATAACTCTTCCTATTTAAAGCTAAACCCTTTAGAGTCACTAAACATTTCAAGCAGCAATTATTAATTCAGCACTAGAGCAATGGTCTCAAAACATTTTTTTAATCAAAATCCACCAATAAGAAAATGTGCGCATTCACCTCAATACATTTATTTATATTTTTATATTTATGTTTATACACTCCTGTAAATCTATAAAGAATAATAAGGGTTAATTTTGTTCTTATTTGGAGTTAAAAAATAGGCATAAATAGAAGTTTGAATATTTTCTTCACACTCTTCAAAATATTGTTCTTTACATATCCCCAGGCTGGGCACATTCTGCAGGTTACTGCTCAAAGGAGCCTGGACACCAGGTTCTCTTCTGGATACCATGAAGAAGACAGCAAAAGACAATACAGTCTCTGTCCTCAGGATTTCACAGGCAGCCTGGGAACAAATGCCACAAGAACTTTACGAGTCATGTGAAAGCAGGGAATGGACAGATTGCTTCCTACTGGGGAAGAGAAGAGTCTTCAGGGAAGGGGGGGCAGGTGATAAAATATGTTAAAAAAGAATTTTGTGTTCTGTACCCCGAGAAAACCCCTCTTTAGCCATGCGCTGGCAACATTACAGGATGTCATGCTGGGGAGTGCTGTTGAGTGGGGAAGAGTCTGTACACCTGCCATGTGTAACTGTTGGTGGGTTTTTCTTCATGTGTTTCTTCCTGTTTGCTTAATGTCTATATTTTCATTCTGCCTCCAGGACACAGTGACACATATTTCAGTTTTGGCAAAGGACAATGCCGTAGGGGTGTGGGAGGAAGACGCCTCTGGCAAAGATGGCTGAACTTTGACAAGTTAATATCCAATGTTGCTTCATTGTCTTCTTATTTTCAATTATAAGAATCACAGCCTCCAAAACAGAAACGATGACAGTGCTCTTCCAAGACCTTTTCCCCTTCACTTACTCTGAGGTGCCTAGGAAAAAAACTTAAAAACAATGCATGCGAACATTAGATGAATAGTACTCCTTGAATGTTCCTAAAATGTGACTCTGACCCTGTCCCTACCATGATTAAGAGCTTTAATTAGTTATTCCTGTCTACAGAATGCATCTCAAATTTCCCTTGGTGGCATTCAAGGAGCTTCAAATTCTGGTCTTTACGTCGACACCTGCTATGTTCCTCCTATCTCCTACCAGACACACCAAACCATATGCTCCTCCTTGCACACTGGCCTTATCCCCCATAACAGCTCAGCCAATTCACCACCACCCTGCCCCATCTGTCTAAGTCCCACTCACCTTCCTGTCCCAGTTCAGAAGTCACCCCTCTATGAAGCCTCTACATTCCCGTGTGCCACCTGCCCTGGAAGAATCAAACTCATCCACCTTTGAGTTTCTATTATAATTCTTTTTTTTTTTTTTTTGCTATTGCCTTGGAATATAGTCATCCAGGTCTATTTCTGTCTTTTGCTTAAGACTAAAAGCTTTCTGAGGATAGGAAATGTTAAATTATCTCTTTCTACAACATTTCACACCAATGAAAAGGCGACTTGTCTTAGTAAGCTATGGCAATTCTCAGCTTATCTACGAAGCTGTTTAAATGTACCTAAATTTCAAATGTTTGTATCTGAAGAACAGGCTGGGCAGTATAAGGAAGCTACAAAGTTTTGTTTTGAGTTCTTGAATTTGACAACCCTGTAGGGCTTTCAAGGGGAGATGTCTAGAATGTGATTGGATATACCTTGCTGACTATAAGAAAATATAACAATTTTGTATTCATCAGTATACAGATAATAGTAAAAACTATGAGAGTCTACAAGATTTTCCTATAAAATGAGAAGAAATGTGCACCAAAGACAAAACCTTAAGGGGCAGCAGTATTTGATAATCAGGGGAAGAAGTGATCCCAGAGAAGAACAAAAAACCATAATAAAAAAGATACAAAAAAACTCCATGTGTTTGAATATTTCCAAAGAGAAGGAAGTGAAAAACTGTAGAATGCTGCTAAAGTTCCATAAAGTAAGGGCTGAAAAGTGTTCATGGACTTTGGCAGTTGGAATGTCCTTCATATCTCAATGAAAGCAGCTTTCGTTATGGTTAAGTGATGAATTGGTGTTAGGTTAAAAAGAGGGTAATCCTTTCCAAAATTAGAATAAAATGGAAGAAAAGAAAAAAGTTGCTTGGGCCCAAGAGTAAGTTTGTTTCTCTATTGCTTTGAAAGAAATGTAAGCATGCTTATTAGCTAAAGGAAAGGAATCAGTCCAGAAAAATATTAAAGATATGAGAGAGAGACTCCAGGAACATATAAAAAGGATTATGTATCATGACCAAATGGGATTAATCCCAGGAATGCAAGGTTGGGTCAACACATGAAAGTTGTTTTGGCTGGGCGTGGTAGCTCACACCTGTAATCTCAGCACTTTGGGAGACTGAGGTGGGCACAACAATTGAGGTCAAGAGTTCAAAACCAGCCTGCCCAACATGGCTAAATCCCATCTCGACTGAAAATACAAAAAATTAGCCAGGCGTGGTGGCACGCACCTGCAGTCCAGCTACTCAGGAGGCTGAGGCAGGATAACTGCTTGAACCCGGGAGATGGAGGTTGCATTGAGTTGAGATTGTACCACTGCACTCCAGCCTGGGCAACAAGAGCGAAACTCCGTCCCCATATCCCCTCCCAAAAAAAGAGTTGTATTAATAGAATAAAGAAACAAATTACCATTTCAATATACACAGAAAAACCTTTGCCAAAATCTAACACCATTTCATGATAAAGACACTCAATGCACCAGAAATAAAAGATTACTTACTCAGTCTGATAAAGGGCATCTATAAATACCCTCAGCTAGCATCATACTTAATGATCAAGACTGAAAATTTCCTTTCTAAAATGATAAACAAGTCAAGGATGTCCATTCACCATTTCTATTCAATACTGTGCTAGAGGTTTTAGCTAGAACAATTAGGTAAGAAAAACAAATGAAACATATTCATATTGAAAAGGAAAAGGTAAAACTATCTATTCACAAATGACATAATCTTGTATATACAAAATCCTAAGTAACCCACAAAAACTTATTAGAACTAATACCAAGTTCAGCAAGGCAGCAGGATACAAAATCATACAAAAATAAATTCTATTTCTATATATAATTAATGGAAAATTAAAAACAAAATTAAGAAAATAATTTTATTTACATCAAAAATAATAAAATTCTTAAGAATAAATTTAACAAAACTAAGACAAGACTTGCACAATGAAAATTACGAAACATCATTAAAAGAAATTAAAGAAGATCTGAAGTAATGAAAAGACATTCTATGTTCATGGATCAAAAGACAAAATATTAAAATGACAATCCTCCCCAAACTGAATTACAGATCCAATGCAATCCACTTCAGAATCTCAGCTAGCCTTTTTGCAGAAATTGGCAGTTGATCCTGAAATTCATAAGGAATGCAAATTACCCAGAATAAGTAAAACAATCTTTAAAAAAATTAGAGGACTCACATGTCTTGACTTCAAAACTTACTACAAAGGCACGGTAATCAAGACAGGATGTACTATAATAAACTAGACTTACATATCAATGGAATAAAATTGAGAATCTAGAAATAAGTCCTCATCTTCATGTTTAATTGATTTTTGACAAAGGTATTAGGACCATTTAATAAGGGGAAAAAATCTTTACAGCAACTGGTACTGGGACAACTAGATATCCACATGCAAGAAGAATTAATAAATTTGAACCACTAATTTATACTGTGTACAGAGCTAACTCAAAACAGATCAAAGACCTAAATGGAAGAGGAAAAGCTATAAAGCTCTTAGAGGAAAACCTGAGTAAATCTTTGTGCTCTTGGATTAGGCAATGGTTTCTTAGACAGGACACCAAAAGCATAAGCAACAACAATCAGAATAAAAAAATTAGACTTTATCAAGATTAAAAATTTCTGCACTTTTAAAAGTACAGTAAAGTAAAAGCAAAAAAATGTGAAGGTGAAAAGACAACCAAGAAAGTGAAAAACATAATCCTCAGAATGAGAGAAAATATTTGAAAATCACATATCTGGTAAATGACTAGAATCCAGAACATAGATATAAAACACAACTCAATAATAATAATAATAATAATAACACAATATTTAAGTGAAAAAGCATCTGAATAGATATTTTTCTAAAGACATGCAAATAGCCAGTAATCACATGAAACAATGTTCAATATCGGCTATGGTTTGAATGTGTCCCCTAAAGTTTATGTGTTGAAAACTTAATCCTCAATGCAATAATGTTGAGGGGTGGGATCTTTAAGAGATAATTAGATCATGAGAGAATGCCCTCATGAATGGATTAATGCCATTATCATAGAAGTGGTTCATCATTTCAAGAGTGTGGATCATTATAAGGGATGGTTTGGCCCTGTCTGTTGTTTTCTCTTGCCCATGTGGTGCCTTTTTTCACGTTATGACACAGCAAGAAGGCCCTTACTGGATGACGTCACCTCAGTCTTGGACTTCCCAGGCTCCAGAACTGTGAGAAACTTTTCTTTATAAATTACCCAGTCTCTGGTATTCTATTACAGCAGCACAAAATGACTAAGACAACATCATTAGTCATTGGGAAAATGAAAATCAATAACCCAATAGGATTCCATTTCACAACACTAGGATGTGTGTAATCAAAAAGATAATAATAGATGTTGGTAAGGATGATGAAAAATTAGAGCCCCTATGCATTGTTGGTGGGAATGTAAAATGGTGTAGACATTGGAAAAGTTTGATCACTCCTAAAAATGTTAAATGTATTATTAACATATAACCTGGCAGTTCCATTCCTAGGTATATGCCAAAGAGAAGAGAAAACATATGCCCACACAAAAACTTGTACATGAATCATTATTCATAACAGCCAAAAAGTGGAAACAACTCAAATGTTAATGAACTGATAAATAAACAAAATGTGGTAGAATATTATTTATACATAAAAAGTAATGATATACTGATGTATGATACAACATGGATAAAACCTTGAAAATATTTTGTTAAGTGAAAGAAGTCACTTAGGAAAGATGGCTTATTGTATGAGCTCACTGATATGAAATGTTCAGAATAGGAAAAACTATAAGGACAGAAAGTAGCCAAGTGTTTACCCAAAGCTGGGGGTTGAGGGTGGGAAGGGAGTGGAAATGGAGAGAGATTTGCCAGTGGGTGCTGAGTTTCTTTTTGCAATGATGAAAATATTCTAGAATTGGGTAGTGATTATTAATTCAAAATGTCATTAATGTACTAAAAGTATTATTTTACACTTTAAGGGGGTGACTTTTATAGCATGCTAATTATATTTTAATGGAGCCACTCTGGAAAAGAGAGAGCAAGGAACTAATTGATGGAATGAAGACCTAGAGGACATTAGAATGGCTAACTCTGCATGCCAGTACAAGATGTGGCTTTAAATGGTTCTAAGACTGAAAGAAGGGAGAACGGGTGAGCGTGAAGGTAGGTTTGCAGGTGACAGAGTGAGGGAGGCCCCAGTTAAGGGAATTTACTCAAGTGCCTCAATTTTCTAGAAATTAGAAGTAATATTAACTGCTGGAACCAAAGGGCTGAGAGTTGGGTAGAGAACTTGAGGAAAAAATATGCTAATTAATATAATTAGATGTAGTCCCTGAGGAAAATGGAGAGGAAGCAGCCTAAGAATAAATAAAAGAAGGAAGCTGGCATTTGCTGAGACTCTCTTTGCATGGCATCTGGCCCTCAGGCACAGTTTGTTCTCTTTTTTCTTCAACACCTCAGTAAGCTCCACAAGAGCCCTAAGAAGACAGTACTGCCAGTAAACTGTTCAAACAGACATGTCTGTAGGGGACCTCTGGGCTGCACATGACCCGTTTTTCAACATCACTGGCCAAAGTGCAACAAGGTCACGTACCGCAAATATTTGTGATTAGAAAGATTCTTTCCTCTAAAACTTGCCATGAGATAGTTCTGAAAAATATAAATATTGGCTCATGGTGATTGACAGCAACTGAAAATTCAAACAAAGGCAACACAGCCCAGGGATCCTCTATGGTCCCAGCAGTAGGGGAATCATGCACCATCAAAGCAACTTAAGAGACCTCCCTACCTAGGGCTCAGAGGGTGGGGCAGGGTAAATTCTTCTCAGTGCCCCTGTTAGCTCACCACTGGATAAGCAGAAAGTTTGGCTTCAGCCACCTCTACAGCCTAGAGGATTCCTCCCCTGCATGAGCCGGTAAGACAACTAATGTAATGTAGAGGAACACTCAGAACTGTTTCTAAGCCTGTTTAAGGACACACTGATGTCTTCAGGCAAATTAGCCTATTATCGAGCATAGCAAGTTGAATAATGGCCACCCAAGTATATCAAGTCCTAATCCCTGGAATGTGTCAATATTACCTTTTTAGAATAAAAAGGTCATTGCTGGTGTAATTAAATTAACTATTTTGAGATGTGCTTTCCCTGGGTTTAATGTGAGGATCCTAAATGCCATTCCAAGTGTTCTTATCAGATAAGGGCAAAGCAAGATCACGCAAGCACACACAGGAGGAAAGCAATGGGAAAACTGAGCCAAACGTGATACGGTTGGCGAGTAAAAGATTGCGGTCAACCCCCACAAGCAGGAAGAGGCAGAGAACAAATTCTCGCCTGGAACCTCCAGAGGGAGCATGGTCCTGCTGACACCTTGATTTAGGACCCGCAGCCTCCAGAACTTTGAGAGAATACGTCTCTGTCCCTTTAAACCGCCCTAGGAAACTCATACGCATGGCAACAATATTCTCTTTACTCTCACAAACCTAAAAACGTACATTTGATGTTGAACCTGTGGAAAGTGAAAGTTTGGGATAGAAAGACAGGAAGTGGAGCCCGTGGGACTATCATCTCAATTCATCCCCCTCCTGCGGGAGATTTTTCTCTGTCCTTTCTAGTGATTGCTGCACGCCCTCACATCCACCCCACCCCACCCCACCCCTAAATACTGCCTTCACAGGAGCAGACATAGTTCTTTGGTTGTATAACTCTTGAAGGAAACTTACATTCAAGTGTAAGGAAAACAGCAAATTTGGAGCCAGAACGCAGACTGAGCCCTGGTCTACCACCTCCTGTGCAGCTTTGGCCTCAGGCAGTTTGTTTTACCCCTAGTCTACTCAACTGAAAAATACCAGCAATAATTCTAACTCCCCAGAGGGTGACTTTTTGCGAAAATCAGTCAAATAACTTAATGCCCATGCCTTCACCTGGGTTATCTGGGGAAAATCTGAAGCAACGCTTGACATGCTGCTGCTTTCTGAGAGAGCCTAATTCCAAGCAGCAAGAATAAGGGTGAAGGAAGGGAGGCAGAAAGGAGGGGGGTGGAAATGCAAGAAGGTGAGGACCACACTGGCCACAGCACCACCAGGGAACGTGACCAGTGACTCATTCTTGTGAGATATTGTCCTTGAGAGAAACTCTGCAATATAGAACATTGCTGGAGGAGGGAGGAGCTGGAAGAAAGGTGAGGGTGTGATAGTCACCTCCCTTCTGCCTCCCATCTCACATTGGGCAAACTTCATCTCATGGAGAGTTAACTCTCCTGGATCTCCGTGGTATCACCCTACTCCTCCGAGCAGCCCTGGGGAAGCAAGCTCTGAGTCATCATCTGGTTGAAGGAGGAAAGCAACATGGTTCCATCTGGCACTGGAGCTGTGACAGCATGGCTCCCATTCAGCAGGTGTGGCAGAGGCCATGTCACAGCCCAGCCCTTTCCTGAGTGGGGTGGGGATGACTGAAGAAGCTGGCAGTAGTAGGAGATGCCAGAAAGGGAGCAGCCTCTGAGACACACCCCTAAGTGAGCCGCAGGCCTGGAGGCAGTGGGGACACAGAAATGGACCGGCACATAAATGGGGTCCAAAGCTTTGTGTGAAGCAGATTGGGAAGTGTCGACTGTGTTACATATATTACTTCACTTTGGCTATTTTTATTATCTTCCTGTAGTTTTAACCTTTATTATCTCTAGTGGTTTTAAGGGAATAACCCACCATTCTTTCAGGTGCACCAACACTTATTTGGATATGGTTTGTCTCATCTTCATGTACAAGAAACAAATCTAGTAAAAAACTGGTGAGAAATTGGTTCTCACTTAAGCAATATGGAAACTGATTGTGGAGGATAGAGCCTACTGGGGACAACACAAGTTGCCCTAGCATTCCCTGGGAAACAGACTCTGAGATGAAGCTTTGTGAGCAGGGAGTTTATTGGGAATGCAAAGGAGTGAGGGAAGCAGGACTGGGTGGCAGGAGAGGTTGAATGCACTGTGGTTGAGCAGGAGCTGGTATGGCTTTTCAGAATTGTCTGGGATTGAAGCCACAGGGTCAGGTCTCTGCATTCCCACATCAAATAGTCATTGGATGGGATCTGCGCCTAGGATGGAGTTTTCACCTTGGGTAAGGCACCGCCCTTCAGGCTATGGCAATTCCTGGGAAGAGATTCAGCTGTGATCCCAGCAGTACTGAGTAGCAGAAATGAGTTCCTCGGTTCCAAAGGGCATTCAGGGGGCTACATCACAGCATCCATGGCAACTGTTTCTGCAGAAAGAGGGAGTGGGTCATATTGGCGCTTCCCCTCATCTTAGATGTCTTTTGTGGACCGATTGTTTGGCAAGGAAAAGCATGTTCACCTTCTTCATAGTTCCATAAGTAAGGTGACTTTTAATCCCCTTTCTATGTCCCATGCCAACATATGGATTGGACACTTCTGAGTTTTTTCAACATCCTTCGGTTTATCCCACCTCTCAAGAAGGAGGAGCAGGAGCCAGTCTAATCGGTGGAGGCTGACAGCCTCGGGACACATGTTCCCTCCCTGGGCCACCGAGGCTGCTTGTGGCCCCACGCGTGGATGACTGGGTCCTTGACCCCTCGTCTCCTGGCCTCCTGCAAACTTTACATAAGTGAACCCAGGGTCTGTCTTCTAGAGGCGGGTCTGGCTTACCAAGCTATCTTGTCCAGCTTTCCTCTTTCTGACTGGCGAGTAATGGCCTGTGTACTGCAGGCCCAAATGCCTGCAGTTCAGGGGTGAAATATTGGAGGCCTCATATGACCTCATCTCCAAGGTGCTTTCTACAGCCATTTACCAAATGCATATCAAGGATAACCAAGCTGCTAAAAAAAATTTATTTCATATCATAGTATACAAGCATCATTGATAGTTCGGCTTTGAGAACTTTTCTGGTATTACATTTATGGAAAATGTATAAAGAAACAAGTTTTGGTTATATTTTGATATTTATAAAGTAAAAGTTTGGTTCAAATGATCACTGTTCTTTTTTATTTTATTGTCATTTCAATAAACAATATTTGCAAGAAAAAAAACCTTTATTTTAATTCTCATTTGATTAGTGACCCAGGTGTCTATGTTCATTTTTCCCATTTTTATTCATTTAGCAAATATTTATGGAGTAAGTATTATGTGCCAGACCCTGTGCTAAGTGCTGGGAAAGTGGAGGTAAACAAGGTAGGTAAGATCCCTGCTTTTCAGGAATTTATATTTTGCTAGGGTTACAGAGACAATAAATAAATCCACAAATAAGCACACCGTGCCACATCTTGAACAGTGCTTACAGGGTCTGAAACAAAGAGCGATTGTGCAGGGTGGAGTGAAGTAGGGTGTGAGGCAGCTAGTAGAGACTGGGTGGTTCCCTGAGCAGGGGACATCTGAGCTAAGTCTTGAATGTCTAGAAAGAACCAGACATGGGAAGATGTACAGGAAGTATTTCCCACAGAGGTACCAGCCAGTGCGAAGGCCGTGGAGTTGGAACGAGCTTGCAGGCTTGAAGAACAAATAAGTCCATGCATTTGGAGAATCATGGGCAAGAGGGAAGAGGCAGGATATAAGGTCAGAAAGAAAGGCAAGGACCAGATTATGAGGGATTTACACAGGCTCAATCACAGTATTTCCTAAAATGTGCAATGTGCTCACCGGTGGTATCTTGTTTGTTTGAGGTGGTGTATCTGCAAATATGTATATTAAAATAATTACGTATTAATTTTAGAATATATTGGGGAAAACATAATTATCATATCAAAACTATAATTTCCCAGATATTGCCCTTTAGGTGAAACTAAATTAAAAAGTGAATCAATGTAAAGAGAATATCAAGTCAATTATAGTACAGGTGTTATGCAGATATAGCAAAGATCTCAAAAGTAATGTTTGCAGAACTGAAGTTCAAGAAAATACTGCTTACCAATTAGAAACAAGAGGAAAGAAATACACATCTGCCCTCCCCTCCACACCCCCAACACACCCATCCACCCTGGTCCACCCAGTATCTAGCAGGCTGTCCAAGCTGACTGCTCAGAAGTGGGAGGTGGAAGAGGTGCCTGGTGTGGCAAAGATGGCCTGCTTTCCTTCGAATGTCCCCCAGTCTCACTGTGTAGAGTTGTCTCCAAGTGGGGAGCAGGCTAGCCAGGGACTGTATTTCCCAATCCATGTTTCTGGAAGGTGATACCATAGGACTGGTCTCACCAGTGGAATCAGAGTGGAAGATCAAATGTCACTTCTAGGCAGAGCTTTTTGTGCCTCCTCCACTCTCTGTCCCTCCATCTGCCAGCAGGATCATCGAGAGGGCTCCAGGGCAGTGCCTAGGGGATAGCAGAGATTTAAGATAACAGGTCCCTGGGGCCTGGAGTCACTACATGGAAGAAAACCAGCCACTGACCAGGAACTGTCATATAAGAGAGAAACCGCTTTTGTGTTAAGCCACTGGTATTTGTGGTTTGCTTGCTACAGAAGTTAGTTAAACCATACCTAGAATCATTGCCCTTTGGGAGATACCACATCCTAAGAATATGGCAACTATACCACATCTGAACTGGTTGAGTTTAACCAGCAGAAAAGTAGTTGAATGGGAGTTGAATAGATATATGATCTGTTTTTACATACTCAAAAGACTGTCTTGCAAGACAGGGATTTGGCATGTTCTGAGAAGAGCAATCATTGGGAGTTACAAAAAGGCAGCTTTCATCATTATGTGGAAGACAAGTTTAAAATAGGACAGGACAGCTGCCCTGCACAGTCATACAGGAGGTGTATACAGTATTCAAATCAAGAGTGCAGGAATACAGGAGAGGAAAGCCAGGGTTTTGGGGGGTGGATGGAGCAGTTGGGTGGGAAGGATATTCTGCACTGGCTGAAAGGGGGCTCCAGGGCCTCTGAGAACTCCCCATTTCTCCTTCCCCAATTTTGAGTCTCTCTCATCTCTTGACACTTGAGAAGACTGGGGCAGGAAGGCGAGAGAGGCCTTGATGAGAAAGCTCACCTTAACAGCTTTCTGTTTTTGAGATCTGCCCCTAAGGCACCTGACCCTATAGGCTGGTGCACCCCAAGAGCACAGGCAAAGAAAGCTCAAGCACCCTGAGGACTCTGACTCACACTGAGACTTAGGTCCCAGGTCCTGAAGCCATTTCCTTGCGAAAGAGCATGCCCAGAGCACACCTGAGCTCAGCAGACACGATATCCAAACCTGCAATGCCTAGCATTCAGTTCCTTTGCTCTCCAATGCAGAGAGTCCAGGCAGAGCACCTGCAGAGAAAGAGTAGGCTTTCTGAAAGAGAGGATGGTGGCCCAACCCAGGAATGTGCAGTTCTGAAAGAATCCCGCCCTGCTGTGGATGGCCTGACTGCTCAGGGACAAGCAGGACAGACTTGTAGTGAGTGTCAGGGCCTCCAGAGGGGATCTAGGCCACAGCTCAGAGCTCAGATCCAGGCAGAAATGAGTGAAGTGGGCCTAATGTTAGACAAGAATAAATGGTAGGGACTATGGCAAAATTAAGAAGGACAATCAGAGGCAAGAAGAAGAAATAATGGAAAAGCTCCTCTTTGACAAGCCTTTCACTTAGAAATAAGAAGACAGAAGCTCAAAGAAGGCAAGGTCTTCCTTCAAGTCACTGTTTCGGGGCAGTGTTAAGAATGAGAACTCAAGGCTCCTCTATCCAGTCAGCGTTCTGCTGATGAGCAGGGTTGGGATCAAGGGAAGGTTACCGGCACATGGAGAGCAGCCACAGTAGAAGACACAGCCCTGGGTGGGAACTTGGAAAACAGATCCCATTCTGACTTGGCCTTCCACTCCTGAGCTTTTGCAGTACCTTGTACTTCTCTGGGTTACAAAGATGGTTGAGCAGGTGGTCCCAAACAACCCTTCCAACTCTGACATTTGCAGTCCCTTTGCAAGGAGAAATAGAAATTATTATTCAGACATTTCTTTGCTCACCCCCAGCTCTCATCAGACTCTCAGCCCCTTGGAGTTTAACCTCTACATATCCCCTTGAGCTCAGCCTCTTTTTCCCATCCTCTGACAAAGCTTTGGCATAGCCCTCATCATCTCCCTCCCAAATGGCTGAAAGGGCCTCCTGGCCAGCCTCCTTCTTTCATTGTCTGCCCACCCTACCCATTCTCAACTGCCAATGTGCTACACCAACAAGAGAGTTGATTATAGCATGTTTTTGCTGACCACCCTCTATGGCTCCCCAGTGCCTTCTGGAATAAAACTTAAATTTAACACAATATCTTAGGCTCTCAAAAAATGAACCCAGCTTCATTTTCAGCTCTTATTCAGCTCACTTTTTCCAAATATCTTATGTCCTGCTGTATCGAACGTCATGCCACTTCATTAACACACTCTGAAGTTTCATCCTTCAAAACTTTTCACAAATGTTGATCCTTGTGTTTTGAATGCCCTTCCACATCCTGTGTGCTTGGTAACAGTGGGAGGAGTCATCTATCCTAGTATAGGCAACAAGAAGATGCATTATTTTTAGGAATTTAAAATCAATAAGACAGCCTAAATTTTAGCCATCTTTTCACTGTCATCTTGTACTGGCAATTGTAAACATCAACAGTGATTTTTTAAAAAATGCTTCTCCCTACTGGGGTAGACTACTCTAACCATCATCCTCCCTGGAGCACCACGGGCACATGGAAGTCCCCATTATTCTTGAAAACTCAGCATATTACTTCATCAGTAAAGACCTCTCTTGACCCTTCAATCTTCTCCTTCATTCTCCACTGAACTGCTAATTTTCCTGATTTATACTTTTATTTCACTACCCTTGTAAATGCTACATTTTACTTTTGTTTATGGGTCTGTCTCTCTCAATGGGCAGTGAATTCCTTGAAGACAGTGGCTATAACTGTGTCTTCCTAAAGCTTAGCACACTGCCTGGGATGTAACAGGGGCACAGAAGATGTGTAATAAATGAATGAATGAGCATACTTTGAGCTCTTCTGAACACTGATTTAGGCATGATGGATTTCCAAGTCACAACACAATTAAAAGCTCAATTCATGTTTCAAAAGTTTTTGCAGATCAAGTCATAATGATCTGGCTGGAGGTCCTCTCGCTGGGACACCATAGGAAGGTGTTCAGGTGGTACTGAAATGACTCACTGCCCCAGCAGCTTAACAGGATTACCTAGGAGCTTACATTGCTCAGTGAAGCATGGTGGGAGCCCCAGCAGTGCCAGCCAAGCCAAGGGCCGAAGCTGCTATCTGTGTGACTGGGGACAGGAAATTAAAAGTCACTATAGTCCACTAGCTGAGAAGAGAAAGTTGCAAAGGAAGCAGAGTGCCTCCCCCGCCCCTCCCCAGTTGGATTGTATCCCTCCTTTTACTCCCAATATCTCAGAAGGCCTACCTAGAAGGAACTTGGGTTAAAATATGGGCAATATCCTCAACTTGCAGGTTAGAAAGCTGAGGTCCAGAGAAAGGCATAAGCTCTCAAGGCCACATAGCTGGCAAGTGACAGAATTGAGACCTGAGTCTGCATATATTCATTCCCTGTCCAGGGAGGGAGCATCAGGACCTGGAACCATGCAAGGAGGTAGAACCTGAAGGCAGGGGGAGTGAAGTCACACTGGTTTGTTTGTTGGTTATTGTTGTTTTTTTTTTTTTTTAACTTTGAATAAAGTGAAATTCACATAATATAAAATTAACATTTTTAAGTGTACAATTTAGTAACATTTAGTACATTCACAAGGTTGTGCAACCACCACCTCTATCTAGTTACAAGACATTTTTTATCACCTCAGAAGCAAACCTTACACTATTAAGCAGTCACTCTATTTCCCTCTCTTCCAGGACAGACAATCACTAGTCTGCTTTCTGTCTGTATGGATTTGCCTATTCTAAACATTTCGTACAAACGGAATCATAGAATCTGTGGCCGTTTGTGTCTGGCTTCTTTCACCTAGCATGTTTTCAAGGTCAATCATGTTGTAACATGTATCAGTATTTCTTTCATTCCTTTTCATGGCTGAGTAATATTCCATTGTGTGGGTATAACATATTTTGTCTATCACATCTGGTTTTAACTAACTGTTGGGTGCTGGGGTAATAAGAAGCCTCTCAATTTATTCATGCTTTCTTCACTCTACACTCTTGAAAACAGGCACAGAGTGAGGACTTGGTAATGTCTACTAGATGGGCATTTATTGAATGCTTGCCACGGTTAGAGCTTGGTGAGACTCCTAGAACCGACCTGGCAAGATGATGTGGAGAAGAATCATGCATTGAACCCAGTAGAGATCTGGGCTCTGGTTCCAGCTCTTCAATACTCAATTGAGTGGCCCCAGTCAGGTTCTTCCCCTTCTCTGGGCCACAGTCTCCTCACCTCTAAGCCAGGATAATAATGCCCGTTGCTTTAGTCCATTCGGGTTGCTATAACACACTGTCATAGACTGGGTGGCTTATTGACAACATACATTCATTTCTCACAGATATGGAAGCTGGAAGTCCAGGACCAGGTGCCAGTGTGGGCAGCTTCTGGTGAGGGTGATCTTCCAAGTTGCAGACTATCAACTGTTCCTTGTATCCTCATGTGGTGGGAAGCGATGAGAGAGCTCTCTGGGACCTCTTAAGGCCAATAATTCCACTGGTGAAGACCCAGTTCTCATGACCAAATCATCTCCCTAAGGCCCCATCTCCTAACACCATCCCACTGGGGCTTAGGTTTCAACATATGACTTTGGGGAGGACACAAACATTCAGACTATAGCACCTGTCTAACTAATCACCTGCCAGGGCTACTGGGAGTCCTGAATGGGATAATAGCTGCAAAAGTTCCCTGTAAACAACTCCTCTTATATAAAGCTTATCTCATTTAAAACAAAACCAAAAACTCCTCGCTAGCCGCCTACCTGTAAAGATATGGTTATTGACAGCAAATGGTGAGATAAAGGAAGATTCTCTACCAGGATTTCCTTCAGGGGGCTATATCTATTTACTTGGGATAAAATACCCGGATGGGCACCGAAGGGACATGAGTGTCCCTTCTAGAGAAGGGAACTCTACTGAAGTAGACTAGGGATCAGGTGCCTGTTGCTCAGAAGAATAAGGTTGAGGACCAGAAAAGGCAGCAGGTGAAAAGACAGCAAGGGCTGCCAAGTCTCTGAGGACTCCCCTCGTGACTCCCAATCTTCAGTGAAGTTACCAAACTCACAAAGGTCTGAAGGCAAATGGGTTTTTGTGAAGACTAAGCAAAGGAAATGGGCTTTGTTCCTGGAATGGATGCAGGGCAGAACCAGACAGCACTCTTAGATAAGAGGCATGAAGGCTGAGTGAGGCATGATGACATATGCTGTGGGCACGCAGAGCGATTGCACTGTGGATTCAAGGCTCTCATAAGGCTTGGCATTGGGGTTCGGGTCAAGTTTAATAGGATCTCCACGGGCCTCTGCTGACATTTGGGCTGCACACAATTAGACATCTGCCACGAGGGCTGTGCCCATGGGCAGAATCACTGATGAGGCCCATGGTGTCCCCACACGGATAATAAAGTGACTTATACCTTTCGACCCTACGCAGCCCTCACCCCTACAGCCACAGTACAAGAACTTGGATCTTGGCACTGGTTTGCTTTTGCTCCCAAACAATTGTTGGTTCAGAGGCCTTTATATGGCAACCACAAATGAACCAACTCTGCAAACAAGGCGGACCCTTGGAATGGCCCCTAAGTACATTCTGCTGTCACCAGCAAAGAACTTGTGCAGTAACAGCCTCCCTCAGGACCTAGTAAACCTCTGCTCTTCTGCTCAGTTGCCAGGTGTCATACTAGTTACTCGCTTAGAGCAACATGCCAGTAAGATCAGTATGAGGCTTAGAGCTGTGCCTGACACAGTTAG
The DNA here is from genome assembly GCF_003255815.1 of Theropithecus gelada. NCBI lineage: Eukaryota > Metazoa > Chordata > Mammalia > Primates > Cercopithecidae > Theropithecus > Theropithecus gelada. Next base: position 184,512,335 of record NC_037669.1, read on the forward strand.
CTTTGTACCAGAGGGAATGTTGTTCCTCATACCCCTTTACAAATCAGTTCCCTCCTTGATTTTGACCCTAAGAAAATCAACAAAAGCACAAAGCTGAACATCCTAAGATATTCTTTACAAAATTATTCGTAATGCTAAGCAGTTGGAGACATAAAATTCCAACAATAGGTAAAAGGCAAGAAACTTGTTGTGAATCACCACATGGCATTTCTGCAGCCATAAAAGAAAGATTGGAGCAATATGGCAAATTCGTGTAATATTAAGTGAAAACACAGAACCCTAAATAGCATCTGTGACATGATTGCAACTATGTAAAAACGTGCATTGTATATGGACAAGAAGATAGATGGGACTATGGAAAATAAAAAAATATATATTGCAAAAGATAAAAGACCTATAGGTAGCTTTTTCTTTAATATTATCTTGTATATCATCCTCTTTGTATTTCACTAGGTTCAAACCTGCATTCTTATCCAGCTGTTTATCTGCATCTGTTTTCCCCACCCAGTTAGATTTCATACAGCTGTCACTATCAAGATATTTATAACTCTGTTTGTGTTGACTTGTTTCTGCCTCCCTTACCTTGTAGAACCTTCTATAAGTGAAACCCACATGATATCGGGCAGGAGGTAGCTAAACAATAATGTGCCAGGCTGCCGTTGCTTGGGAAGTGTTTACTAATGCTGCACTGGAAGTGTCGTGGTGCTTGCCAATGGAGGATCCATTTTCAGTTTGGACTCCAATCAGGAAGAAGAGACTCCTTCCATCTAAGAGGTTTTAAAACCCTTCCCAGCAACCAGGATGTGGGAACTAGAGCAGCCGGGGATGATGAATTCTGATCCTCTCTGAGAAAATGTAGCTTCAGTGTGATTCGTGAGCAACAAGTGCTCCGGTATCATCAATGGAGCTCCAGGATGATGGTGCTCCAGCATGACAGTGAGCAAGAAAGTGCTCCAGCATCATCAGCAAGAGAGTGCTCTGGTGTGTCTGGTGAGCAGCTGCAGCATTAGTGGGGCTGCCAGTTTCAGAGTAAACAAGCACAGACTAAAGATTCTCTGTGATCAGTAAGTCAGGGTCTAGAATAACTGATGGGCATTTCAGTCCAGATCACACCATGAAAAACCAGAGAAATGGGACCCAGAGGAGAGGATGCTAGAAACTCCAGGACTCTTCCTCTAGCCACCTGGATGCCAGATCCCTGCCCCAGATCCTTTATGACTGGCACCAGAACTCACAGTGCAGTCTCTGTTTCATTCATTTTCTATAAGATTATGCAGGAGATGGTGTTTAGGTCTCATTCCAGAGAGTGAGCTCAGACCTCCTCAGCTAATTTTCACTGAGGGTCAGGCTAAGGAATATCAGGGCTTGTGCTATAGAAACCTGGGCCAGGTGAGGTCTATCTGGCATCTAGAATCAGGGTTCAGCTCCCCGTGCAGGCAAACCTGGGAGACTAACTGTCCACGGAGAATTTTGGTTGAACGGGCTTGCTTCTTTTCGCATGAGCTGTCTACTGGATGAGGAAAGTCCTGATCATTACTTCTACAAAAACATCACAGAGAAGAATACATAAGAAAATGGTATCGTGGTCGACTTTGAAAAGGAGGACATCTAGATAGTTGGGGAAAGGGTGAGAGGAATATTTTTATTGTATCCCCTGTATGCCTTCTGATTATTTTAAACTGCTTATTATCAAATCAAATAAATGGGGTGAATAATGAATGGTTAGGTAAAATTAAAATTAAAAACTGAGGAGATTTGCCAGTTGACATTTCTCTGAGTTGGAGACTGAGCTAGCTAGCAGACAATTTGGGTGGTAAATCAAAGGGTTCTGAGAAGACTTTTGCTTCACATAACAGAATGCCAGCCATCATATAAGGCAGTTATTTTGAAATTCAGTCTTTAGAGTTAAGATAATATTTCACTTGGCTGGCTGGGCACGGTGGCTCATGCCTGTAATCCCACCACTTTGGGAGGCTGAGGTAGGTGGATCACTTGAGGTCAGAAGTTTGAGACCAGCCTGACCAACATAGTGAAACCCCATCTCTACTAAAAATACAAAAATCAGCTGGGTGTGTTGGCACATGACTGTAATCCCAGCTACTTGGGAGGCTGAGGCAGGAGAATCCCTTGAACCTGGAAGGTGAGGTTGCAGTGAGCTGAGATCATGCCACTGCATTCTTGCCTGGGTAGCAGCGTGAGACTCTGTCTCAAAATAATAATAATAATAATAATAATAATAATAATATCTCATCATAAAATGCTCATATATTCCCTTAAAAGGGAAGAAGTAAATTTATTGTTATCTAATATGTTGTCTAATACAAATTCAAAACAATTAGCCATAACCACAACCTATTGGAAGGACAGGGGAACAACCAGTTCCTCCAGGACTAGAGCTGTATCTCTGTGGCCCCGGGGCTCACCACCTGCATTGTCAAGGAAGAAAAGTTTGGTACGAAGCAGGATTTGCTACCAAGATGCACATCATCATCTCCTCAGCTGCAGCTCCCTGTGGCCAGAAGGCAGGGGCCAGGTGTGAAGATCAAGTTCAGGTCCTTCAGAATCCTATTGCTGAACTGGCCATGCTGAGCAGTGGGACAGCCAGACTGGCCCGAACCCAGATCCAGAACACAGAGGGAACTCCACTGCTATCCTCCAGAGCACCTTGGATTTTTCTCTGGGACAAAAAGCTATCCCTGCTCTCTTTCCAACAGACCAAAGCACTCTGCAAAAGCCTCATACTCCCTAGGCATAGTGATGGCATGATGGGGGCAGGCATCCAAAAGGAAGGGAAAGAAGCCATGGAGGGAAAAGCTGAGGAGAAGGTTATTGCTCTATTATCATCAGGTGTGAGACAAGCACAGGTGTCTAAATAGTGAATGCCTTACAAAGGACAGACTCTTTCAGATGAGATAGCATCCAAGTGCTTTTGCTTTTCAAACCTGGGTGCTTTTTGGAACCCTGCCAGGTCTTCGAGTCCTGAAAAAGGATTGAAGTTTAGGTTTCTTAACCATATCTGAACACAATGGCTTGTGCAAGCAAAGCCTCAAAGTGAAAAGAGAACTGAGCTAACGTGGCCAGTCCTAGTCTTTTCTGGGGAAGGGTCACTCATTCAAAAAGCAGCCAGCTTCCAAGATGCAGCAGTGCTTGAAATCCTGAGATCTAGGTGGCTCTCTGGAGAGCCAGGCCTCCAGTGGCCAGGAAAGGGCCACAACACCTCCAAAGCTCTGCTTCAGGGAGTGGTACTCTCCTGGCTTCACCAAAGCAGAGAGAAGGATGCCTCTCCCTCCTGCACCTAACACCAGATCACAGTTGCTGAACCACTATACCGGTCACATCTCTTTCATGCTGAGAAGCTTTCAGTGGTTCCTGGCTGCCAATCACTTGGATTTCCTCCTCCCTCCGGGATTCAATGCCCCCAAATGTGGGACTCAGCCATTCTCCAACCACAGCCCCTCCTCTCCCTGTTGCAGTAATCCAGCTGTCCATCTCCCCACAGACACCACGTGAGCCCCAAGCTTTCCTGCCACCACATCTTGCCCAGGCTAGTTCCTTCCCCCGGAAGCCGTTTCCTACAATCTCTCAAAATGTCACTTTTTGGACTTTTAGCTTTTCTTCACCCCAAATTCCATCTCTTCTGTAAGACCCTTCCTCGTCTACTGCTGTGGACACCTAGTCAAGAGCAATTTCTCCTTACTTTCACCTCAGACGTCATTCCTTTGTTTTTCTTAGAGCCCATAACTTTCTTTCTTTTTTCTTTCCTTTCCTCCTTCCTTCCTTCTTTCCTTTCTTTTTCTTTCTTTCTCTCTTTCTTTCTCCCTTCCTTTCTTTCTTTTCTTTCTCTTTCTCCTTCCTTCCTTCCTTCCTTCCTTCCTTCCTTCCTTTCTTTCTTTCTCTCTCTCTCTCTCTCCCTTTCTTTCTTTCTTTCTTTCTTTCTTTCTTTCTTTCTTTCTTTCTTTCTTTCTTTCTTTCTTTTTCTTTCCTTCTTTCTTTCTCTCTCTCTCTCTCTCTCTCTCTCTCTCTCTCTTTCTTTCTTTCACAAAGTCTCACTCTGTCCCCCAGCCCGGAGCACAGTGGCCGGATCTCAGCTCACTGCAACCTCCGCCTCCCGGGTTCAAGTGATTCTCCTGCCTCAGCCTCCTGAGTAGCTGGGACTACAGGCGCCGCCACCACGCCCAGCTAATTTTTGTGTTTTTAGTGGACGGGATTTCACCATGTTGGCCAGGCTGGTCTCAAACTCCTGACCTCAGGTGATCCACCTGCCTCGGCCTCCCAAAGTGCTGGGATTACAATCTTGAGCCTCCATACCTGGCCATAACTTTCTTCTTTGTGTTTGGATTATTGTGTGCTCCTCGTAGCTTTGCTCTGGATGGTAAACTCCTCAAAAACAGAAGTTTCCTCTTGATTTCCATGACTTACGTCTCCTTGTTGGGTTGAGTTGTACATTTAGAATGGACTAACTTGAGGGACTGAGTCCATGATGACTAGAGGAGCACTGGTTAGCTGAAGGTCTGCCAAGCTTGCTGTAAAAATATTTCAGCTTTAGGTGAGGAGCTGCACTGGCCAACCTGCTTCCTTGTAGCTCCACGGTTTCATGCACAGGGTCTATGAATAGCCAAAGCAAAAGGCCACACTAAGCATCTTTTCTGCTCCTGCCCCCAATCTCGAGTTCAGAAAGATCTGCTAGGGATCAGTGCTTTAAATCATCTCTCCTCACTCCCTGTGGAAAAGCCCTGCTTCCAGGAGCTGACTAATGCTTACTGTCCTTTCCCAAGGAGCACTTCCTTTATCTTTTTTTTTTTTTTTTTTTTTTTTTTTTTTTTTTTTTTTGAGACAGAGCATTGCTCTGTCGCCCAGGCTGGAGTGCAGTGGCGTGATCTGGGCTCACGGCAACCTCTGCCTCCCGGGTTCAAGCGATTCTCCTGCCTCAGCCTCCTGGGTAGCTGGGATTACAGACGCAGGCCACCACGCCTGGCTAATTTTTGTATTTTTAGTAGAGACGGGGTTTCACCATGTTGGTCAGACTGGTCTCGAACTCCTGACCTTGTGATCCACCTGCCTTGGCCTCCCAAAGTGCTGGGATTACAGGCGTGAGCCACCGTGTCTAGCCCCAAGGAACACTTTCTATTGCTTTCTGGGCAGGCTCTGTTTTTGCCCTGTGCCCATCTCTCTCTCCCTGACCCTCTGGTCTGCCTGGCACAGGTAGGGAGTCTGAGGAGAGTCACCCTTCTCCTTTGAGTGTTCCGGTGGCTCCTGCTCTACCCCGGGAGGTGGAAAAGGCACCAACGCAAGACTTTCCCTGCCCACTCATCTCAGCTTCTTGCTTTCTGCGCTGGGCTGTGTCGGGTGCTGGGAGTTTCGTGATCACAAGGAAAAGAGATGAGGGTGCTGGGCAGGGAAGGAGGACAAAGAGCAATCCCCTTATTCATGCATTCTTCAGGAAAAAGAGAGAATCTGACCTGAGCCTATTTTCTGAATAATTCGGCATCAAACAGCATTGAGGCTGGGACTTGGCCAAGTCTTTGTTTTGTTTTGTTTTTTTCCTTTCCTCCAATCAGCCCAAGGCAATGGGGAGTGGGAGGGCACGGAGGGGTGGGGGCTGCACGCACACTGGGGCAGAGAGGGAATGCTGAGCCTGCAGAAGTGGCCCATTGACAGCTCCTGTTCACAGCAGAGGGGCGGGTGGCACCCCCAGCCTACCACCACAAGGGCAGCTCTGTCCTGTGGGCACAGGGCTCCATCCCAGCCCCACTGGCTGGGAGAGAACAACATTTCCTTATAAGGCCCCAGCTGCTTTGCCAAGGCTGGATGGCTCCAACAGACTGTAGCTTTCCATTCTCCTCCTCGGCTCCAGTGCAGGCCTTGAATGTAGCCCTTGTTGTCAGGCTCCTCCTCTCCTCCACAGCCCCCACCTCACCTACTTCCACTCCCTGCCAGAGCCAGCCCCACTGGAGCAGGATAAACAGCCCAGAGGCCTCTCCCACGCAGGGCCTGCCTCGGTTCAGGCCTGCTGGAGGCAGCACAGGGTAGCAAAAGGAACACGGGAGTCACAGTTTCGGCTGGCCCTGTGGGAAGGGAAGGCCCTTTCCTCATCTGGAAGATGGGGCTCTAATGGCTATGGGGTCCAAATTCTTTGCATTGTATTCAAAGCCCTTCACAGTTAAGCTGCAGGTTAACTTCACAGTTTAACTGCCTTTCCATAACTTGAAGGCCAGATTTCCCCTAGCTCTTTCCATTTCCCCCAAATGCACCTTGCTCACACAGGCATCCACTGCTTCATGCGCGTGTTGTTTTCCTGCCTAGGTAACTCATCCTCCAGGCCCCACGATAGGCATGCCTTCCTCCTCTCCCCAGGAAAAAGGAATCATTGCTTTCACTTCGCTGCTCAACATTTGTTTGCACCTCTCTTACAGCTTTTCTATTTTGCAATTGCAATGATCTCTTTACCTGTCCGTTTCCTCTATCAGATGATGAGCTCCTCCAGGCTCACATGGTCATCCTGAGGTCTACCACAGTACCGGGCACATAATCCAGCTTCACAAAAGATCGCTGCAGAAATGCCTGAGCACACAGTGTTGCATACGTTCAAAAGAGACAACTATAGTGCAAATACTTGTAAACTATAAAGTGCTGTTAACTCATGAAATGTACAACTTTATCTTGCTACCCTCCACTCCAATTCTCCTGTTTGTTACACTGTCACAGGCCTTTTCACTGTCTGACCAGTTCTGTATCCAGAATTCCAGGCTCACTGCAACCCTTCAGGGGGTTAACATCTATCACTAAGCCATTACTCATCTTCAGAATCCCAGTGTTGGGGGTTAAAAGGAATGTATACAATTGTTGCCACACTACAGTCCGCAGAGGCCCTACAGTGGCTAAATGGAGAAGCCCTGAGTCCCCCTTTAACTATTTATTCATGCCAGGTTTCCACAGCATTTTGGGGGGAGAAAAATCTGGTGGCTTTAAAAGTTTAAAGCACACCGATTAATGCTGTCTCAACATATGACAGTTGAAACAGCTGAGCCCCCTAAAAGAAAAGCAGCTCTCCTGACATCTCATGTGTTAGTCACCAACTCAAGACCATACCCAGGATCCCCTACTCTTGCTCACCAAATCCGTTGCCCAGCACATTGCCCTGCTTAGGGCAGAGTGATGACGGATGCAACTGCATATCTGTTAAGCTGAATTCTTATGGGTCAGGGATACCTCAAGTTCCAAATAAAGAATTTCAGTCTCTGCCAGAACAAATCTTTCTGAGATGGAGATTCTGCAAAACATCAGGTTAGGGATTTGCAAGCACAGCACAGTTAAGTACTCTAGTAAGACTGTCCCTCTATTCTCCAGGATCCCAGCAACGGTTTCAAAGAGAAATCTCCTATCCCAAGATAAATTAGCCCGTTCTCCATCCACATAGGGAAGTTTTTCAGAGATATGTTTGTAAAGCGAAACCCATAGTTGATCATGAACCATGTTCTAACACTATTTGTCACAGAGCCAAATTCAGGATATAAGATGGTTCTGCCTTGGGCTCCATCCAAAGGGCTTAAGTTACGTGAATACCAAAAATACTTTATTATAATGAGATTTCTGTCTTAGATGCCTAAGGGCAGACTGTGCAGGAAGCAAAATGAAGCATAAGTAATACTGGGCAAGGACATAGGAGATGAAGCTCTAGTACCAACTCTGACACTTACTGCGAAACTTAAAGCAAGTCTACTGCCTTTATCGGCCTCAGTTTTCTCCACTGCAAAATGGGAACGATGATGCCTTCACATTCATTTCCAAAGACAGTAAGAATTAGATCAATTGAGACCATGAATATGAAGCTACGTTAAGACATCAAGGAGAAAAAACACAGTGCCTAAATAAGAGCTAGCTAATAAAATAGGCAGTGTTCCTCCCTTTGGGCTGTTCTTCTGCGTTCAGAAGAGAAAAAGCTTCCCTCTCCAGGTTTCTGTTAACGTTTGCTCCAACCCCTAGCTCCCTCGTGGCCGCTGGCAACCTTACTATTGCTGATCACCTTCCAGGAAATCAAGAGGGGTTAGGGCACTCCTATTAGATTTGCTTCAAGAAGCTGGAGAGCAGACAAAGGAAACCATTCTGTCACCCTGTATTCTCTTCCCTTCCTTCCCAGGTACAAAGAGAAGGGATTTTCCACTTGCAGGCTCTGGGCAGCCTGAGTGAATTTGGGAAGTTGTTTCTCTTCACTGAGCCTCCGTTCCTCATTATGTAAAATGAAAAGGTGATAAAGAATGGTATTTTAGTTTAGGGGTAGCAATGTAATTTACTGTCAAAACAGGGACACTTTTAAGAATGAAAATATGAGGCCAGGAGCGGTGGCTCATGCCTGTAATCCCAGCACTTTGGGAGGCCAAGGCAGGCAGATCACAAGGTCAAGAGATCGAGACCATCCTAGCCAACATGGTGAAACCGCATGCATCTCTACTAAAAACACAAAAATTAGCTGGGTGTGTTGGCGGGCGCCTGTAATCTGAGCTACTTGAGAGGCTGAGGCAGAAGAATCACTTGAACCTGGGAGGCAGAGGTTGCAGTGAGCCCAGATTGTGCCACTGCATTCCAGCCTAAAGACAGAAGTGAGACTCCGTCTCAAAAAAAAGAAAAAAAAAAAAAGGATAATTAAAAATTATACTAGGATGGCCATTGCCAATAGGACTGTCCCAGCCAAGCCAGGACATATGAACACCTTAGTAAGCCCCAAAGCCCCATTTCAAGCTGGGCTATTACTAGGAAAACAAAATGACCTGGAGAAAAAGAAAGTTTAGTTTCTTCAGTGTCACCTTGGCCACAGGTGACTTTTGACTGGTTCTACATGTTGTTTTCACATTTTTCTTAGTTGTTAAGGACACACTCAATATTAAGTTACATATGACTTCATATGTCTGCATATTATAAAGTATTCCTATATCCTTTGTCTTCCACAACAGTCCTGTGAGGCAAACATGGGCAGGTGTTAATCTCATTTTAGAGATTAAAAAGAAAAAGGTCTAAGGGAAGTCAAGGACTTGCCCAGGGTCATGGATCAAAGAGAAACAGCCATGTGCAGACTCGTAGGCCCATGCTTGTTCCATTGGACCACGTTAATAAGGGAAGCACTTAATTTGCAAATATAGCCTGACTTTATGAAGGCCAACTTCCATCCAGAAAGTTACTTCTCCTTCCATGGCAATGATACTCAAAGTACAGGTGTTTTCTAGACCTCCTGTGAACGTTGTCAGAATCAAAATGGAATCACTTGTGTTAAGAGCCCTGAAAATAGAATTCAGGAAGGCTATGAAGAAAGGGTTCTCATGCATGAATGCCTGATAACAAGAACTATCACAAAAGACTGCAAAAACTACAATCTTGCATAAATGCAATCTTACACACACACACACACACACACACACACACACACACACACAAAAATATTTTTGCAAGGAATCTGCCCAGTAACTGCCTGTCTATCTTTAAACTGGCACTACCCTTTTTACTGATCTGGGTAGGCAAGACTACTATGGCATGCATATGCCCATTGAAAGACTCTATTTCTGAATAAACTTTTTTTTTTTCTTTTAGAGAGCCTCTCTCTGTTATCTAGGCTGACACTTTGAAACCTAAAGCTGGCCAAGGTCTTAAGAATCAACTAAATTTGCAAATGAGAAAACTAAAACCCGGAAAGAATGTCTTGTCCAAGGTCATTCATCAAGACCAAGATTTAAGTAGGATTTAGATTCCCAAACCCCTCCCTTAGCAATCTTTCAATATTAGCTAACGTAAATATACCTAGGAAAGTAAGCATAATCTATATCCCTATACCCCCTTTCAAAGACAGATTACCTTCTGATTTTCTAACGTTGAGAAACCTCAAGCTAGTTCTTCCTTCCCTTAGCCTGGAGAAATGAGAGTGAAGGGTCTTTAAATCTAAGGCATTGCAACAACCACTTCTTATTTCTCCTCTCTGAACTTTCAGAGAAGACTAAAATGAAGTTTCCTAATGGTCAAAGCTCCCATAATTCAAATGTTTACTAGAGTCCTGAGGGCAAAACTGAAAATAGCTCGCTATGCAGGAACGGCCACTCAAGCAGTGAGCAATGGCGACATTTCGACGTTTCGGTTTGAATTCTGGTTCAACTACTCATTGGCAGCACAACCTTGACCAAGAAACTTTCCCTGTCTGACCTCAGTTTCCTTATCTGTTAAATAAAAGAATTGTATTAGGCAATGTTTTAGAATGCTTCCAGCTCTAGCAATCTATGAGTATCCAAACTGTACATGTAGATTTGAGTAGAGGGTTGATCAAGTCCTTTTCTGTCCCTTAATGTCATAGGAGTCACAGCCCAGGAGAAGCACCATCATTACCTCTTGCTGGAGGATATTTTGTGCCTCTTCTTTGCCTTCTGCTCCTTTCCCTGCTAATTAGCACAAGTAACTACCTGTGCCAGCTAAAAGGGACAAAAAGGCTGGTCACCCTTTTTTCCAGTACAAACCAGGAGTGTTGAGCTAAATCAAAGACATTAACCAAGATGCCTAATTGTCTGGCTCCTCATAAATTAATACATCTCTGGGAAAATTTACTCAAAGCCTGATAATTTATCTCTTAATTTATTACCTGTGCAAAGATTACTGCTGTATATATTTGTCAAAGGAGCTGAAACTATAAGGCAAAATAATGACTCCATGACATTCATTGATGTCACTGAGTCCAAATGTCCCTGCTGGTGAAGGAAACTTTCCAAGACATACAGTAATAAAGTGATTTTCTGTTTGTTTGCTTGTTTGTTTTGTTTGTTTGTTTTGAGACAGAGTCTCTGTCTGTCTTCCAGGCTAGAATGCAATGGTGTGATCTCGGCTCACTGCAACCTCCACCTCTTGGGTTCAGGCAATTCTCCTGCCTCAGCCTCCTGAGTAGCTGGGATTACAGGCGTGTGCTGCCACACCCAGCTGATTTTTTTTTTTTTTTTTTTTTTTTTCTATTTTCAGTAGAGACAGGGTTCCAACATGTTGGCCAGGCTGGTCTCTAACTCCTGATCTCAGGTGATCCGCCCACCTCAGCCTCCCAAAGTGCTGGGATTACAGGCATGAACTACTGCACCTGACCTAGAGCATCATTCTTTTCAAGAGCCAGAGAAACACCACATTCGTGACACTCCCAAAACTATTCTGATCACATATTTATGTCATCTTTTTATTTCTGTATAGCACTTTCATTGTTATTATAATCCCAGAGCAGAATGCCTACATTCAAATCCACTGTTACATGAAGTTGAACAAGTTAGTTACATTATTGTGCATCAATTTCTTTATGTATGACATAGCAGTATAAAAACAGTGCTCAAGCAGCCTGGCCAACATGGTAAAATCCCTTTTCCACTAAAAATACAAAAATTGGCAGGCGTGGTGGTACATGCCTATAGTCCAAGCTACTCGGGAGGCTGAGGCAGGAGAATCACTTGAACGTGGGAGGTGGAGGTTACAGTGAGCTGAGATCGCACCACTGTAATCCAGCCTGGGCAATAGAGCGAGACTCTGTCTCAAAAAATAAATAAATAATAAAATAAAAACAGTGTTCAGCTCATAGAACCATTGTAAGCCTTAATGACAAAATCCATGTAAATCATGTAGAATTTCATAATTTTGACTATTGCTATTAGTTTGTGATTTTTAGAACACCACCAGAGACAAGGTGTTTATAGATAAGAAAGTGAAAGACCTGTAAGGATAAGGGACATACTTACAGCAATATGATAGTTAGTGGGAGAACCAAAATCAGCTCCCAGCTCACATAATTCTTACTAAAAAATGTATTCCATGAACCAAATGGTCATTTTAGGTTGTATTCACTCGTTCATACATTCACTGATTTTGCTATAGTTCTTTCTTGTACTCATTAATTCAGTGAATATTTCCTGGAAAACATAGGTCCCTTCTATCCCTAGGAGCAATCATTTAGAGACATGGGTTCTAGTGCCAGCTCTGCACTAATTCACTATCGAGGCCAACAACAAGTGACTTCACTTTGGGTGTCCATTTCTTCATGAGATTTGAAAAGCTGTGTTTACATCTCCTTCCATACCAAGCTCCTATTTGCTGTCTTTTATACGACATACTAGCAGGATACCAAGATGCAGTCATGGCCCTTGCCCTAGAGGAGCCTGCAGTCAAATGGGAAAAATAAACACAGCTGTTGTGTGCTTGCCCCATTGTGCTAGAGTACATCATAAGTCACCCAACACGTATTTTTTAATAAAATAATTTCATGTGGCTCCCACACGCCAAAGTTGGCAGGGAAGTCTGTTTCTGGCATATTCTGGGGGGCCCTCTCCCCTACCTTAGATGGATAACCGTGCACAAGAACTTCAAATAGACTTGCAAACTGGTGACCCTTGGGCCCAGTGAAGCCTATACAAGTGTTTTATTTGGCTCATGGTGCTTTTTAAAATTTTAAGTAAACATTTAACAGCTGGGACGTTTCTCATTAAAACCCAGATTTCTGGCTTTTCTTGAAAATGCATAAGATCTAGCAACACCGAGTTGGAATCTTGACAATGACAACTAACGTCTTAGAGCTGTACTATTTTAGAGGGAATGTACCTCTCCTATTTAGATGTGAATGTTTGACTTTATCTTGAGGTGCACTATTTGAATTCAGGGGAAACATCAATGATGGCTTTTCAATCACACAAATTTAAAATTTTCTGTTAGGGATGTTAAGGGGGGAACTGAATGTTTTGTAATGGTGTGTATGTGTGTGTGTGTGTGTACTTGATTGAGAAATTTAAGTTTCTGAACTTAATGCAATGTAGGTATTTATTTTAGCCTAGCTAGGGCCCAGTATGCTTTGGTATTTCAATGGGAGAAATGTCCTAGATGAATCACTAATAAATGTTATCTTCCTTTCCCCTAAGGGCATTTGAGTTGGTGGCTCTGTATGTTGCTCTGATATGCTGGTAACCTGGCTCACTAAGAAAAAAAAAAAAACTCCCAATTCCATCCGGAGTTATACCTGATGTAAACGACGAGTTGAAGGGTGCTGATGAGTTGATGGGTGCAGCACACCAACATGGCACATGTATACATGTGTAACAAACCTGCACGTTGTGCACATGTACCCTAGAACTTAAAGTATAATTTAAAAAAAAAGAAAAAAAAACAAGTCCCAATTTATAGTTTGCCAAATTCTGTGTGTAAGTACTTCATCATGACCAAATTCAAGAATGGTTTTACAATTGGCTTGCAGCATTTCTGGAATCTTAGCAATTAGCTCTTGCAAGCCAATACAGCCGACTCAGCACACCAAGCCTGTTTAATCCAGAATATGGGAATATAAAAATTGTGTTACTTTCCTCTCACCCTGAAGTCAATGAAGAAGACAGAAGACATATAAAACATAAGCTTTGGCTATCTTCAGGAGGATTTTGGTCTAGATCAGGAGACAAAGCTAAAACCTTTGCAACAATCAGAAGGCCTTTGGAGAAGAATCAGTGATCTATCCATCTCTACTCAAGGGTCCAATAAGAATATGAAACTTAGTACATCAAAAACCAGTTTCTTGGATTTTCTCTCAAAGCTGTACTGTATTTCCCCAATCTTTTCATCTTAATAAACAACCCTTCCTCCAGTTCTCGAGCTTAAAGATAAAGAATTATCTTTCATTCCTTCCTATTTCTTAACTCCCTATCCAGTCTAGAAACAAGCCTTGTGAGTCCACCCCCAAAATTTATCGTGCACATCTCCGCACCCCACTGTAACAACCCTAATCTAAAATAGTCCCATTAAATCTCCCCTAGAACATTGTTTTTTTCTGCTTCCTTGCTCATTTCCTTACAATCACTTTTCCAAAAAGCAGCCAAAAGGATCTTTCAAGAATGTAAACCAGATTTTACTCCCCTGCTCTTCGCCATCCAATGGCTTCCCACTAAACTCAGCAGAAAATACCAATTCCACACCATGGCCTCAAAGCCCTCTCTGATATGATCCCTCCCCTACTTTCTGTCTTTGTCTTGTACCTGCACCTCGCTACCCCTTCTCTACCCCTCTCAGGTTCTCTAGGCTCTCCCAGCTCTTCCCCATCACTCAGTCTCCACCAGTTACTCTTTCTCTCCACCCTAAGCAGTTGCCCTGGCTGGTTCCTTCTCATTCTTCAGACGCCAGCTTAAATGTCACTTCCTCACAGAAACCTCCTCTGCCCACCTATCTAAAGTAGCTCTCCACTCCTGACCAGTAATTCCCCATTCCGTCAGCCTACCAACATATACACTGTTTACCTTTACACAGAGGAGAAAATGTAAATTCCATGAGGGTAGGAGGCTTCTATGCCTTGATTTTGCTGTATGTGTTATGCCTAACACAATGTTTAACATACAGTAGGCATGAACTAAATATCTGTTAAATAAACAAATAAATGAATAAGCAAATTAGTGGGTGATAAAGTTAAAGGTAGGGTGAAGAGATTGATGTTTCAAAGTTCCCTTCTGGCCTTAACATTTTAGGATCCTGTGGTTTTAAGAGCATAATTTTGTACTTACTGATGTGGCTCAGCTCTTAAAGTAGAGTGGAATTTAGAGGGGAAGGAGATGAATGAAGTTGTCAGGATCCAGCAGCAGTCCAGGGAGACTCCCTGGAAGAAGTGGTGGATACACAGGGCTTTTCAGCCTTCGATATTACTTAACAAAAGGCATTTGTCATCTTACAAAACGTTTTTCCCTAATCTTCATTTCAGTTGCCAACTACTCTTCTACATTTAAAATGTGATCATGTTGATAAAAACTTGATGGGCACACTTTTCAGGAACATCTAGTTTTTAAGCTGCACTGTCCTTAAATGCCCTTGGGCATAGGTGTATGCTGATTAGCAGGTTTAATTTGACACAGATAAAAGAACATGAAGAATTTGCCCGGAGGCCCATTGACCCCCCCTGCTGGCTCCATATCTGAAGGAAGGATCTGTTCCATACCTCAGAGAAGACCCACTTAGGACAGGAAGTGAGTCATCTATGTTCCACACAGGACCTATCACAGGTTGGACTATACTAAATGTGAAACAGATTAAACTGGAACAAAATCATGACATATTTGTTCCCTCCCACACTGTGAGACGTTTCATAACCTCTTGATATCTTACGCTGATAACTTTGAGAGCTGGAGAGGTCTTCAAAAATCACTTGTATGTCTCTCTCTTGTTCTGTAGAGGGGGAAACTGAGGCCCAGAAAGGCGAGTGCCTTACCCAAGTTCACACAGCAGGGGTAGCAGCAGATCCCTGTCCTGAATCCCAGACACATATTCTATAGAAACATACATATACAAGCTGATTTTTAAGAGAAAACCTATTGTGTCCTTTTGTTTAATCGTCATAAATAACTTGATGATCTATTTGTTTACTTTTTTTTTTTAAGACAGAGTTTTGCTCTTTGTACCCCAGGCTGGAGTGCGATGGAGCGATCTCGGCTCACTGCAACCTCCACCTCGTGGGTTCAAGCAATTCTCCTGCCTCAGCCTCCCGAGTAGCTAGGATTACAGGCCTGTGCCACCAGGCAGGGCTAATTTTTGTATTTTTAGTAGAGATGGGGTTTCACCATGTTGGCCAGGCTGGTTTGGAACTCTTGACCTCGTGATCCAACAGCCTAGGCCTCCCAAAGTGCTAGGATTACAGGTGTGAGTCACTGCACCCGGCCTGTTTGTTTACTTTTTAATCATTAAAAAAATAAAGTTTAGCAAGTAATCTCTAGCGATATTGAGGTTTTAGGACACCTCCAAGGAATTGGCTTAAGATGTTAGAAGCTGTCACATAATAAAATAATAAGACAACCCAGACTAACTTATAAGAAGAGGTAAATGTTATTTTAACTATCAGAAAAGAGTTATATCATTTTCAAAACAACCAGAAGAACTATTTTTTCTCATTTTAATATCTACAGTTAGGCTTCAGAGATGATCACTTGTGATTTTCAGCAACTTAAAGTTTCTATGAGATGCAAAAGCCACAGAGGGAAGCGTGCCAATCTTTTAAACTGTTACACATGAAGCCTTAGAGATCGGAGTGGAGCTATTAACTTAAAAAAAGAAAGAAAGGAGTTTATGCTAGCTTTTTCAACTGTCAAATGATCAGTTGAAATTTAGAGAGTAACAGTGTTTCAAGACAGAGATACATTTAAACATCATGGTGCTTGACAGGCAAACAGGAATCATTTGCCCAATTCCTTTACAACTAGCCTGAAAAAAAAAATGCAACAAGGCCTCTCAAATTGCAGGAAAACTAAAAAACGAACCTGACTCCCTGGTTCACCCTTCTGGATCTGTATTCTCCAGAGTCACCAGCTCCTGCCGGTCTCTGGGGCCAGAGAGAGAGCGCTGAGCCTTCTGCAAGGTCAACCATGAAGCACCTTTGGAAACTTAGGTCAGTTGTCCTCAAACTTGGGGTGTTTGGGAATCACCTCAGCGGGTACTTGCTACGATACAGATTTCTGGGCCCATTTCCAGAGCATCTAATTTCATAGGTTTGGAGCATCTAATTTCATAGGTTTCATAGGTTTGGAATAGCTTCCAAGAATCAACACTTTAACAAGTACTCTCGGCTCATCCTGACACAACTAGATAATGGAACAACCACACCAAAACCTTTGCCAGCCTATGTAAATCTTCCTCTTTTCTCTGGATCTCAATTTCTATGTGTGAAATGAGGAATATGAACCAGGATCACCTCTAAAGTCTCTTCCTGATTCAGGCAATGGAGATGATATGACTTGGGAACTGGCAGGATTCCAGTCTTGCCTCAGGTCATGTACTTACAGAAGCATGTAATTCATGTAAACTCCGAAAATTTGAGACAGGTCTCAGTTAATTTACTTTATTTTTTTTTTTAAGATGGAATCTCACTCTGCTGCCCAGGCTGGAGGGCAGTGCCACGATCTCGGCTCACTGCAGGCTCTGCCTCCTGGGTTCAAGTGATTCTCCTGCCTCGGCCTCCTGAGTAGCTGGGATTACAGGCACCCGCCACCGTGCCTGGCTAATTTTGTGTTTTTAGTAGAGACGGGGTTTCACCATGTTGGCCAGGCTAGCCTGATCTCAAGCTTCCCAAGTTGCTGGGTTTACAGGTATGAGCCGCCACACCCAGCCAGGTCTCAGTTAATTTAGAAAGTTCATTTTGCCAGCGTTGAGGATGAGCACTTATGACACAGCCTCAAAAGGTCCTGACCACCTGCGCCTAAGTTGGTCAGAGACAGTTTGGTTTTATACATTTTAGGGAGACATGAGATTTCAATCAACATATGTAACATGAACATTGGCTCCGTCAGATAGGTGGGAAAACTCAGAAGCAAAACCAGGACATTTTGAAGCAGGGAGGGGCTTCCAGGTCACAAACAGGTGAGAGACAAAAGGTTGCATTCTTTTGAATTTCTGATTAGTCTTTCCAAAGGAGGCAATCAGGTATGCGTTTATCGCAGTGAGCAGAGGGATGCCTTTGAACAGAATGGGAGGCAGCTTTGCCTAAGTTCCTAGCTTGAATTTTCTCTTTAGCTTAGTGATTCTGGGGACCCACAGTATTTTCCTTTCACACTCAAATACAGGGACTCATTTACACACAGCTCAGTGTGAAGTGTGGAAGGGCTCCAGAACTTCCTGCTGGTCCCTCCTCACTGTACGCTATCCACTGGGTGCTGTCCATAACATGCGCTCCTCTTCACCAGGCCCTGTTCAAAACTACAGAGCCTCAGATGGTGCTTCCTCAGCCCATCACCTGTTCCCAGCAGGGATGTCCAGGGAGAGCTGGTTCCTTTGACCCTTGTGTGTTCCTCATATCTAGAATCCATCACACCCACTACCTCAAGCCCACGACAGGATAATGTTTCAGATTATTCAAATTGAACTGCCCAGAAAAACAAAATAAAACAAAACATAACATAAAAAGAGAGTGAGCTCCTTAAAGTTTAGAACTCAAGGCAGAGGAAATGTTTTTGGTTTTGGGTTTGTTTTTTTTTTTTCTCCCTTGCCTAAGATATTCTGATGATTACATAAAGCAATTATAGAATTTCTCGTTAACGTTTGTAAATGTTAAAATTGGAGACCCAACTGTTACAGCTTGGGTGGTAAAGGAGCACCTTCCTAGCCTCTGGCTCCCCCAGATAGTGGATCTTCTGATTCCTTCCAATCCCCTAAAACTATGACCTGCCCTGGCCAATGCTTCTCCTACATATAATTATCCAACCTTCCTTACTGGGCTTCTATGTGCTCACCAGGCCCTCGCTAAGGTCAAAGACTTTCACGAGTGCCTCATTGCTTCTGCATCTTAACTCTGGACCTGTGCTTTGAAGGCCCCCTGAGCCTTGCCTTTTCAGGTCCAGCAAGTTACTCAACTATATTTCTTCATCTTCCTTCAAAACTTATACTTCCATACCCTTTGTCAGGTGTAGAGGGTAAAGCTGCTGACTGGAACACAAAATATATGGCAGAAAGGGAAGGTCCACAAGGGGAAAAACACATATTGCCAAAGACTTGCTATTCTTAAAGTACAATGGAATGCTTCTTGGCCGAAAGCCGCCAACCATGTAGGGAAGTGTCAATAATCTTTGGCTGAGAAAGCACAGTCAAGTTTATTCAGCTGTCATTGGCCAAGAATATACACTGGCCCTCCAATCTCAGATGAAACCATTTACCATATGATATTATGATATGATATATGTTTCAAAGAAAAAAGTGTCCTAGAAGTTAAGATTATAGTGATTCAATGCTGTTAAACGGAGTATGCAAGAAATTAATTTATCTTTCTGTTCTTTATGAGGCAAAGAGTTTCTGGTCAACAAAAGATATCCAGTGTTTCCTAACTGAGCTGACATAATTTCAGACAAAGGCAAAGAAACTTGACATGTTCATTAACTTGTACAGTGTGAACATTAGTAAGTAGACTATTTCGGTTAGGCTTTTTGAAACTCTAAAAGGTATTTTTAAGGTACGCCCTGTTGGTTTTGCCACAAGCATTGATTCTCTTTCTTCTGGTGACAGCGTCCTCTTTGATTTTAGGTAACATCCCTTCTCCCAGTCCCTTGACCTCAACCAGCTTCAGGGACGGACATGTGGCCAGAACCAATCAGAGAATTCTCCTTTGGCTTTAAGGACTGTTAATTAATAATGACCTTGGAGAGATAAGCCTAGCACTCCTAAAAGTGTTAGAGAAGAAACAATTTTTTCTTTTCCCTGGGGTTGTTGCCAGCCATATTGCGAGCAGGAGAGATGGGCCTGAGTAAAGAGCTGACACAGAATGAGGAAAGATGACAGTTGGAGAGCAAAGGCTGACAGGGGCTCCCAGGTTGTCTAACCAGAAGCCAGTTTTGCCTTTAATAATACTCTTCCCATCCTCTTTTTTTTTTTCTCTGAAACCAATTTCACTTGGTCTTTCACAACTTACAACCAAAATATTCCTATCAAATCCCCCCTTTACCCCATTACTACCTAAACAGATCCTTGAGCTTAGGATCACTAGCCAAGCACCAAGGAGATCATAGGAATGTGTTTGTTAGATCTGGACAACCTACATCCATACCCAGTTCAAGTCTCAAACTTGAATTCCTCAGGTCACGGATTCATATTTGTTGGGCCCCTAACATGTACAAAACCCTGCCCAGGATCTATGGGAAAACAGAATACTCTGCCTGCCCCTATAATCCTCACAGTCCTCTTCCTAGGTGGCCTTAGGAGTAACCCTGTCCTCCTTCTAGGAAACTAAGGTCAAAGACTCACAAATGCCTGATTGCTTCGTTATCTCAACTGGATCCTTGCTTTGAAGGCCTCCCGAGACTTGCATTTTAAGGTCCAGTGAGTTACTCAACTAAGTTTCTTCATCTTCTGTCAAAACTAGGAAACTAAAAGGAGGACACGGTTTTAATTATAAGGCCACATAGGAAGAGCTAAGGACCATTCGAGGACTACAGGGAATGTGCCACGAGAGTCCAGAGGAGAGAGAATCTTCTGGATGAGAACTGGAGAAGGCTTCATGAAAGAGCATTCACTGGAGTTGGGCCTTGACAGCTTAAGTAAGTTGTAGCTGAGCTACACTACAACCACACGCTGCCTCCTGGCCCAGTGTATGGCAGCTTAAAACCAAGAGGGGTCAATGCCAAAACAGCGCCAGGTCCTGGAGGAGTCGGACAGCTGCTGCTGGGTCCCCAGGCCCTGCAAATGGATCTGTAGGGCCTGTGTAGAGGGAGACAGGGTGCAGGACATCCAGAGATATATTAGGGGGATCACAGGACAAGGGCTACCTGCCTGTAGATTCACTCAGAGCATCAAACCCTCATAAAGCATTTGTGCATTATCACAGAGTCACAAAGTCGAAGTAGCAGGGGCTTAGGGAATTAATCAGCCTGCGCATTTGACGCAGAAGGGCATAGAAACCTGAGGACATCATTGACTTGTCCAAGATCACTCCTGCAGCGTCATTCCCAGGATCCTAGGCTCCAGGGCCCTGAGCCTGGAGCTGAAATGAGATATCATGCTTATTTCAATTCTATCCAGCAGGAGTGAGAGGATTCTGGAATTCTATTTTGATTGACTCAGTCTTTTATCTGGATAGCTTCCTGTGACTCACCTTGCTTCTACATACCCCTTGATTTTAAGATGAGGATGAGCTTTCCCTGAGGCTGAGTCATGCAGGCCTAAAGGACTTCTGCTGGCTCTTGAGTGAAGCCGTCACTGGGGATCCACTCTTCCCTGAGCTGCTCATGGGCCCCTGGTGAAATGCGGATGCTGTCATGTGATGGCAGTTTGGGGATCTGGTCCCACTGCTTACCAAGCCTCTCCTCCAGAGCGTCTGTGATGCAAAAAGTAGAGAAATAGTTATTTGACATACCAAGAGGAAGGCAGGGAACACCTGAGTTGAAATCCTTTACCCAAAGCACATGAAGAATCCTAGGGCAGGGTGAAGAGGGAGCCACTTCTATTATTATTACTTCCTAATAAACTTCTCTTTCTCTTGTGCAGTTTTTACCATTCACATCAATTTTCATATGACTTTCTTAACAACCTTCCTTAGGAAGCAGGCAAGACAGCGTTTTTTTGTTTGTTGGTTTGTTCGTTTTTTGTTGTTGTTTTTTTTAATCCCCTTTCCCAGATGAAGTAACTGAGGCTCAGTGATGGGATCTGAGAAGGAACAGAAGTCAGGAGAGTCGGGACCCAGCCTGTCTCACTGGTGGCCAGCACTTGCTTCATGTCATCCGAGGGGTGTCTCTTGTCCTACAGCCAGTCCTGAACCACCCTTTGGCTGACAGACAATGAGAAACCAGGGGCTCTTGTGTGAGTCATGTGAGAACTGAGGCAGGAACTTCCTTTGTCCTGACACTCAGAGCAAACTTCTCATATTAGTAACAGGCCTGATCAGTGGAAATATGGTGGAAATAAATAAGCAACAGACTGACAAACAAAACAATGAATTTGCTCCCACATTCATTTACTGCACAGACATTGACTATATTTTAGCTGTGGTGCTGAAGATGGACATGAGACCACACATGGTCTCTGCTTCAGAGGAGCATTCATTCTATTAGGAGAAAAAAATACTTGTGCAGACAAATAAATGACCACATACCATGACAAGAGCCAGAGCATGGATAGGTACAATGTGTCCTGGAAGCCCAGAGGAGGAGAAGGATATGACTAAGCCTCCTTCCCATGTGATCAAGCTTTGAGCTTCTCAAGGGTAGCAGGGACTGGCATAACTCATCTTTCCCACTCTATCAAACGTAACAGTAGGAACATCGGAGATCACAGTTAGTGCTTGCTGAGTCAATTCTCCTGGGGAGTCATGAAAGGTTCTGCAGTGCAGGCAACCTGAGCTATGTGATTGAATCTGCAAACTCCCTGAGCTACCTGTCCTGGGACAAGGACCCCAACCATCAAAGCCTTCCCTTGGATCTGTGCTCAAAATCAGCTGGCCCTGGAGGCCTCTCTTATCTGCTACAGTTATCTCAAAAGGCAGAGTTAGTTCAAGGCTCAGGGAACATCATAGTCACCGTAGCCCTGCCCATCCATCAGGGCTTGAACACCTCACCTTGAACAAGAGAGATAACAGAATAAAATAACACCTGACACAGCCTTATCACCTGATCATACAACTTCAGTTTTTCCATTAAAATAACTGAGAGCCATAGTCCTGTACTTTGGCTGATAAAGAGATCACAGGAAACAAAGCTATTAATTTTTATCGCCGCAGTGCCATAGCACATTTGAGTGAATACAATACATCCAAGGGGAAAAACACTTTTTCTAACAGCAGAAGTTGGGTATAAATTTTTTTCTCTGCCTAACTTTCATTTCTCACACCTTGTTCATCACTAACCTCAAGGAATTTTTAAGCACATATATATTAAACTTAGTGAACCTAACTATGCTATCACCATTGCAGCATGTTACAAATATGTCTTTCTCTCCTTATCCTAAGCCCATCCTTTGAGGATTTGGTACAGATATTGAGAATACAACTTAAGAGACAAGTAATTGCCTCTCTAGTCCTCAATATCTTTATTTATTTATATACATATATTTTTTGAGACAGAGTCTCACTCTGTCCCCCAGGCTGGAGTGCAGTGACAAAATTTTGGCTCACTGCAACCTCTGCCTCCGGGATTCAAGCGATTCTCCTGCCTCAGCCTCCTGAATAGCTGAGACTACAGGTGCGTGCCGCCATGCCTGGCTAATTTTTGTACTTTTAATAGAGACAGGGTTTCGCCATGTTGGTCAGGCTGGTCTCGAACTCCTGACCTCAAGTGATCCACCCACCTTGGTTTCTGAAAGTGCTGGGATTACAGATGTGAGCCCACCACACCTGGTAATATTTCTGTCTTTAAAATGAAGAGTCAGACAGTTGTTCTCCATGATCGCTTCTAGCTTTAATACTCCAGGTTCCCATGACTGAAGAGGACACAGATTGGGTCAGTTTTGATGGCGCAGGCAGTCTTTCTAAGTATGAGAGTTGTCAGATAACAGTAGAATCCCTGCTCTAGGCTCCATGCCTCAGGGGCCCCAACTCTGGCCTTCCCCATCGGGTAGGAGTCTATGGGGCCACATGAATGTGTGCTCCTGGAACTCACCTCCCCCTTTCCTACCAAAACCTGGGTATTTCGGCCCCTAGAATTGCCTATGCAAATGGCCCAAAGCCTGCTTCGAGGTGCTCGTTCACCTCTCTTCTGGTTCCTCATCCCCAGATCAGATCACAGTCCCAGGGGCCACACCCCTAGGACTAGAGGGTGGTCCAGGGGTAGGAAATGTGATTGGTGTTCTGCTTCCAAATCTTGCCCTTCTTTGCCATCAGAACACTTGGGTGGAAATGTTCGAGAAGAATTTGTCGTTAGTGGGTGCCTACACCCATCAGTGCTAGGCCACCAATGGTGTATAGCAGAACCAGGAATGGGCAAGGGCATGTCCAGTAGCCTACATTTGTACTTGTACCTGGCCTGCAAATGCTGGAGTGGGGGCTGACTGATATAAGACAAGAGACTAGGAAAGATCTTTAGTGGTGGTAGAGGGAGGAACAGGAAGCTGGTAATTGGCTATGGGCTTCCTAAGAAGGAACTGTCTAACTGGGAAGTTTGATGGCCCCACAGGCAAACCCAGGCTCTCTCAGAAGCTGGCCTCAGGTCTCATCTCTGAAGGAATTTAATTTTACATTTGAATTTGAGTCTTAGTACCTCTTAGGCTTGCTTCAGAATGAATGGTTTCCTTGTAATTGATACCTTATCTATTTCTTAAAATAAACAAAAAACCTGGCAAAGACATAGAATAAAAGCATCAGATAGTTAAATATATAGATCTGCCAGTGTATGCAAGAAAGGAAGTGATCATGTCAGGAACCTCAGATATGTCTGTTACTAAATGTAAGAATAAAATAGCACCAAGCCCCCTGACTGCCATGGCAAAAACAGAAAAGTGTTGAATTACTTGGCT
This sequence comes from Theropithecus gelada, assembly GCF_003255815.1. Taxonomy (NCBI): domain Eukaryota; kingdom Metazoa; phylum Chordata; class Mammalia; order Primates; family Cercopithecidae; genus Theropithecus; species Theropithecus gelada. The sequence goes on from NC_037669.1 coordinate 184,536,266, forward strand.
TTGATTATATGATCAAAAGTATCATTATCTATTCTTCAGAGGAGACAACCTTCTACTGGGCAGAAGATCTGAGGAAGAGTTTTATCACTTGAATCCTTATATGAGGGATACAAAGTCACATAAAGAACCAGATCTTCAACATTGATCTTTCAGGCAATGGGGAAACATTCTACATATAATGAATTATTATACTGACACTTAAATAAAAGCTGAGAACATGATATTTTTTTAAAAGTTGGCTGGGCATGGTGGTTCACATGTGTAATCCCAACACTTTTGGAGGCCGAGGTGAATGGATCACCTAAGGTCAGGAGTTTGAGACCAGCCTGGCCAACATGATGAAACCCTGTCTCTACTGAAAATATAAAAATTAGCCAGGCATGGTAGTGGGTGCCTATAATCCCAGCTATAGGAGACTGAGGCAGGAGAATCGCTTGAACCCGGGAGGCAGAGGCTGTAGTGAGCCAAAATCGCACCACTGCACTCCAGCCTGGGTGACAGAGCGAGACTCCGTCTCAAAAAAAAACAAAAAAAAAACAAAAAAAAACCAAAGTTGTGCAGTCATTGCACAAGAACCTGAGCTAATATCATCTAAATAACCAAAACTGATGTCAGAACATAATTTAGAAACATCAAAGGAATGGACGATTTAGTCAAGCACTTCTCACATGTCTCTACCCAGTCATCTTAATGACACCCCATGGAAGAGGGAAGTGAAATTGTACCCTGTAGAATTTGGAGGCAGAAAATCAATCACTCTTCCTCTACCCTTCAAGCAAGGTGAAACTTAAAAATTTCCTTTTAAAAAGGTGTTCACTTTTAGCATTCTACTTGTTAAAAATATATGTTGATCTTATTATAAAGTTAATTTCCTTAAAATCTTTCCTGAAGTTGATATCCCAGAAATGCTATAGCTTTGAGTGTGCCTGGCACTATCAAGTAACCCAAATATTTGTAAAGTATGGCTTAGTCTCTTACTTATCCTTTAAAAACAAACTGATGGGACAGGTACTGGCCATTTTTATGAATAGAGAATTGGAAGAATAGACAGATCAAGTAATTTTCCTAACAGCACATGGGACTAAAGTACGTGATGCTTGAATGAAGCCCAGATTTCCTAACTGCAAGGCCAGTCCTTCTTTTTTTTTTTCTTCTAGAGTATTACTTTTATCATTTATAAAACAATCAAGGAGTGAGTTGGATGGTCCAATGAAAATCTCTGTAGTAGCATTACTGAGGCACAATACCCACTAAGCCTATGATACACCAGGTTAATTAAGACCACTGCACCAGGCTTCCAATGTCCCAATGTCCCCACATTCTTGACCCTGACATCCATAAATGTCTAATGTACTGGCAGATTCCTCCATAGGATGAGCCACCCATACTTACGTTTTTCTCTATAATCAGTTTATGTACATCATCAACTGCATGTACCTGGAGAAGGAAAGAGGATTCTCATTCTCCAGGGCTCCCCAGCAAATGTCTCAAACTGTTATAACAGTGATGGTGAACTTCCCTTCTCCTTGGCAAATAATGGGTCCTGAAAGCTGCATGAGGCAATGAGCAGGCTGGAAAGCTAACAGTCTGGTGACAGGGGTCCTAGTCCTTACTCTCACTGGAAGGTTGTGGGAAAACCATTTAAGCCGTTGGTGCAGGGTGTGCCAGGGTATGATAACAAGAGCTGCCTTCAGCCACTTTCCAAAGAAGATGGTGAGAAATAGTGAGATAATGTCTGGGAAGTGCTTGAACTACTGAGAAGCAGGAGGCTGCATAAGCACAAGGTGTTATTACTTCCAAGCCCACACCAGCCAAGGACGTCACAGTGAAGGTTCCTACAGAAATTTCCTCATTCCCTCCACGTGAAAGAACTGGCCAATCCTTCAGTTTCTCATCCAGTTGAATTTCCCAAGCTTTGGAAGATTTGTAGGAAGTCGATCTTCTGATTACAGATAATGAGTATGTTGAAGTGAAGACTCAGATCTTAAAATCACAGACCCTCAGAGCTAAAAAGGATATCAGCAATCTAGCTTATATTTCTTATTTAGAGAAGAGAAAGCTGAGTCCAGAAAGTTTCATATATAACACACATTCCCTGAAGACCTTCTAGGCGCTAGATAGGTGCTAGGATAAGAAGATGACTAGTATCTGGCCTCTGACTTCACAGAACTCTGCCTAGCAGGGGAAACAGGCACATCCACAATTTGTGCACAAAGTGCCACCAGGACGACCACAAAAGCAGAGCTCAAGCTGTCCTGTAGCTGCGCGTCCTTGTGCAAAGCACTTCAACACTTTGAGGTTCAGACAAATGGAAGCAGGAGAAATTACATCAACTTCTATCATTTGTATCATGTTTGACAGCTCCCTAGCAATTTCATAATCACTGGCTGACTTGATTTTTAAAAGAAAACGAGGAAGGAAACATTAAGACTCTCTCCACACTACAGAGGCAAAACCTAAGGCTTTGAGAGATGGAGTTCCAGGCACACGGCGCTGGTCTCACTCCCGAATGGGACATCTGGAAAAAAATCAGGAAGGTAAGTGGACTCTGGTCCTCAATAGCCTGTCTCTTTATAGGTGAACATCAGTGATACCTAATTTACTGCTAGCATTCATGTTCTACGAATCTGTGAATTCCTCAGAGGGTTGAAGGCTACCTGGTATTGAGTCAGCTCTTGATAAGTATTTGTTATCATCAGAAAACTCTGAAAGAAGAAAGCCTTTTTTCCTCTAAACTCAGATACTAATAAAACATTTATTAATTGAAATGACTTAATATGTTTTAGCAAGATCTTGTGTTATTTTACATTTTAATGCTTAAAATTATACAAATAGAATATGAATACATTCTTACTGTGAAAATTGTAAATACCTAAAAGCAAGCATCCTCTTGTCTGCTCCACTCTTGACCTCAATCTCTGCCTTATTCCCCACTAACTCCAAACCCTCTCATCCTTCTTCCCCCCACCTCCACTGTTACTACTTTGGCATATCATTTTAGACTATGCAATTAATTTATGTGCATATGGAAAATTGCAGTTTGTTTTTTATGTAAATGGCCCATTGCTGTATATATTGTTCTACAATTTAAAAATTTAACAAACAGTAGAGACCTACCAAGGTGTCCCTGAGTGGGGCCTCCTGTTCCACGGTGTCACTAGATCACAGTTAAGCCACCCACCTATGAACGGAAATTTAGGTGCTCTCCATTTTTTTTTATTTGTTACAAACAAAGCTGTAATTAACATTTTTTATGCCTTTCCTTGGAAACAACCCCCAAAATGCCTTTTTTTTTTTTTTTTTGAGACGGAGTTTCGTTCTCGTCCCCCAGGTTAGATTGCAATGGCACGATCTCAGCTCACTGCAACCTCCACCTCCTGGGTGCAAGCAATTCTCCTGCCTCAGCCTTCCGAGGAGCTGGGACTGCAGGGGTCCACCACTACGCCCAGCTAATTTTGTAGTTTTAGTAGAGATGGAGTTTCACCATGTTGGTCAGGCTTGTCTCGAACTCCTGACCTCAGGTGATCCGCACACCTCGGCCTCCCAAAGTGCTGGGATTAGAGGCGTGAGCCACCCTGACCTGCCAAAATGCCATATTTTTTATTCTAAAAGACAATTGCCCAAATTTGACTCCAAAGATATTGTATCAATTTTCAGACCCACCAATATATAAGAGTATCTTTTCTTATGATCTAGTTAAAACTTGATATCATTGATCCTTTTAAATATTTTACCAGTCTGATAGTAAAAAGAATTTGGATTGTTAATGTTAATTTGCCTTTTGAATATGATGTTTCCTTTTAAAATGGAAAATAATAAAAAGTATTGACATGTCTCCAAGGAGACCACAATATGTTGGAAAGATTAAGGTCTCTGAGGTCGAAGGGCCTGGGATGGCTTTTCAGATCTACTACTGACAACATGGCCTCTGGTAAGTTGCTCACCTCTCCTAGCCTCACTCACCTGTCTGTGGAATGGAGACAGGCAGCACTCTGCCTTCATATAGATTGTGCAGCAGTTGTCATGAAAGTGCTTCTTAAATGGTGCAAGTAGCTCTTGTCTGACTTTTAGAAGATGATACACTGAGGCCAGCTGTGGTGGCTCATGCCTGAAATCCCAGCACTTTGAGAGGCGGAGGCAGGCAGATCACTTCAAGTTGGGAGTTCGAGACTAGCCTGGCCAACATGGCGAAACCCCGTCCCTATTTAAAATACAAGAATTATCCTGGTGTGGTGGTGGGCACCTGTAATCCCAGCTACTCGGGAGGCTGAGGCAGGAGAGTCACTTGAACCTGGGAGGCAGAGATTGCAGTGAGCTGAGATTGTGCCACCACACTCCAGCCTGGGCAATGGCAGGGTGTGGCAGGGGGAGGTGCAGTGGGGGAGTGAGGAGACTCCGTCTCAAAAAAAAAATTATAGAAATAAAAATAATAAGATGATATATTGATGCTCAATGAGGGAGTTACATATTCTCAAGCACCAAGTAATGTCCTTATATGGCTACAATGGCCTATGTCTTACGTTGGAATATGTTTAATCAGAATTTCTTAGCAATCTGAAAGATTAGGCCTTTGAGTTTTTTTAGTTTGCTGGATTTTGTCTTTGTTTATTTGCTTGTCTCAGTTTTTATTTAGTAGAAGCACGTGCAGAACAAGACCTGGATTAGCTGATCAACAGTGGGATGGTGCGTTTCCTAAAACCCAGGACCTCCACCTCAGCCAGGGAAATGCCCCAGTCTTTTCTGAGTTTATTTCTACTATAAGAATTGCACTATCATATTTGCTAGAGGTCAAAGCGTTCCCTACTTTGGGAAGATGGAAAATCTGATAAACCTAATGCACAATGAAACTAATTATCAGACGTAGAAGCCCAGCGAGACGCAGAGAACATTTTTCACATTTTGGCCCTAGAGTCCCATTTCCCCTTTCTAGTAGCATCTCACTCTCAGTCCACAAGGTCTGAGTGGAACCTGTCCCCAGCCCTGGGGTGCAACGCATGGCTCAGGCCTACATCAATTAGTGCACTGTAGTCACCAGCCCCAGTGATTGGCTCCCAAGAGGGCATGTGATAGAAGAAGCCTCATCAGAGTAAACCTGAGGGTTTTTGCAGAGAACACTGGGACAGAGAACTTTCCTACTTCCCCTGCTGCACATTATCCTAAAGGACTTCACCCTGGAAACTTCTGGAGGTCTTCTTGAGAGAAAAGAGAATGTTAGAATGGAGGTAACATAAAGGAAGAAGAGCTAAAAGATGGAGAGAGCAAAACCAGATCCCAAGAACACAGCCAAAGCCAGATGTCCTCCTGGCATCTCAGTTGTACAAGCTAATCTGTTGTCTCCCACCTTCCAAACCATGTGCACTTTTTTTTTTTTTTTGGCTGAGTCTGATCTATCGCTTGTGACAACTGGCACTAGTGGGGCCCCACGCACATGCACACATCCACACTCAATATTTCTTTCCACATGCGGAAGGCAGGATGGTGTCACAGCAGAAGCCCAGGCCTGGGAGGCAAGAGATCTAGGTCTCTCTGTGGTTTTGTCTCTTTGACACTCCACTTCTTCAGCTATAAGGTGACTGGGTCACGGGGGGCAGGTGGGACAAATAAGCTCAGAATGCCTTCCTGCTCTGATACTCTGAATCTGTCAACCTGAAAGTCTTGGTGCTCCTGGGGCCATTGAGATTGTTGGATCCTGATTCTTTGAAGCATTTCATTCATTATGGTAAAGAAGAGTTTAAGTGGCCACCAACAGAGAGATGTGAAGTACATGAAACAATTAGGTTCTCTGTATCTCCAGCAGAATTGGCCCCAGAAGAGGGTCAGGCTTTGCAAAGACACAGAACATTTTTCCCGCTGGGCTCCTTGGGAAAAGGTCTCAGCATTATGGAGAGCGTCTCTAGCTATTCACAGCTTGCCAGTGGGAACAGCCAAGAAGGAGAAGAGGTCACATGGCCAGGCCTGCTGCCGGCACAGAATGTTCTGTGCAGCTGATGGCTGGGCAGGGATGAGGTTTGCCCGATCCCCTACTGAGGCTTCCTATAAAAGGTAGGCCTGAGAGCTGCCAAAACATATTCTGCAACAGGGTCTATGAAGGTCACCATAAAGCAGGATTCAGACTCCATATTAATTGGTTACCTCTTCTATGCAGAATATTATGCCAAGCATTTCCATACGCATATTGTTGTTTGGTTGTTTGTTTTTGGTTTTTTTGTTTTTTTGTTTTTCAAGATGGAGTCTTGCTCTGTCACCCAGGCTGGAGTGCAGTGGCACAATCTCTGCTCACTGCAAGCTCCACCTCCCGGGTTCATGCCATTCTCCCACCTTAGCCTCCCGAGTAGCTGGGACTACAGGCGCCGGCCACCAAGCCCGGCTAATTTTGTTTTTGTATTTTTAGTAGAGACGGGGTTTCACCGTGTTAGCCAGGATGGTCTCGATGTCCTGACCTTGTAATCCACCTGCCTCAGCCTCCCAAAGTGCTGGAATTACAGGCGTGAGCCACCGCGCCCGGCCTGCATTGTTTTATAAAACCTCACAGCAACCGGATTGTCCCCTAATATCACTTCCAGCTTATAGTTGTAGAAACCACAGCTCAGTGAGCTGAGGTTGCAATAATTTACCCATGGTGGCACAGCAACAGAACCACAGTTAATTTCCCTAAATGAAGACAAGCTAAGGGCTTGCATGGCGATCTTGCCACACATTCTCCCATCCCTCTGCCATGCCTTGAACAGGAGCTGCAAACAGCATGTGCTCTAGTCACTTCTCACATCTGCTTTGATAAACACTCTGAGACAGCATTCTGGTCATTTATGTGTGTGTCACTTTCTTGACTGGACTGTGAGTTCTTGGACATCAGGGCCCTGCGTGATCCAATTGTATGTGTCTGCCACAGTTCCTTGCACAAAATAGGAATGTGAAAAGCAGTTTCTCTCTGGCCAGTCACTGACCCCAGAGAAGGATTGGCCCCAACCAAAAGTCAGCAACTGGTTCCACTTCGGGGCCAAGTAGGCAGTCGAAACACAAGAAATACCCAGTGAAGTATGAGAGAGAAGTGGTGGAAGACTAAAGGAACAAAATGTACAGGACTGGCCAAAGTCATTCAGGTCAAAAAGTTTCAGAAAGACTGTACAGCCAAAGAAACAAAAACAAAAACAAAAACCAAAATCAGGAAGACCGAATTGAGCCCCAGAGCATCAGCTTACAGCCCTCACTATGACTCCACCCCTGATCATTTAGTCTGACGTGGAATTGACAGGTATCCCTCCTACACTGTAACTCCAGTCTTCCAAGATGGAGACCACGGCTGAGACACTTTATGTGTGGTTCTCATTTAATGCAGCATGTGGCACACAGTAGATATTTAATAAATGTTTGCCAAATAAGCTCTTAAAATTAATTTTTTCCAAACTGGTATAAGCCTCGCGATGACAAAGATCTGTGAAGAAAGCTACTGACTTAGTTTCTACTGACTTAGTTTTTCTGGTTCTCACTGGTTATATTGTTTGGATGGAGAACCACCCATAACAAGTGTCTATATATATCATAATACCTAGAAGAATCTTTTGGACAACTGGTTGTTCTCCATACTCTAAAATAAGAAATATATACAGCTCATAATTCTGTAAGATATCTAATCAATCACTGATTCATTCAACAGAGATGACACTGAGACGATAATGGTGAGAAAAAAACAGACATACTGCCTTTCCTTGTGGAGCTGACAGTCTAGTAATCAGCTAATTGCATAAATAAATGCAAAATCACAAGACAACAAGTGCTCAGAAGCATATAGTGCTTTAAGAGGCCTGGTTTGGGAGGATCAAGGAAGTAATGCATGTGTTGGCTGAAGAGGGGAAAAACCAACAGATTCAAGTCCCTTGTGGAAAAAGTGTGGTAAAGAAGATTATGTGTAAGGCCAATGTGGCCAAGCCCAGGAGGAAGCCAGCGTATGGTTTAAGAGGCTGATAGAGGTCAGACCATTCCCAGTAGGCTTTGGTAAGAATTCTTGTCTTTATCCTAATAGCAATATGGTTTATCTACTGTGCTAGAGAAAAAGAATAGTTGAATAATGCTGTAGTTCTCCCTTCCTCTAACCTGCAGTCTTTACACAGGCTTTTATGTTGTTGCCCACCTTCTCCCTATGGGGGATGTGGCAAGGGAGACATGTTTTAAACTCTTGAAGATGTAAAAGTTATTTCCTTCTTACAGTCTGAGCTGCAGATGGCATTTCTCTCTTAGTGTACTATGGCATTGGCACAGAAACACCATTAGATACCCCTCTAGCAGAAGAAACTCGGAGTCCTACCATTAGTTACTTTATGTCCAACGTCACATCAGCCAGCAGTTTCTCATCTTTTGGATTAAGCAGACCACATTTTAACCTAAAAAATATAGATGTCCCAAATAATACTACTTATCCTTTAGAAATTCTGATACAAAACCTTTTACATTAGCACTAAAATAAGAGGAATACTTAGGTATAAACCTAACAAAATATGTACATGATCTATATGCGGAAAACTGTAAAACTCTGATGAAAGAAATCAAAGAGCTGAATAAATGTACATGGATAGAAAAACTCAGTATTGTCAACATGTCAGTTCTTCTCAAATTAATCTATAAATTCAACCCAATCTCAGTTAAAATTGTAGCAAGTTACTTTGTGGATATCAACAAACCAATTTTAAAGTTTTCATGGAAAGGCAAAAGGCTTCAGAGCAGCCAATACAAGCTTAAAGAAGAACAAATTTGGAGGATTGACACTATCTTAACTGAAAGACAAGGTTATAGTAATCAAGACAGAGTAGGACTGGCAAAATAATAGGAAAAAAATCAACAGAACAGAATATAGACCCCAGAAATAGACCCACACATGAAAAATCAACTGATCTTTGACAGAACAGCAAAGGCAATTCAACGCAGAAAGGATAATCATTTCAACAAATGGTGCTGGAACAACTGGACATCTACATGCAAAAAAGCGAATCTAGACATAGACATTACACGTGTCACAAAATATTAATTCAAAATGGGTCATAGACCTAAGTGCCGCTCAGTAAATATTAACCAAATCTGAATCTGGTGCTGTAAAGGAGATCAATTATCAGGTGCTGGATTGGACTGACTGACAGCCAGTGTCTCCCCCTGGGATCCGTGACTCATGCCCCACCCCATTTTAATGCTTTGGAACCTCATTTTTGTTACGAGCTCAAAGCTTTGTCAACATAAGACTGAGTATGGGAAATAGCTGCAAATAGCAGGAGAAATTTTAGGTGACACCCTATCTCACCCACTGTCCTGTTCTCCCTCATATCTCATTTTGTCATGTGCACCTAAAATCTGAGACTCAAAGGAAAAACTTCAGTGGAATTCAGTACATCTCAATGTTTAAGAAGAAACTAAAATTTGTTCTCCATAGTGATATAGTAGCTGAAAAATTATTGAAAGATACTCCAAAATTACAATGTTCTGGAAGAATAAAATATATACCTCTTATAGATAACAAAGCTATCATTGCATTTATTCAGTGGCAGTATTTATTCATTTAGCTCCAACTGTGTGCAAGGCACTGACAATGCTGGGTATGGGGTGGCTGGCACTATTTGATAAAAATGTCCTTTCCATCCTGATCCTTGTAACCTTGAGTATATAACGATCCAACCATTCCCATCTGCTCTACTGTGGTCTGGGAGCCTCTGCTTCCCCCATTTGTTGGGCAAATCACCGATCCTACTTTTGGAATGGTGAAAGGCTTAGAAACAAAGCTCCACGAGAAAAAAATTTAAAACTGGGGAGTTTTAGTCAGTCGTAAGAAAACCCAGGAAGGACATAATCCTTTATTTTGCAAATCTGAAGGACTATTATAGGGAAGGGGGTTTTCATAACTTTTTGGTATAGAATCAAGAACAAGAATTACAAATCAGTTCTGGAAGCTGCTGGGAGACTGATGTCATCTCAGCCAAAGGAAGGATTTTTTTAACAGTGGGATGCTTCCAGATATGAAACAGACTGTGTCAGTAGCTAGTGAGTTCCCCATTACTGCAGATGTTCAGAGGTCAGATGGTCAACAGACAAGAGTTTGTAGATGAGAATATTTCAGCAAACTTGGAAACAGGGACACCGATCTTTATAACTTTACTTTCACTCCAAATCTGTGTCTATGAGCATTGGCTGTATTCATTGACTTCTGCATTACGGATCAGACCTCACAGCTGTGTCTATACATCATTTAGAGTTTGCAAAGTGCTTTTCTTTACATGTTCTCATTAATTCCTCAGGACAACCTTTTGAGAAAAATAGTCCAATGATCATTATCCCATTTTATAGTTGAAAAATCTAAGAATAGAAAAGAAGGAAAATCAACGATAAAGCCGAAGGAAATGACCAATCTATGATGGGGCTTCACTCTTCCCACCAGGGAGTCAGAGACCATGTGTATTCATCATATTTTTAGAATGAAGAGATAAAAAGTATCATATTCCAGAAAGGGGAGATAAGTTTTTCAAGGGAGTAAAAAGTTGTCACTGACATCCAAGATGAGCATGATGTTTTCTTTGTAGCTCAAAGAGCAGGAACTGGTGAGTATTTGAAGTCAACATACTTACTACTAACGGGTCAGCGTCTTCTCACCCACAGAAGGCTCCTGAGTGAGATCAGGCTGAGCATTGACCAGGTGTGAGGAAGACAAGCCATTGTTTCCAAGGAAAAAAAAAAGACCCAAAAATCAGGGAGAGAGAGTGTGTCAGTCGAGGGATAAAGTTGAACAGAGAACATCCCAGAGGGTGACCAAAAAATCAAGGACCACTTGTCTCTTTCTGTAAGAATGTTTTGCCTCTGGAAATGAGGTACAGTGATCCCTCAAAGAAGGTACAGATTGAGCAAATAGAGAACTTCTAAAGGCTGATGAAGGGATTAAGTCTTCTGTAATGATCATGTTGTGTTTGTCTCTCAGGTCTTTCATCTGTAGATCTCAGAAGGTTTTGCAAACATCAATTAAACGTTACTACATTCCTTTGGAGTAAATATTATTACATCCATTTGGCAGATAAGAAAACAGAATCTAAGAGGCTTGCCTAGAGGCTACCCCACAAGATTCTAGGAGGCCAGTCATCTCAAACATGAGCTGTGCAGAGCTCTGGGCCTCACAAGGAAGGAAAGACTGAGCATCTGAGAGTGTTATTTCCAGGCTCTGAGAAAGAAAGATTGCTGAAGGAACATTCTCTACACTGGTCCACAAGTTTCTGGAGAACTTGGGAGGGCTTTTGCCTTATCAAAAACATTGAGTCCCAAAATCACAGGACCCAGAGATTAGACTTCATGAATCACTCCTCAGTCCCCTAGTGAGATGTCATCTCTCCTCTTCCAAGCTGTCAAAAGCCATTGTTGTACTTTCTCTTATATTCTACCTTGGGTTATAATTATTTGTGTTGGTGTCTGGTTTTTCTCATGAGCCTTCAGACAAGACTTACACTGTCCATTATGTTTGGTATAGAATAAAACATCATAAGAAAATATGTTTTGAATTTAAAGTAGAGTTTGTGGTGGGGGGGGGAAGCAGTAGACAACTTCTGTAAGGTGTAAGGATCAAAGTTGATAACTTTGTCCTACCCAGAGACAACAATAGGCCATCCTAGAACTCATATTTGCAGGTCAATAAAGGCACTTCTGGGTTTTCCTAACTGCCCAAATCTCAATTTTTACACTAAATAGTAAAGTTCCATTGGGATGTCTAAGCCTGGTTAAAATTTAGGAAAGGAGTCTCATAGAAAGCCACATGTATAAGTATATTTTGTAATAACAGATCTTTATATGAGCATAATATCTTGTAACTTTACAAAGCATTTTTACAAGCACTTTCAAATTTGATCCTATTAAGACACCATGAGATGGGTAATAGAGACGTTATTATCTCATTTTATTCATGAGTTTCATCAAGGTTAAGTGGCCTGCCCTGGGTCATATAACTATCAAATAACAGAAATGAAGCAGAAATCAAGAAATCTGGAGGAAGAGAAGAATGACCACTTTCTATATTCCATAACCACCTTTCCGTTTCCAGCCTTCCAGAACTGGACTGTTCCTTGTGCTTTCTTCTTTGCCCGGTTCTGTTGCTTGCAACTGATGCACCAGTGGTGACCCCAGCAGAGTTCACACTAAACCTCCTTTGGTCTTGCTGAGCCCTTATCACCCTGTGGCGGTACCTGTTCAGCTAGAAATGCAGAGCTCACCTGAACCCAATTTGACTTTCAAGGAAGAACTGAGTGACAGGTGCAATTTTGCTAGTTTAGAAACCCACTTAGAGGGAGACAGAAAAGTAGAAGGTCCCCATAAAAGTTGTCATTTGAAAACCCATTTTCAAATGCGGTTATCCAAGCCCAAGGTGGAGAGATGGGAGAATTTTTTATTCCAGCCCCAGTGCCACCAACCAATTGCGGACCTCTGTTGTCATTCCACAGATATTTAATGAGCACCTAGTACATGATGAATATTGTGCTAGGTGCCAAGGACACAGAAATGAATAAGATTTGTTTCCTGTTCTGAAATAGACAAGATAGACCAGCAAGCTGATAAAAACATTACAATGTAATGTGTGCTTTATGGAGTTGTAACACTGCAGTGGGAACCAGCAGAGGAGGTATCTGGTCTGAGACATCTTCCCAGAGCTAAAGAGTATTTCAAGAGCTGGGCCTTCTGAGCACAGGGCTCTGATCAGTTGCATGGTTTGCTCACTCATGAAACCACTCTTGCCTACAGACACTTTCTGTGTTGCCTTGTTTCTCTCTTGAGGGGAGCACCAACACAAGTGGGTACAACAGGGTGGTGCAGAAATTGAGACACTCAGAGACTTAGCAGTGACCTGCAGCTACCAGCCAGGAAAACCCATGAGACAGGAGAACAGCTGAGTGAGGCGGTGACCAGGCACTGCAGGAAGAGGTAAGGGGGCAGGGACAAGCTGAAGCTCCAGAGTGCCAGTGACTGCAAGAGCTGCAGTGGGCCTCCGCGTGAGGGGAGGGAGCGACTGTTTTCAGAATGGCAGCAAACTTTTCCCAAAGGCCCAACGCCCGGTTTCCGTAAAGCTGTAAAGAGGCTTTACTCACTCCTAATTTCTCCATTCTATTCAATTCCCATAACCCAAGGTAAATAGCATTTCTTGCAAAGTGGGTACAACTAATCCAAATATATAAAGATGCTTTTCATACTTATAAAACATCATGCTTTATGCAAAGGAAATGTTTAGCTGAAAGACTCCACTGGCAGCAAAAACAAAGACAAAATTAGTCCTGCAGGTGGGTGAGGATGTGGGCATGGGCTACATCTCAACAGTGCCATCTGCACCTTTTCAGTGACTCCCCCAAAAGCACCATCGTTGCACCCTCAAGCCTCTACCTGCTTCTCAGACACTGTCTCTACTAAAACAGGAAGTACTGGCTACTTGACAATTGCATGGCAATAATTCAGGGACTGGCCAATTCACTCTCTGTTATTCCACAGTGAGCTTGCCAAGCTAAGCCTTTGGACCAATCAGCTTTATATTTTTCAATTCGTTAGCATGCCATTAAGAACTACAGATTAAACATCAACAATCTTCCCCCCACCTTAATAACCCTAATATTCTAGCTATCTATGAAGATAATTAACCTTCTAAAGAAAAGTGCCCTAGGAAGCTTTCCTTGATACAACAGACAATTATCTTTGTTTAATCACTTTCTTTTAAAAAAATTCTAATATTAGTGTTTAGCTTAGTCCTCCTGCACAGGACAGTGATGACTGCTCCCTATGACACTCTCCCCAACCTCAAATCTCATATGACAGTCATTATCGTCCCCAGCATGCTTTCAGGAAGTTGCTTTATTCCTGCTACTTGGCAATCAGACTTGAGCCGGAGACCTGCCAGGCAGCAAACTGCTAACAAGCCTCTAAGGCAGATCAGATTTGCCTGTCCAGTGTTGTGATGAGGGAAGAAGACAAATGACCTGGCCAAGGTCTTGGAGCAAGGTGAACACCCTCTCTTTACTCTAGTATCTGACCCATGCAGCCGCACTCCCAACTATATTGCATTGCTCATGAATTGCCTCCTCGTTATTTGCTGAGTGTCCACTATGTGTTGCTCCTCTCTGCTAAACCCCAGACATTCAGATGTGAAGATGAGGGAAGAAGACAGCAGCCAGTTCACTGATCAGGGTCTGATGCAGCTAACCGTGATGCTGAAAGTGATTCTTTTCTTTATTGAATCAGGACATATCTAGCAGATATTTGTGTCAGGTCCTTTAGAGACTTGCTTGAATCTCAGCTTTTCTGAGAGCACCCACAGACTCACCCCATGGGAATTAAGCTCTCTTCAACAGAGAGTCCATGTCACCCGATTAGACTTCTACCTTTGTTTTTATTTTTATTTATTTATTCAGAGACAGAGTCTTTCACCCAGGTTGGAGTGCAGTGGCGCGATCTCAGCTCACTGCAACCTCCGCCTCCCTGGTTCAAGAAATTCTCGTGCCTCAGCCTCCCAACTAGCTGGAATTACAGGTAAACATCAGCAAGCTCAGCTAATTATTGCATTTTTAGTACAGACAGAGTTTCACCATGTTGGTCAGGCTGGTCTCAAACTCCAGCCTCAAGTGATCCACCTGCCTCAGCCTCCCAAAGTGTTGGGATTACAGGCATGAGCCATAACGCCCAGCCCAATTTCTGCCTTTCATTAGATGTACTTGTATACTATGAGAACATTTATTTGACTTTGTGCATGGTACTTTGTACATGGTACAAAGTAGGTGCTTAATCAGTGCTTGTCAAATTAAATATCTACAAGATGATGAGGCACCTAAGACAGGAGGAGTGAGATAACTATTAACTATGGCTGTGGCTGTTATAAAGATGAGAATTACTGCAACAACAACAATGAAGAAAGTCATTTTTTCCTTTTTCCTAAGAGCTCATTATATCTGTGCACCTGCTAGGACAAAGGTAATGTGTCCCTGTTCTCCTGGGCTCTTCTAAACACAGTCATGTTCATTCTTTCATGTTTGGATAATCTCACAAAGAGCTACTACATCTATTCTGTTATCTAAACTCCTCAATAAGCCAGTAAGACAGGTACGAAAAGGACGCTCATCCCAATTTTACCAAGGCCAACGGGGGAGGTGACTGCTCCAGATTCAAGAGTTCAGGGGAGGTGACTGCTCCAGATTCAAGTGGTAGCTGGGGTGAGGTGGCTCATGCCTGTAATCCCAGCGCTTTGGGAGGCAGAGGTGAGCAGATCACTTGAGCCCAGGAGTTTGAGAGCAGCCTGGGCAATATGGCAAAACTTTGTCTGTACCAAAAATACAAAAACTCAGCCAGGCGTAGTGGTGCACACCTGTAATCCCAGCTACTCGGTGGGGGAGCTGAAGCGGGAGGATCACTTGAGCCCAGGATGTGGAGGTTGCAGTGAACTGAGATCGTGTTACTGCACTCCAACATGGGTGACAAAGTGAGACCCTGTCTCAAAATAATAATACTAATAATAATAAAATAAGAGGTAGAGCGTGAACTCAAACTGTCCATTCTTAGTGTGAAGTTCTTAGCATCGAACATCCCAACAATCATAATAATTACAGAAAACTAAAACCAACAGAGTTGCAATTAAAGATGGTTTTGTTTCTACCTTCAGTTTTTTTTTCTCTTGGCAACTCCCCTAATGTAGTTGATTTGTATAATTCTAAACTGAGCTATGTATTTGTTAATAGTCCTTAATAAACAGACTCGGTTGTACCAGCATGCAAAGAACACAGGTGAGAAGGGTTCCCTGAGGCTCATTTGCATTCAGTTATCAAAATAAAATATGAAAAGTACCTCACAGGAGAAATCAGAAATTTTGAAACACTGATATTTCACAGTCCAGTGATTCTTAATAATTCTAGAGAAACGAGTGCCTGTCCATGTCTGTAACTCTTCTTTGCCCACACTTATATTTAGTTGAAGGGGATGCTGATGAATAAATAAAACCAAATTGCTACCGACACACAATATTGGTTCAGGTTTATGCTCTAACTGCTTGAGGACACTCTGTGGCTAAGTTTCTCTTATTGATCATGTCACGGCCGCAATCTATTTCAGTTTAGAGGAACTTTGTTGCTCAGTTTTATACATGCAGAAAAAAAAAAAAAACTGGCCATGCAAATAGAGATAATCTATTACATTTTAAATGAAATTAGTAAACAACATTTATATCTTTTTAGAACAAATGGAAACTGGGCATAAACTGGAGCAAACTTTTAATCAGCATTTAGTTATTTCTTTCCCATTAGAACACGCTGAGGGCTGGGCGCAGTGGTTCATACCTGTAAACCCAGAACTTTGGGAGGCCAAGGTGGGCAGATCTCTTGAGGCTAAGAGTTCGAGACCAGCCTGACCAACATGGTGAAACCCCATCTCTACTAAAAAATACAAAAATTAGCCAGGCATGGTCGTGTGTGCCTGTAATTCGGCTACTCAGGAAGCTGAGGTAGGATAATCACTTGAACCCAGGAGGCAGAGGTGGCAGTGAACCGAGATTGCGCCACTGTACTCCAGCCTGAGCAACAGAGAGAGACTCTGTCTTGGTGGGGGGGGTGTGGAAAAAAAGAACATGCTGAGATTAAGGTGCCCGCATCACTGTATATGTGTTTTGGTTCCATTTCCCTCTCCTATCCAGTTTAGAGAAATATTATCCCAGTATGAAAATCGATAAGGCAATTATAGAGTAGAAAATATGTCCCTACTATATATCCGTTACTTGGGGAATTTTTTCTCTACCTAAAATGTCTCTATTCTGATTATTCCTTCAGTGTAAGCAGCTAAAAAAGTGGTATTTTCCTGCTACTCTGCACCCCTTCCTGGGGGCAGGGAACTGGGGTGGCTTCGCCAGTGGACCACTTAGAAGTGGGGCCATGGCCCGTGAACCTTCCTGCTTCCCTCTTCTTGCCTGAGCCAGGCTGCCCCCATAGAATATGTGTTCTCCATTGTCCTTGATCCAGTGTAAACTAAGCAAATTGAAGTCCTGGATGTGTGGGAGGCCTTTACGGGTCCAGTCCTGCTGGTGACAGTGTGGGGAAGCCCATGGAATCCCGGGGTCAGTATTAGGAAGCTCACTTACCTGGAGATATAGACCACCCTCTCCAGAGGGGGTAAGTGACAAGTGACGCAAGCACAGGACACAGGAGGTGGGGGAAGCTGGTTCCTCATTGGACCGAAGGATTCACCAGATACATTGAGTGAATTAAAGTGGAAGCCAAGTCAGGATAAGACCTGGGGATGTCTCCATTTCTGACTGCTTACACCGTGCTGTGGCTATGGCTAGCAAGAGCCTGTGGAGTACAAATACCGTGCACGGACCTTCAGCACTCCCACACAAAAGGCTTCCCCAGTGAAAGCCAGCATGGCTGGCACTGGGACCTGGTTTCCACATGACGGTTTCTTTCCCCATCAGGGGATCTTGCAGGAAAAAAAAAAAAAAACTGGCCATGCAAACAGAGATGATCTATAACATTTTAAATGAAATTAGTAAATAACATTTATATCTTTTTAGAACAACCGGAAACTGGGCATAAACCCTCCCTTTCTCCTTTCTTACACTACATACCACTGAGGTAACGCCCCTCAAACAATGTCTCTTTTACATGTACAAACACATCCTCTCCAGTCCTCTTCCTCCTTGTCTGTTCTCCAGATCATCTCCGTTCACCACAGGAAAATCTCTCTTCTTCCTTCTTTCCTGCTCATGAATTCTGACATGAGCCCCAAACCACTCTTAGACTGACAACGGTAAGAGGTGTGCAAATGACACCTCAAGTGAAAGGCAAAGGAAGACACACTTTGTAGCAAAATTAGACACTACAAGTAACCAGTGTCATCAGCCTCTTAAAGTCCTTGAAAATAAGTTACTTTAAGCAATTCTGCAAAAGTCTCATTCAATACCCTTATCTTCTGTTTTTCTCAACTATTAATATGCCAGCTAGAAACTCAAACAAAAATATCACCCTATGTATTAAATTACTAGAGCATGTTTGACTATTTTTAATACAAACATACCATGCTTCAGTTGTGGTATGGGGATAAGAGATGTGAGAGAGCAGGGTTGGGTCTTCGGTTGCCATTGAAGCATTATCCAGCAAGCATGCCCTGAAATCCAAAGAACCAATTGAAAAATGCCTGCGAACAATTCACTGCCAAGTTGTACATGTTTTGGGATCCTTTGAGAATTCCTCAAGATGCTCAATGGCTGGAGTTGAAAAGTGGAGATGTGCAAACTGATCATTTGGAAGAAAGTTAAATCTCTTCTCAAAAAATGCTGATTTATTGAATTTTATCAAATAATTTCTGTAAGGTTGAGTACCCATCCTGGAGGAGTCTTCCTTTTTTTTTTTTTTTTTTTTTTTTTGAGACAGAGTCTTGCTCTGTCTCCCAGGTTGGAGTACAGTGGCGCAATCTTAGCTCACTGCAACTTCTGCCTCCCAGGTTCAAGCGATTCTCCAGCCTCAGCCTCCCAAGTAGCTGGGACTACAGGTGCATGCCACCATGCCCAGCTAATTTTTTTTTGTATTTTTAGTAGAGACAGAGTTTTGCCATGTTGGCCAGGCTGGTCTCGAACTCCTGACCTCGGGTGATCCACCCGCCTCAGCCTCCCGAAGTGCTGGGACTACAGGCATGAACCACTGCACCCAGACCTCAGCTTTCCTTTTTGAGTTACGGGCCAGGCCACATCCTTCAGGCCCTCTGCAGGCCTGTTCTTCCATATGCACAGTCAGAGGAGTGGAACGGTAAATCCACATCCATGGTTACTGCACACAGTGAGTCCTTTTGTTGTCACACCTGTCATGCAACATACAACAGGGCTCAAGACACAGCATGGAGTACAAAACAGAATTTTAAAGGAAAACTTACAACGTGAAAGTCAGCAGTGGAAAGCCTAAGGATCAATCTCATACTTTTCCTGGGAGAGGCATATGAAAGCCGGGACATCCTGCTAAATTTGTCATGGGGGGCATGTTTCCTTTTCAAGGTCACACATTGAAGCATACTTGTGTAGGGGAACAGTGGACTGTATGGGTGCCAGGCTGTCTGGCTGTCATAAGCCAGCGGGTTTAGATGTTTACAGGAGTTATGTGAAAGAGCCAAGTATCTGACACCTGCAACCCTTGGAATCACAGAAGGCTGAGTTCAGAAAGAGACCCCCTTATGTAGAAAAGGCCTCCTGCCAGGCCCCATCAGAAGCTGAATTTGGGTGCAGCCCCTCCTGCTGGGAAAAGCAGAGCTCTTTGATCCCAAAGAGGCAACTGTCCAGGCCACCAAGAATGAGTTCCCAGGGACATTTTTAGGTAATCATGCCTTTTGCACCAGAGTGGGACTCTGAAAGTTGTCAACAATGGGTCTGCATATCAAACTAATGGTTTGCCAGGCCCCGTGACTTGTCCTTTTGCAAAGTCACCTTTGAAAACCACTGTATCTGTCCTCTATATTCCTGGCCACTGCCCTCCCTCATGTGCTCATTATCTCTTGCTTGGTCTACTGCACCCTCTCCTAACAGTTCTTCCTGCCTCTATTCTCTGCTAAGGAAGCCTATTTTGCACACCACAGTAAGCGTAACACTCCTGAAGTACAAGCCTGGCCTTGCTCCTGGTATCAGTCAGAATAGGTTAGGCTATGCTGCAGGAACAGGCAAATCCAACATTACAGTGGCTTAAAACAACAAAGGTTAATTTCTCGCTCTCACTACTTGTCCATTGTCTGGCAGCAGGGGATTCAGCTCCACATCATCATTGTCCTTACTCTGAGACCCAGGCTGATGGACTAGCCACTCTCTGAAACATTGCTGAGGATGTAGAAGAGAGAAAAGAGAGCCCTAGAGGGTCTCACATTGATAAATAATGTTTGCCTGGAAGTGGAAGACGTCACTGCTGCTCACAGTTCATTGGTCAGAACTTGTTCACAGCCCTACTCACAGGTGTCCAGGAAATAGAATCGTATCATGTTTCCAGAAGATATGGACCCAGAAATCTTCAGCAAACAGCATTTATGACTATTGTATTACTTCTTTGCTTAAAAAAGCAAGCAAGCAAATCGACTGATAGCTTCCCATGTTTTCCAAAA